>NC_134360.1:258978770-259278770 GCF_048569485.1 Anomaloglossus baeobatrachus
ATAGAATCAGCCTGATAGCACCAGTATAGCACTGTATGTATAGAATCAGCCTGATAGCGCCATTATAGCACTGTATGTATAGAATTAGCCTGATAGTGCCAGTATAGCACTGTATGTATAGAATCAGCCTGATAGCACCAGTATAGCACTGTATGTATAGAATCAGCCTGATAGCGCCAGTATAGCACTGTATGTATAGAATCAGCCTGATAGTGCCAGTATAGCACTATATATATAGAATCAGTCTGATAGTACCAGTATAGCACTGTATGTATAGAATCAGCCTGATAGCGCCAGTATAGCACTGTATGTATAGAATCAGCCTGATAGCGCCAGTATAGCACTGTATGTATAGAATCAGCCTGATAGTGCCAGTATAGCACTGTATGTATAGAATCAGCCTGATAGTGCCAGTATAGCACTGTATGTATAGAATCAGCCTGATAGTGCCAGTATAGCACTGTATGTATAGAATCAGCCTGATAGCACCAGTATAGCACTGTATGTATAGAATCAGCCTGATAGCGCCATTATAGCACTGTATGTATAGAATCAGCCTGATAGCGCCAGTATAGCACTGTATGTATAGAATCAGCCTGATAGTGCCAGTATAGCACTGTATATATAGAATCAGCCTGATAGTGCCAGTATAGCACTGTATGTATAGAATCAGCCTGATAGCGCCAGTATAGCACTGTATGTATAGAATCAGCATGATAGCACCAGTATAGCACTGTATGTATAGAATCAGCCTGATAATGCCAGTATAGCACTGTATGTATAGAATCAGCCTGATAGTGCCAGTATAGCGCTGTATGTATAGAATCAGTCTGATAGCGCCAGTATAGCACTGTATGTATAGAATCAGCCTGATAGTGCCAGTATAGCACTGTATGTATAGAATCAGCCTGATAGCGCCAGTATAGCACTGTATGTATAGAATCAGCATGATAGCACCAGTATAGCACTGTATGTATAGAATCAGCCTAATAGTGCCAGTATAGCACTGTATGTATAGAATCAGCCTGATAGCACCAGTATAGCACTGTATGTATAGAATCAGCCTGATAGTGCCAGTATAGCACTGTATGTATAGAATCAGCCTGATAGCGCCAGTATAGCACTGTATGTATAGAATCAGCATGATAGCACCAGTATAGCACTGTATGTATAGAATCAGCCTGATAGTGCCAGTATAGCACTGTATGTATAGAATCAGCCTGATAGTGCCAGTATAGCACTGTATGTATAGAATCAGCCTGATAGTGCCAGTATAGCACTGTATGTATAGAATGAGCCTGATAGTGCCAGTATAGCACTGTATGTATAGAATCAGCCTGATAGTGCCAGTATAGCACTGTATGTATAGAATCAGCCTGATAGTACCAGTATAGCACTGAATGTATAGAATCAGCCTGATAGTGCCACTATAGCACTGTATGTATAGAATCAGCCTGATAGTGCCAGTATAGCACTGTATGTATAGAATCAGCCTGATAGCGCCAGTATAGCATTGTATGTATAGAATCAGCCTGATAGCGCCAGTATAGCACTGTATGTATAGAATCAGCCTGATAGCGCCAGTATAGCACTGTATGTATAGAATCAGCCTGATAGTGCCAGTATAGCACTGTATGTATAGAATCAGCCTGATAGCGCCAGTATAGCACTGTATGTATAGAATCAGCCTGATAGTGCCAGTATAGCACTGTATGTATAGAATCAGCCTGATAGCGCCAGTATAGCACTGTATGTATAGAATCAGCCTGATAGTGCCAGTATAGCACTGTATGTATAGAATCAGCCTGATAGTGCCAGTATAGCATTGTATGTATAGAATCAGCCTGATAGCGCCAGTATAGCACTGTATGTATAGAATCAGCCTGATAGTGCCAGTATAGCACTGTATGTATAGAATCAGCCTGATAGCGCCAGTATAGCACTGTATGTATAGAATCAGCCTGATAGTGCCAGTATAGCACTGTATGTATAGAATCAGCCTGATAGTGCCAGTATAGCATTGTATGTATAGAATCAGCCTGATAGCGCCAGTATAGCACTGTATGTATAGAATCAGCCTGATAGTGCCAGTATAGCACTGTATGTATAGAATCAGCCTGATAGTGCCAGTATAGCACTGAATGTATAGAATCAGCCTGATAGTGCCAGTATAGCACTGTATGTATAGAATCAGCCTGATAGTGCCAGTATAGCACTGTATGTATAGAATCAGCCTGATAGTGCCAGTATAGCACTGTATGTATAGAATCAGCTTGATAGTGCCAGTATAGCACTGGCTTTAGATTATATAGGAAACTGCTGGTGGTTGGTCTTCTTTATACAGTGTAAACTGAGAGCAGACAGTCTTATAAAATGTGCCAGATTTATTATAGTGACTCATGGTGTTTAATAAACCTGGCATACATAAGCATACACCACCTCGTACTTGGCTTACCAAAATGAAGGCGTATTTTTGGCACATGGCGTTTGGCACATGGCGTTTGGCACATGGCGTTGCACATGCCTATTTTTCAAGGAACCCATTTTATGCATAACATGTTCCCTTAATTGACAAGATCACACAAGTGTGTAAAACCCATTAAATACGGTGAAAGTCACAAAACAGTTTTTTGTGCAAATTATACATGATTTTGCTACATTTAATTTGCTAATATGCCCCAATATTGGGGAACGTCTCATACTCATGGAGCGCTTATTTTCCACATATACACAATGTTAGACTGGACCCCTAGAGTGCCAGAGAGCACAGTATACTAGGGCCTATAACAGTAACTGGCTTATAAATTCTAGTCCTCTAATCTCGTCTATTCCTCTCCTGCAGTCTTTGTCCTCATTACCAGGGGCGTAACTACCGCGGTTGCAGGGGTCACCATTGCAATCGGGCCCGGCAGGTCAGGGGCCCACGGCCGCCCGGCAGATCAGCAGCTAGCTCCTTTCTGTGAGAGAGGAGCTGCGCTGTTCTGTCACAGACCACGCTGCCGCTATATGATCCGGTGCCGCCACTGACACTGGGCCCCCTCCCCCATCATAGCAATTATGAAGCATAGAGTGGCCGGAGCTGCTCTATGCTTCATCATTCTCCCCCTGTGCCTGCGCGGTGACGTCACTCCTGTGCAACTGCTGTGCTGAGAGCACAGAGCGCAGGATGGGAGAACACTGCCCGGAGCAGCGGGGGAACAAGGAGAGGTGAGCACAGAGCAGCGGTGGAAGGAGGAGAGAGGTGAGGACAGAGCAGTGGAGGAACAAGGAGAAAGGTGAGTACTTGTTGTTTTTTTTTAATATAAATTAGTGAGTACACGGTGGCCAGAGGCCTGTGGGGAGGCTGCACTATTATATATGGAGGCCTGGGGAGGCTAGCTGTATTATTATACATGGAGGCCTGGGGAGGCTGGCTGCATTATTATACATGGAAGCCTGGGGAGGTTGGCTGCATTATTATACATGAAGGCCTGGGGAGGCTGGCTGCATTATTATACATAGAAGCCTGGGGAGGCTGGCTGCATTATTATACATGGAGGCCTGGGGAGGCTGGCTGCATTATTATATATGGAGGCCTGGGAGGCTGGCTGCATTATTATACATGAAGGCCTGGGGAGGCTGGCTGCATTATTATACGTGAAGGCCTGGGGAGGCTGGCTGCATTATTATACATGGAGGCCTGGGAGGCTGGCGGCATTAATATACATGGGGGCCTGTGGAGGCTGGCTGCATTATTATACATGGAGGCCTGGGGAGGCTGGCTGCATTATTACACATGGAGGCCTGGGAAGGCTAGCTGCTTTATTATACATGGAGGTCTGGGGAGGCTGGCTGCATTATTATACATGGAAGCCTGGGGAGGCTGGCTGCATTATTATATGTGGAGGCCTGGGGAGTCTGGCTGCATTATTATACATTGAGGCCTGGGAGGCTGGCTGCTTTATTATACATGGAGGCCTGGGGAGGCTGGCTGCATTATTATACATGGAGGCCTGGGGAGGCTGGCTGCATTATTATACATGGAGGCCTGGGGAGGCTGGCTGCATTATTATACATGGAGGCCTGGAGAGGCTGGCTGCATTACTATACATGGAGGCCTGGGGAGGCTGGCTGCATTATTATACATGGAGGCCTGGAGAGGCTGGCTGCATTATTATACATGGAGGCCTGGGGAGGCTGGCTGCATTATTATACATGGAGGCCTGGAGAGGCTGGCTGCATTACTACACATGGAGGCCTGGGGAGGCTGGCTGCATTATTATACATGGAGGCCTGAGGGGCTGCATTATATATGGAGGTCTATGGAACTGCATAATAAATATGAAGGACACCTTATACATGGACTATAGGGGGGTATTTTACATGGAGGTCTATGGGGATGCATTATACAACATGAAGGACACCTTATACATGGACTAGGGGTGCATTATACATGGAGGTCTATGGGGATGCATTATACATGGAGGAGTATGGGGCTGCATAATACAAAATGACGTTTTATGGAGTTGCATTATAATACATGTAGGACTATGGGGGCTACATTATAATATATGGAGGACTATGGAGGCTACCTTACACATGGACTATGGGGGTGCATTATAATACATGGAGGACTATGGAAGTGTATTGTAATATATGAAGGGTTATGTGGGACCCTTTATACTATATGGAAGGCTATGCGGGAGCCATTAGTATTTGGAGAAATATATACAAGGGGGGACAAAGATACAAGCATGGGATGGGAATGTTTTTTGCTGAGGGAAAAAGGCTCTTTCCCATGCTCTGCTGTACATCTCTCAGCACCCAGCTTTCCCACGCTCTGCTGTACATCTCTCAGCACCCAGCTTTCCCACGCTCTGCTGTACATCTCTCAGCACCCAGCTTTCCCATGCTCTGCTATACATCTCTCAGCACCCAGCTTTCCCATGCTCTGCTGTACATCTCTCAGCACCCAGCTTTCCCATGCTCTGATATGGGAAAGCTGGGTGCTAAGGGAAAGATGTATAGCAGAGCATGGGGAAGCTGGGTGCTGAGGGAAAGATGTATAGCAGAGCATGGGGAAGCTGTGTTCTGATAGAGTGATTTCAGATCATGGGAAACATAAGTGCTGAGGGAAAGAGCCAAGTGTCAGCATCATTATCCCGTACCCCGAGTGTCAGTGTCATTATCCT
Source organism: Anomaloglossus baeobatrachus (assembly GCF_048569485.1). Classification (NCBI taxonomy): domain Eukaryota; kingdom Metazoa; phylum Chordata; class Amphibia; order Anura; family Aromobatidae; genus Anomaloglossus; species Anomaloglossus baeobatrachus. The sequence continues at coordinate 258,983,942 of NC_134360.1, forward strand.
GTACTCCGAGTGTCAGTGTCATTATCCCGTACCCCGAGTGTCAGTGTCATTATCCCGTACCCCGAGTGTCAGTGTCATTATCCCGTACCCCGAGTGTCAGTGTCATTATCCCGTACCCCGAGTGTCAGTGTCATTATCCTGTACTCCGAGTGTCAGTGTCATTATCCTGTACCCCAGTGTCAGTGTCATTATCCTGTACCCCCAGTGTCAGTGTCATTATCCCGTACCCCGAGTGTCAGTGTCATTATCCTGTACCCCGAGTGTCAGTGTCATTATCCTGTACCCCGAGTGTCAGTGTCATTATCCTGTACTCCGAGTGTCAGTGTCATTATCCTGTACCCCGAGTGTCAGTGTCATTATCCTGTACCCCGAGTGTCAGCATCATTATCCTGTACCCCGAGTGTCAGTGTCATTATCCTGTACCCCGAGTGTCAGTGTCATTATCCTGTACCCCGAGTGTCAGTGTCATTATCCTGTACCCCGAGTGTCAGTGTCATTATCCCGTACCCCGAGTGTCAGTGTCATTATCCTGTACTCCGAGTGTCAGTGTCATTATCCTGTACCCCGAGTGTCAGTGTCATTATCCCGTACCCCGAGTGTCAGCATCATTATCCTGTACCCCGAGTGTCAGTGTCATTATCCTGTACCCCCAGTGTCTGTGTCATTATCCTGTACCCCGAGTGTCAGTGTCATTATCCTGTACCCCGAGTGTCAGTGTCATTATCCTGTACCCCCAGTGTCTGTGTCATTATCCTGTACCCCGAGTGTCAGCATCATTATCCTGTACCCCGAGTGTCAGTGTCATTATCCTGTACCCCCAGTGTCTGTGTCATTATCCTGTACCCCGAGTGTCAGCATCATTATCCTGTACCCCGAGTGTCAGTGTCATTATCCTGTACCCCGAGTGTCAGTGTCATTATCCTGTACCCCGAGTGTCAGTGTCATTATCCCGTACCTCAAGTGCCGGAGTTCGTGGAGAGGGGGAGGGGGCAGGTCTGCACTTTGCACCGGGGCCCATCAATCTCTAGTTACGCCACTGCTCATTACACTTTACTAAGACAGCGGTTCCAGTCCTGTGCAATGATATCTTGTACGCGGTTCCAGTCCTGCGCAATGATATCTTGTACGCGGTTCCAGTCCTGTGCAATGATATCTTGTACGCGGTTCCAGTCCTGTGCAATGATATCTTGTACGCGGTTCCAGTCCTGTGCAATGATATCTTGTACGCGGTTCCAGTCCTGTGCAATGATAACTTGTACGCAGTTCCAGTCCTGTGCAATGATATCTTGTACGCGGTTCCAGTCCTGTGCAATGATATCTTGTATGCGGTTCCAGTCCTGTGCAATGTATCTTGTACGCGGTTCCAGTCCTGTGCAATGATATCTTGTATGCGGTTCCAGTCCTGTGCAATGATAACTTGTACGCGGTTCCAGTCCTGTGCAATGATATCTTGTACGCGGTTCCAGTCCTGTGCAATGATAACTTGTACGCGGTTCCAGTCCTGTGCAATGATATCTTGTACGCGGTTCCAGTCCTGCGCAATGATATCTTGTACGCGGTTCCAGTCCTGTGCAATGATATCTTGTACGCGGTTCCAGTCCTGTGCAATGATATCTTGTACGCGGTTCCAGTCCTGTGCAATGATAACTTGTACGCGGTTCCAGTCCTGTGCAATTATATCTTGTACGCGGTTCCAGTCCTGTGCAATGATAACTTGTACGCGGTTCCAGTCCTGTGCAATGATATCTTGTACGCGGTTCCAGTCCTGCGCAATGATATCTTGTACGCGGTTCCAGTCCTGTGCAATGATATCTTGTACGCGGTTCCAGTCCTGTGCAATGATATCTTGTACGCGGTTCCAGTCCTGCGCAATGATATCTTGTATGCGGTTCCAGTCCTGTGCAATGATATCTTGTACGCGGTTCCAGTCCTGTGCAATGATATCTTGTACGCAGTTCCAGTCCTGTGCAATGATATCTTGTACGCGGTGCCAGTCCTGTGCAATGATAACTTGTACGCGGTTCCAGTCCTGTGCAATGATATCTTGTACGCGGTTCCAGTCCTGTGCAATGATATCTTGTACGCGGTTCCAGTCCTGTGCAATGATATCTTGTACGCGGTTCCAGTCCTGTGCAATGATATCTTGTACGCGGTTCCAGTCCTGTGCAATGATAACTTGTACGTGGTTCCAGTCCTGCGCAATGATAACTTGTACGCGGTTCCAGTCCTGCGCAATGATATCTTGTACGCGGTTCCAGTCCTGTGCAATGATATCTTGTACGCGGTTCCAGTCCTGCGCAATGATATCTTGTACGCGGTTCCAGTCCTGTGCAATGATATCTTGTACGCGGTTCCAGTCCTGCGCAATGATATCTTGTACGCGGTTCCAGTCCTGTGCAATGATATCTTGTACGCGGTTCCAGTCCTGCGCAATGATATCTTGTACGCAGTTCCAGTCCTGCGCAATGATATCTTGTACGCAGTTCCAGTCCTGCGCAATGATATCTTGTACGCGGTTCCAGTCCTGCGCAATGATAACTTGTACGCGGTTCCAGTCCTGTGCAATGATATCTTGTACGCGGTTCCAGTCCTGTGCAATGATATCTTGTACGCGGTTCCAGTCCTGTGCAATGATATCTTGTACGCGGTTCCAGTCCTGCGCAATGATATCTTGTACGCGGTTCCAGTCCTGTGCAATGATATCTTGTACGCGGTTCCAGTCCTGCGCAATGATATCTTGTACGCGGTTCCAGTCCTGCGCAATGATAACTTGTACGTGGTTCCAGTCATGTGCAATGATATCTTGTACGCGGTTCCAGTCCTGCGCAATGATATCTTGTACGCGGTTCCAGTCCTGTGCAATGATATCTTGTACGCGGTTCCAGTCCTGCGCAATGATAACTTGTACGCGGTTCCAGTCCTGCGCAATGATAACTTGTACGCGGTTCCAGTCCTGCGCAATGATATCTTGTACGCGGTTCCAGTCCTGTGCAATGATATCTTGTACGCGGTTCCAGTCCTGCGCAATGATAACTTGTACGCGGTTCCAGTCCTGCGCAATGATATCTTGTACGCGGTTCCAGTCCTGCGCAATGATATCTTGTACGCGGTTCCAGTCCTGCGCAATGATAACTTGTACGCGGTTCCAGTCCTGCGCAATGATATCTTGTACGCGGTTCCAGTCCTGTGCAATGATATCTTGTACGGAGGAGATAATTGACGTCTACTTTGTACTTAGAATCATTTTAGTTTGCACTCAGAATCATAAGTTATTGTTAATTGGGGCGCGATGGTCGGACTGTTTGTTCTAACCCTGTATAATAATGAACAATAGTTTGTTTTCTAATTTTCTCAGGAGGCAGGATTAAAAAAAACACCCAAGCAAGTCCCTCCTGATAGAAATGCACAAATCAATGTGAACAGACATTTACACCAGTGATAGGTTCTCTGATCATGATAAAGGCATGGAACTGTCCAGCGTCAGGTGTCCATTGACCTCACTCCACCGATCTCAAAGGCCGCCATGGTGCAGAGCAAGGCGGCACTGGAGGCTGGAATGAAGGTCAATCCTCTACAATGATGAGTCCTGCTTTTGTCTTGGACACAACGATAGCCAGAGATTGGTCTGGAGACAACTGTCACACGGTGTTTGGCTCAAATCCCACTACATCTGCCGCTGTTCACACAGCAGAGCTGGACACTCCACATGATGCGGCTTTTGAGATGCACAGGCAGGCTCGGGCATTGACCAGCTGTGCTCTTTTTGGTGCTTGGGCTTGCAGCAGTTACGTTCTGCTAGCCTGTGGATTACTGCTTGAGTCACATGTTGCAGGAGACCTATCACAGTCCCTTCCACCTGTTTTAAGATGGTGGAGCCTGGTCTCCCATGCCAATGATTGCTGTATGCGATTCCGGTCCTTGTGTGTTGTTATCCAGTTGTTGCTGAACGTCTGTGTGCTGTTTGATGTGAAAATTCTCTTGTTGTCTGATTATTTCCTCCCTTCCTCTGTTTCCTCCTGATCACCCGCTATGATGTGCTCCGTTGACCCCGGATAAGTTAGAAGCAGTCACCAGTGTTTGAAAGAAGAAAGTCCTTTGTCAGAGTTGCCCTTCCAGCCGTGAGGAACCTGGGCCGAGCGCTCCACTCCAAGCCGCATGTCCCGTAAAGAGAAGAGAAGAAAGTGGTGCTGGTGTCGTGTCCCAGAACTAGTGTCCCGGGTAGACTGACTGAAGATTGTGTGAATTGCTCCTACTTCTACCCCAAGTGGATCCCGCCCCCCAGGTGGCTGGCTTCAGTGACCAGGGAAGTTCCATGCCTCATGATGGCCACCCCCCTATCTACACTGAGCCATCCCTCCCTGTGAGAAGGCTCCTAAGCTTTATGTAGGGTGTGAATGTGGAACATCAGTGATTAACCCCCCCTTACCTGTGGCGAATATCGCACCTTAAATAAGGTGCAATACTCTGGTGACCGGAGCCTCACGGGCACCACACCAGTCACTCAGGGAGACTGGAGCCGGCCGCGGTGATGTCAGGTCTACTGGAAGTTGACTTGGCATTGTGACGCCCTGGGCAAGCCAGGGGTCACAGGTCATCACACCACCACACCCTACACCCCAGTTAGGAACACCAAAGCTAACCCAAAATCCTTGTTGCCTTCCTCCAGGGGCTGATGTTCACACCAGGGGGTGGGCCAGGCGGTTGGCTCTGCCCACCGAGGAGTTCACAGCCCTGGAGGCGGGAAGAACCAGGCAGAAAGCTCAGGGAAGAGCTAGAGTGTGAAGCTAAGATAGAGTTTGGAGGAGGAAGTGGAAGGAGTGGAAGATTAGCTCAGGGAGAGCTTGAGTAAACAGTGAAGTTGAGTTAAGGAAGTGGAAGTGAAGGAAGTAAAGTGGTAAAGGAGGACAGTAAGAGTGGTGACAGGAAAGACAGAGTGTGGAAAGCCTGAAGTTGGTCCAGCTGTGTGCAGGACAGAGTCAGCAAGGTCAGCAACGGCGGTGATTGTCCGGAGGGGTGACCGTTTGGAAGTTCCTGGAAGGACCGCGGACGGGTGGTGGCCCGGCGGTCTGGAGCAGTGTACAAAGGACAGTCAGCACCAGGGCAGGGGCCTCTCGGACCCCGGCAAGGCTAGGAGTCGCCATAATTTGCCAAATCCGTCAGTGAAGGGGACGTCGATCCCCCAACAACCAAGTCCCGATTGAAGGCAACAGCCCAACCATTACACTAGAGACACCGCCACCGCCAGGGCACCAGTTTCTAAGGGCCAGCGCCTGCGGGAAAAGAGTAGAGCTCCTCCGGTCCAGCTTGAAGCCGGGGAGCGGGTTACCGGTGGGAACCCATCGAGACCATCAACAACATTAGGTGCAGGAAAAGGGACATCACCGTCACCTACTGGGGAAAGCAAGTGCAGCCGTCCGTGGGAACCGTCTTTCCAGCCGTGTGTTTTACCGAGAACTGTGTCAACGTCTCAGGCTGAGTGAGTACCACAGTGCCGCAAGGCACAGCGCTGCCCCCGCGTCCCTGCGCCCACCAAGCCCTGCATCTCCCACCTCATCACTGGGCCCCGGGATCACCAACCCCTACCCACGGAGGGGCAACACAACAACTTGCTGCTTCACACCATCACTCCCGGGATCCCCACACCGAGCAGCGGTGGTGCTAACAAATCACCACAACCGTGGGTGGCATCACGGACAATAGACAATATCCCCACAACCCAATCCCCTTTCACTCACGGGCGAGGAGCGCCGCTAGAGTCTCCGGGATCCGGCCCATCGCTCGAGCCACCGAGCAGCAGCAGGCAGCAGCGGCAGCCGGACCCGAGCAGTGGGAGAGCGCGGCGTCCCCTCCTCCGCCCGCGACAACTTGGCGTCACGAACAGGATCTTACCGCTCTGCCGTCTGGTAGAGGTGCGCCTTGTTACCGCCGGAGGTATCCGGCAGAAAAATTTCAGAAGCCGCCATCTTTGGCGCGAAAAGTTCCCGCTCGAGCGTCTTCTCGAGTAGTCGAGGCGCGAAGGCCAAAACCCCGCCCCGAGAGAGGAGGGGCCGGAAAGAGCTAAGGGGGACGGAAACAAGATGTCTGCGCCCGACGGAGCCGCTGGAGGAGCGGCGGTCTCAGCCGCAGTGGCACCCGCGGATGGGAATGGGCCTGCCCAGGCCCCGGTTGCGCTCGCGGGAGGTGCCGCGGCCCCCGCGCTCGCTCAGGTGATGCCGTTCTCCTTGCCCTATGCGCCCGGAGCTACCTGGCTACCGCAGTATGACGGGAAACCTGACGCTTTGCAGGTCTTCCGGAAAAAGCTTAACCCGTTGCTAGAGCTGTACCCCCTGACCGATAAGCAACGTGCGGTGGTAGTGCTGGGCCAGTTAACCGGCGCGGCTGAGCAGGAGGCGGAGACCTGGGCCGAGGGGGACCAGCTCTCTGTAGCCGCCATCTTTGAGAAGCTACAGACTGCCTTTGAAACCCGGACTGAAGCTGAGCTGAGGATGCAGTTTTACCAGTGCCGGCAACGGGCTGTGGATAGCATTCGGGACTATGCTTTACGTCTGCAGACCGCCCTCCGCACGCTAAAGCGGGTGAATTCTATCAATGAGGCGGATAGCAACAAGATGTTAGTAGAGCAATTTGTGCAGGGGATGAGATCCCCTGAGGATCGCAAGCAACTCCGGCTGTGGGCCCTGGAACACCCTGATGTGGACTTTGCTGTGTTAAAGGAACGGGCCATTAAAGCGCTACAGCCCCCAGCTGCAGAAGTCCTGGAACCCGCCCCGTGGCCCGTCGAGACGGCCCCCGTTGTGGCGGCCCCTGCCCTACCAACCTCTCCAATACCTGCAGCCCCAAGCAGCACAGTGGAGGAACTGGCAGCCCAGGTCCGTCGCATGGACGGAGACCTCGCCAAGATACTTGCTGCACTACAACCTCTGACCAGATCTCAGCCTCCAGCACAGATACAGCTTGCCGACAGCCCTGAAGATGTCCCCTGGATGCAGCGGAGAAGTAATAGCAACCCGCGGGGCAGGCCTCCCATCTGCTACAAGTGCCGTAAGCCTGGTCATTACTTCCGACAGTGCCCGTTAAACGAGCAACCCCTGGGGCCCCGGGCCAATCCTCAGGAGTAGAACATCTTGGCCCCCCGGACTGGCGGGACCGATATATCGGGGCCCGCCCCATCATCCCCGTGGCTGTAGACGGCATACCAGTGATGGCTCTCTTGGACACTGGATCACAGGTAACCACCATACCATACACGTTGTACCAGCGGTATTGGGGAATAGACGAGCTGGCACCCCCAGATAATAGTATAACGCTAATTGCTGCTAATGGACTCCCATTGACCCAGGTGGGGTATAAACAGGTGGCTATGACAGTGGGGCAAGCTGAACTGCAACACCAGGGTATGATTGTGATCATGAATGAACCCAGTGATCATAACCCAAAGATAGTGCTGGGAACCAATGTGATGGAGCACTGCATGGCTGATGTGTTGACCCTATTGCAACAGCTAGCCGCCACAGCGGCGGGGAGCCGGCAGAGAGCTGTGCAGCGTGAGATCCGAGCTCTGATGTACCGCCAGCATGTAAGCTCAACAGGAGGGGAGATTGGTGGAGTGAGAGTGATGGATGTTGCTCCATTGATTGTGCCCCCTAGGAGTGAGATGATGATTTGGTGTAGGGCAGCAGTAGGGCCTCAGGGGCGTGACTACCCTGCTATGATGGAGCCCATGCCCTCCGAGCACTGGCCCACTGTAATGGCCGCCCGAGGGGTGGTGGATGTAAAGAAGGGGAGAGTGCCTGTGAGGGTGTTGAACTGTGGGGAGGAAGAAGTCAGGCTTCCCCGGTATGCCACCATTGCCAAGCTGCTCACCCTGGATCCTCACACCATCCACGAAGCCAGCCCCTCAGTCTCCCCACCTATCACCAGCACTTCCCCGCCTCAAGGGGTGGTAAAGGAGTGGCACCAACAGCTACACGTGGGCACTGACGATACTCCTACACATCACAAAGCAGGGGTGTACAGGTTGGTGCAGGAGTATGAACAGGTTTTCAGTAAACATCCACTAGACTTTGGGCAGATCAAAGGGGTCCAACACCACATCCCCACCGGTGAACACCCCCCTATCAAAGAGAGGTACAGGCTTATTCCCCCTGCACATTACCAGTGTGCCAAAGACATGTTGAGGAATATGAAGGAGGCAGGGGTTATTCGGGACAGCTGTAGTCCCTGGGCCGCTCCGTTGGTACTGGTCAAGAAGAAGGATGGTACCATGCGGATGTGTGTGGACTACCGGAAGATTAATCAGATAACCCATAAAGATGCCTACCCACTGCCTCGTATTGAAGAGTCTTTGGCCGCACTGAGAACTGCAAATTACTTCTCTACCCTTGACCTCACCAGCGGGTACTGGCAGGTGGCCGTGGCCCCGGAAGACCGTGAGAAAACCGCCTTCAGCACTCCGATGGGGCTCTGTGAATTCAATAGTATGCCGTTCGGGCTGTGCAACGCCCCAGGAACCTTCCAACGGCTGATGGAGTGCTGTCTGGGACACCTAAACTTCGAGACCGTCCTATTGTACTTGGATGACGTGATTGTTTACTTCCAGACGTATGAAACCCATCTGGAGCACCTGGCCGAGGTGTTCGCGTCCCTTGCCAAATACGGGATGAAATTGAAGCCTTCTAAGTGTCACCTGCTGAAACCCAGAGTGCAATACCTGGGGCACGTGGTAAGTGCAGAAGGTGTCGCCCCCGACCCTGAGAAGATCACTGCCATCCAGGGCTGGCCGAGACCAACCACAGTGAGGGAAGTAAGGCAGTTTCTGGGTCTGGTGGGGTACTACCGGCGCTTTATCAAAGGGTACACGAAGATGGCTGCTCCCATGCAAGATCTCCTCGTGGGACAGACCAAAGGCGGTAGACCCCTAGGGGCCCCACTGGTGTGGGAAGAAAAGCATGAAGAATCCTTCTGCCAGCTGAAAGCGGCCTTGACTGGGGAAGAGGTCTTAGCGTATCCTGACTATGGCTGCCCATTCATCTTCTATACTGACGCCAGCAATGTGGGACTGGGAGCAGTCCTGTCCCAGGTCCAGGATGGGAAGGAGAAAGTGATAGCTTATGCTAGCCGGAAGCTTAGGCCAACCGAAAGGAACCCCGAGAACTACAGCTCCTTCAAGCTCGAGCTCCTGGCCTTGGTATGGGCTATCACCGAGCGGTTCCGCCACTATTTGGCTGCAGCAAAATTCACCGCTTTCACGGACAACAATCCGTTGACCCACCTGGACACAGCCAAGCTGGGCGCATTGGAGCAGCGGTGGGTGGCCCGGCTAGCCAACTACGACTTCACCATCAAGTACCGAGCTGGTCGTGTCAACATTAATGCTGATGCACTCTCCCGAATGCCCCATTTGTCAGAAGAAGGGGGTGAGGATGATGACCTCGAGGAGATTGAGCTGCCTGCATTTCACCAGCCACCAACTGAGAAGGTACAAATACACCAACAACGGGTGGATCTGAACCCACGGCCCAGTCAGGAGTGGCAGGAAGCTCAAGACCAGGCGCCGGCTGTCCGCCTCGTCAAGACTCTGGTGGAACAAGGTGCTGTTGGAATGGACCCTGCCGCTCCAGCTGAAGCCCAGCACTTGTGGAAGGAACGTAAACGGCTTTATCTACATCAAGGGAAGCTGTACCGTGAGCTGATCAACCCGAAGACCCATGAGAAAATCTGCCAGTTGGTTATTCCCCAAGCTGATGTGGCTACTGTTTTGCGGGCATACCATGATGGTGCCGGACACTTCGGGTGGAAGAAGCTGGAGATGCTGTTGAGAGAGCGGTTCTACTGGAGTGGGATGCGGGAGTCGGTAGAGGCCTGGTGCCGAGAGTGTGGTCCTTGCACGCTGAGAAGGAAGGACGAGACCAGCCAGAGGGCACCCCTACACCCAATCATCACACATCAACCGCTGGAGCTGGTCGCCCTAGACCATGTCAAGCTCACCCCCAGCAGAAGTGGGTACGCCTACGCGTTGACCATCGTAGACCACTATTCAAGATTCATGGTGGTTGTCCCCGTCAAGGACCTGTCTGGTCGAACTGCTGCTCGAGCGTTCCAGGCTTATTTCTGCCGCCCACATGGATATCCAGAAAAAGTGCTTACTGACCAAGGCCCGGCTTTTGAGGCGGAGGTGTTCCACGAGTTTTGCCAGTTGTACGGCTGTAAGAAGATCCGGACCACCCCTTACCATGCCCAGACCAACGGCATGTGTGAGAAGATGAACCATTTGGTCCTGGGACTCCTCAAGACGTTACCGCTGGAAGAGCGGAACCTGTGGCCGGAGAAGCTACCCAACTTGGTCGATATGTACAACAATATCCCGTCCAGCTGGACAAAGTGCACCCCAGCATACCTAATGAGGGCTCGTCCCGGCCGCCTGCTGGTGGACCTGGAAATAGGGTTGGAGTCCCCAGAAGCACTCCCTTCGACAGCTGAATGGGAAACTCGGCGGAGAGCACAATACCGGCAGATTCAGGAGTATGTGGAGAAGAACCTAAGTCGAAGTCGAGAACAGCAGGAGCAGCGATTCAACCAGAAAGCGTCTGCGGGCCCTTTCCAGCCAGGAGATGTGGTGTTAAAGCGGAAGAGGAAGACCCACAAGCTGGATGATCAATGGGAACCAATCCCATACGTCATACAACCCACAGGGTGGGAAGATGGGAAGGCCTACCAGATCAGTCGTGACCAAGGGGGCACTTTGGCCACGGTTTCCCGGGACCATCTGAAAAGGTGCCCACCAGCATTGAGGGCAACGGCTGACGTACCAGTTCCTCCACCAGCAGAGAAGGCACTGTGATGGGTGATTTCCCAGCAGACTGGCCTACACAGAATGGCGCGGTGATTCTTCCAGTGATACTGTTCCCACAACCTGTGGATGAAGAAGTGGTGGAAGCGGTCGACTGTGAGCCAGAACCAGTGCCAGCGCCCAGGGATGAACCTGTACCCAGCTCCCCTATGCCTCCGCCTGCCCCACACGATAGAAGGGAGGAGGAACCGGTTGTTCCCTCTGCCCCACTGCATAGCCCCACTGACACCGGACCCCGAAGGTCCACCCGTCCTAACCTAGGTAGACCCCCACTTAGGTACAGGGAGACTGTCCTTTAAAGAGGGGGGGTCAGGAAGTCTGTGTAAGTTCATGTTTAAAAGTGTTTAAGTTTGTGTGAAAGTTTTGAAAATGATGAAAATGATTACCGAAGTTTAACCAGATTGTCTAACAGTGATTGAACCGGCCGGAGCCGGCACCGTTGTCCCCGTGGGGACCGTTTGAAAGTTGTTTTGCATGAGGAACTGCTCATGGACAAGCCCGTGAACTTGCAGGGCAACCACAGACGTTAGTGACTTGTAAATAAGTTGTTTGCCGTTACCGTTTCCGCATTGCCGCCTCCGGAGAGGCAGGTTGGAGGGAGGGCCCTCAGCAGAGCAGGCTGGGGCCCAGCCACCACAGGAACCGGTGGCTACCCTCTGGAGGGGAAGGACAGATCCCGCTCGGGTGACTTGTGCTGGACTGTGGGTCAAGGGGTGCTGCCTGGGTTTTAGGGGCAGCATCAGGGCCAGGTTGCTTGGGTGGGAGAGAGCGGAAACCGTAACCGTGAACCGTTATGCAACGTTTAAGAAATGTGCCTCCCGTTGTGGGAAGAATTATTAAAAATGTAAATATGTTACCGTTTACTTTTATGCATTTTCAGAAAAATAAAACCGGTGTTGGACGGGCAGCCCGCGGACGGTCTGCATTTTGCTAAGGGGGAATGTGACGCCCTGGGCAAGCCAGGGGTCACAGGTCATCACACCACCACACCCTACACCCCAGTTAGGAACATCAAAGCTAACCCAAAATCCTTGTTGCCTTCCTCCAGGGGCTGATGTTCACACCAGGGGGTGGGCCAGGCGACTGGCTCCGCCCACCAAGGAGTTCACAGCCCTGGAGGCGGGAAGAACCAGGCAGAAAGCTCAGGGAAGAGCTAGAGTGTGAAGCTAAGATAGAGTTTGGAGGAGGAAGTGGAAGGAGTGGAAGATTAGCTCAGGGAGAGCTTGAGTAAACAGTGAAGTTGAGTTAAGGAAGTGGAAGTGAAGGAAGTAAAGTGGTAAAGGAGGACAGTAAGAGTGGTGACAGGAAAGACAGAGTGTGGAAAGCCTGACGTTGGTCCAGCTGTGTGCAGGACAGAGTCAGCAAGGTCAGCAACGGCGGTGATTGTCCGGAGGGGTGACCGTTTGGAAGTTCCTGGAAGGACCGCGGACGGGTGGTGGCCCGGCGGTCTGGAGCAGTGTACAAAGGACAGTCAGCACCAGGGCAGGGGCCTCTCGGACCCCGGCAAGGCTAGGAGTCGCCATAATTTGCCAAATCCGTCAGTGAAGGGGACGTCGATCCCCCAACAACCAAGTCCCGATTGAAGGCAACAGCCCAACCATTACAGTAGAGACACCGCCACCGCCAGGGCACCAGTTTCTAAGGGCCAGCGCCTGCGGGCAAAGAGTAGAGCTCCTCCGGTCCAGCTTGAAGCCGGGGAGCGGGTTACCGGTGGGAACCCATCGAGACCATCAACAACATTAGGTGCAGGAAAAGGGACATCACCGTCACCTACTGGGGAAAGCAAGTGCAGCCGTCCGTGGGAACCGTCTTTCCAGCCGTGTGTTTTACCGAGAACTGTGTCAACGTCTCAGGCTGAGTGAGTACCACAGTGCCGCAAGGCACAGCGCTGCCCCCGCGTCCCTGCGCCCACCAAGCCCTGCATCTCCCACCTCATCACTGGGCCCCGGGATCACCAACCCCTACCCACGGAGGGGCAACACAACAACTTGCTGCTTCACACCATCACTCCCGGGATCCCCACACCGAGCAGTGGTGGTGCTAACAAATCACCACAACCGTGGGTGGCGTCACGGACAATAGACAATATCCCCACAACCCAATCCCCTTTCACTCACGGGCGAGGAGCGCCGCTCGAGAGCCCCCGGGATCCGGCCCACCGCTCGAGCCACCACTGAGCAGCCGCAGCCGGACCCGAGCAGAGGGGTGAGCCCAGTGCTGACACCCTCCTCCCCGCCCGCGACAGCATCACCGGATCTCAGAGGTCATGGAGCATGGGGGGGGGTGTCACATGATGGGTATGAACGGACCACACAAAGACCTTGAGCTATCAATCAAGCTAAACAGGCTTATGCTGAGTGGGGAAACAACCTCTGGAGGAAGTGGCTTGTTAGGTCCTCTGTCCTGTCTAAAGCACTTACCACTCATTTGCAAATGGATTTGTGCTGCCCCCGCGACAGCCGACGGGCTGCTCGGATCCGGATCATTAGTGGCTCGAGGGGTCTCTGGACCCAAGGCGGGGTTGCGCGGTCTCTCGAAAATAAAAGGGAGGTAGAAACAGTGAATTAGATAATGTTCGTGACGCCACCCACGGTTCGTGGTAAAAATTGGAATACCACTGCTGCTGCGTTTAGGGGAGAGGGGAGCGCCCGGGAGCGATGGAATGGCAGCTTTTGATGTTAACCCCTCCGTGGGCAGGGGAAGGTGTCCCGGGGCTCGGTGCTGGCAGGCTGGGGACCCGTTCGGAGCAAAGGGGCACAACGTACTCACACAGTCCAGAGATGCTGACGCTGACACCAGGTAAACCAAAGTCTTGAACGTCCTGCAGCCTTAGTCCAAACACGTTGGGTCCGTGCCCTTTTGGCATTGCTGGTTGGTCTGAAGCCTTGTCCCTTGGCACTGTTTACACTTGGTGGATCCCTTTCGCCTAAAACTACTTGGGTCGCGCTCACCTGCGTGGCTAGGAAGGTGAGCTTGCTCTCAGGGTTCACGCTTGGGATTTTCTGGACGGTTTTGTGAAGTCCTATCCCTATCGTTGTGCTAGTACTCTGATTTTGGAGTAGGTGGAGAGCGGTTCCTGAAGATTCCTTTTCCGTCGGGTGAATTACTGGGCTGCATGAAGCTACTTCCCAGCCTAGGGTATGCGTACCCCATCGTGCCCTGGCCCCTGCCCAGTTGTAGCACAAGGCCGCCGGTCTGCCCTCCATGGCAGTACCGTGCCCCCTGTCACTACGCCCTGCGACCGGCGTTCCAGCTGCTTCCAGGCCAGGCCAACGTCTGGCACCTGGGACGGGTACAGGAACCCAGCTCCACAGCGTGACCTGGACTGTCACTGCTCACTGGCACTTCTTTCCAACAACTCCTCTTTCTCTCCTGACACTTCTGCCCTCCTTCTACCACCCCTCCATCTGGGCGGCCCTATTCCCCTCAGGCCACCCAATGGGTGTCTTGTGGGTGAGGTGCAGAGTGTTCCTCAGGATCTGTGTATACAGTGCCTACAAGTAGTACTCAACCCCCTGCAGATTTAGCAGGTTTACACATTCGGAATTAACTTGGCATTGTGACATTTGGACTGTAGATCAGCCTGGAAGTGTGAAATGCAGCAAAAAAGAATGTTATTTCTTTTTTTATTTATTTTTTTAAATTGTGAAAAGTTTATTCAGAGGGTCATTTATTATTCAACCCCTCAAACCACCAGAATTCTGTTTGGTTCCCCTAAAGTATTAAGAAGTATTTCAGGCACAAAGAACAATGAGCTTCACATGTTTGGATTAATTATCTCTTTTTCCAGCCTTTTCTGACTAATTAAGACCCTCCCCAAACTTGTGAACAGCACTCATACTTGGTCAACATGGGAAAGACAAAGGAGCATTCCAAGGCCATCAGAGACAAGATCGTGGAGGGTCACAAGGCTGGCAAGGGGTACAAAACCCTTTCCAAGGAGTTGGGCCTACCTGTCTCCACTGTTGGGAGCATCATCCGGAAGTAGAAAGCTTATGGAACTACTGTTAGCCTTCCACGGCCTGGACAGCCTTTGAAAGTTTCCACCCGTGCCGAGGCCAGGCTTGTCCGAAGAGTCAAGGCTAACCCAAGGACAACAAGGAAGGAGCTCCGGGAAGATCTCATGGCAGTGGGGACATTGGTTTCAGTCAATACCATAAGTAACGTACTCCACCGCAATGGTCTCCGTTCCAGACGAGCCCGTAAGGTACCTTTACTTTCAAAGCATCATGTCAAGGCTCGTCTACAGTTTGCTCATGATCACTTGGAGGACTCTGCGACAGACTGGTTCAAGGTTCTCTGGTCTGATGAGACCAAGATCGAGATCTTTGGTGCCACACACGTGACGTTTGGAGACTGGATGGCACTGCATACGACCCCAAGAATACCATCCCTACAGTCAAGCATGGTGGTGGCAGCATCATGCTGTGGGGCTGTTTCTCAGCCAAGGGGCCTGGCCATCTGGTCCGCATCCATGGGAAGATGGATAGCACGGCCTACCTGGAGATTTTGGCCAAGAACCTCCGCTCCTCCATCAAGGATCTTAAGATGGGTCGTCATTTCATCTTCCAACAAGACAACGACCCAAAGCACACAGCCAAGAAAACCAAGGCCTGGTTCAAGAGGGAAAAAATCAAGGTGTTGCAGTGGCCTAGTCAGTCTCCTGACCTTAACCCAATTGAAAACTTGTGAAGGAGCTCAAGATTAAAGTCCACATGAGACACCCAAAGAACCTAGATAACTTGGAGAAGATCTGCATGGAGGAGTGGGCCAAGATAACTCCAGAGACCTGTGCCGGCCTGATCAGGTCTTATAAAAGACGATTATTAGCTGTAATTGCAAACAAGGGTTATTCCACAAAATATTAAACCGAGGGGTTGAATAATAATTGACCCACACTTTTATGTTGAAAATTTATTAAAATTTAACTGAGCAACATAACTTGTTGGTTTGTAAGATGTATGCATCTGTTAATAAATCCTGCTCTTGTTTGAAGTTTGCAGGCTCTAACTTATTTGCATCTAATCAAACCTGCTAAATCTGCAGGGGGTTGAAGACTACTTGTAGGCACTGTACCTGTTGGTAGCAACACCAAAGGGACAGGACCCAAAACCAGGGAGGAGCGGGACCATGCAGAAGGGCAGATTGCACGGCACCCTGTGACGACCTGATAGGTCAGGGCATCACAGATTAAAACACTAATTTCTTAGGAATGTGGCAAGAGACAGAAAATATAAAAACTGTTGATATATTTACATTTCCAGCACCTGCGTGGTGCTATATGCAGCTTTGGGGAGTTGGGGGGATATTGCTGATAGATTCCTTGTAATAAGACCACTGTTGTACAAATCATTTCCCAACACTCTCCATCCAGACATGGCCGGCTGTAGCTGAACATCGCTAGTCGTGTGGGGACATAGTATTGCTGATCAGCTTCATATTGATTCCCAGGAGACCTTATTGTGTAGCTAAATCATGAAAATGTATAATAAACACACACTATTGCTGCACCGCCCGACCCTCAGATGATAGTCAAAGTTTGTCCAATCGAACAAAGAAAATATATATCTAGAAAAAGATAAATGACAAAGAATAATAGTTCAGCAATATATATATATATTATCATAGAAAACAGCAGAGTATCCCTGCAGAGTCTAACAGCCGCGAATACATTGCAATGAAACAGAACATTATCAATGAGAAACCCGTGAGGTTAGTCTTCTATTGATGTGCGGATCAGCGCGGGCTCCAGGACAATGTACGCACGGACTGTCCCTCCATTGTCCCAGACACCGCAATTATATGTGCAAAATAGGGACATCTCTGGGAAGAAGGGGCCATTTCTCTTTGAATGCGGTTGTTAGATTATATCAGCTTCACAAAAGTAACTGTAACAAGATTAAACTAAAGTGGCAAGTGAACGGGGGGGCATCAAAAACAGTAAAGTCATATAAGTACAGTGGTGTAACTAGAGTCCGATGGGCCCCGGTGCAAAATTTGGACCTGGGTCCTCAACTGCATGTTGGACAGATGTATGGGCCCTTGTAGCATTCTAGACTCTATAAAGACATATGTGTTTGCCCCCCATGTCATAATGTCTCCCATCCTGGCCCTATCCTTCAGTATATACTGAAGACAGGTTATTACAGTAGACTATGTATACAGTATATACAGTACAATAGACTGTATATTATCCTCAATCCTAGCCCCTTCCTGTATATTTTCTTCAATCATGCCTCCTTCCTGTAAAATATCGCAATCCTTACCCCTTCCTTGCAATAATATCCACTATCCTGGGCCCCTGCCTGCAATAATATCTCCCATCCTGGCTCTATCCTTCAATATATACTGAAGACAGGTAATATAGACTACAGATTATCCTCAATCCTGGCCTCTTCCTGTATATTATCCTCAATCATGCATCCTTCCTGCAAAATATCCCAATCCTAACCGTTTCCTGCAATAATATCTCCCATCCTGGGCCCTGTCTTGTAATAATGTCTCCCTTCCTGGCCCTATCCTTCAGTATATCCTGAAGACAGGCAATATAGACTGTATATTACCCTCAATCCTGGCCCCTTCCTGTATATTATCCTCAATCCTGGCCCCTTCCTGTACAATATTCGAATCCTGACCCCTTCCTGCAATAATATCCCCCATCCTGGACCTATCCTTCAATATATACTTAATACAGGTAATATAGACTGTATATTATCCTCAATCCTGACGTGTTCCTGAATATTATCCTCAATTCTGATGTCTTCCTGTATATTATCCTCAATACTGGCCCCATCCTGTAAAATATTCCAATCCTGACCCCTTCCTGCAATAATATCTCCCATCATGGGCACCTTCTTTTAATAATGTCTCCCATCCTGGACCTATCCTTCAGTATATACTAAATACAGGTAATATAGACTGTATATTACCCTCAATCCTGCCCCCTTCCTGTTTATTATCCTCAATACTGGCCCCTTGCTATAATAAAATCCCCCATCCTGGGCCCCTTCCTGCAATAATATCTCCCATCATGGGCACCTTCTTTTAATAATGTCTCCCATCCTGGACCTATCCTTCAGTATATACTAAATACAGGTAATATAGACTGTGTATTACCCTCAATCCTGCCCCCTTCCTGTTTATTATCCTCAATGCTGGCCCCTTCCTGTAATAATATCTCCCATCCTGGCCCTATATTTCAGTATATATTGAATACAGGTAATATAGACTGTATATTATCCTCAATCCTGGCCCCTTCCTGCAATAATATCCCCCATCTTGGGCCCCTTCCAGCATTAATATCCTCCATTTTGTCATTCTTCTCCAACACATTTAAAAAAAAATAAAAGATTCTTCTTACCTTCCTCCACTCCCATTATGTACAATGTCGTCTTTTATAACCAGTACCGAGTCTAGCTAAAGCACGGTAACGTCAGCTTCCGGTCTCTGATTGGCCAGCGTCTGTATTGCAGTGCAGGGAGCCGGCAGGTAGCTGCACTGCAATATATTCGAGCTGAATGTGGATCCTTGGACTGAAATATGTACTGGTCTCAGTGGCATCCTTCCCACATGGGAAAAAAATATGCCACCTTAGGAACAAATGATATGTACCTATAAAAACAATATTTCTAATAGCAGTAATGCTGTTTATTACACTTATTGATCTTATATAAATCTCTTAATATTTTGGAACATAAGTCTCTTCCCACTCGCATTGATTAAGATTATAGCACGTTATTTGTGGGTAAAGCCCTTGTACAGTATGTCTTGCTGACTTTTGTGTGTGGGCGAATTCTTTTGTTTCCTTTATAAAAATAACAATGTTTATGTAACTCGTAAGCTCAAGGACTAATCTAGATAAATTATGTAAAAAACAAGGTGAACTGAAAACCCCAATTCATCAGGAAGGACGTTCTTACTTGTGAGTCTTAATGAACTTAATTGATAGGATAAAATGTAGCAAATTCATTAAAGGGGTTCTCCACTACTAAGACAAGCCAATCTCATTCCACGTTTCCCATTAAAATAGAAAAGCTTATTCCTGCCTCCGGTGGTGACGCGGTTCCAGTGGTGCCGGCGCTCAGGTTCCTGAGGCTCATACGAGGTTGTTACGTCACATGAGCCCCGCGTCCAATCACAGCCAGCTTCATTCTCCCTGTAACAGGAAGTGAGAGCTGCGACTGGCTGCCCACTTCCTGCTAACTACTTATATGTCCGAAGGCGGGAAGAGTGTCATGTGAATAAAGTCAGACACAGGGTGCGTTTTCTGCCTTCACAAGTTTGGCACACACTGTTGGTGGTGTATTGGCCCATTCCTCCATGCAGGTCTCCTCTAGAGCAGTGATGTTTTGGGCTTGTGGCTGGGTAACATTGACTTTCAACTCCCTCCAAAGGTTTTCTATGGGGTTGAGATCTGGAGACTGGCTAGGCCACTCCAGGACATTCATATACTTCTTACGAAGCCACTACTTCGTTGCCCTGGCAGTGTACTTGGGATCACTATCATGCTGAAAGACCCAGCCACGTTTCATCTTCAATGCCCTTGCTGATGGAAGGAGGTTTGCACTCAAAATCTCACGACACATGGCCCCATTCATTATTTCATGTACATGGATCAGTCGTCCCGGTCCCTTTGCAGAGAAACAGCCGCAAAGCATGATGTTGCCACCCTCATGCTTCACAGTAGGTATGGTGTTCTTTGGATGCAACTCAGCATTCTGTCTCCTTGTCGTGTTTCTACCAAACAGTTCTACTTTGGTTTCATCAGACCATATGACATTCTCCAAATATTCTTCTGTATAATCCAAATGCTCTCTAGCAAACTTCAGACGGGCCTGGACATGAACTGGCTTAAGCAGGGGAACATGTCTGGCACTGCAGGATCCGAGTTCCTAGTGGTATAGTGTAATGCTGATGGAAGCCTTTGTTACGGTGGTCCCAGCTCTATGCAGGTCATTCACTTGGTCCCCTCGTGTGATTCTGGGATGTTTGCTCACTATTCTTGTGATCATTTTGACCCCACGGGATGAGATCTTGCGTTGAGCCCCAGATCGAGGGAGATTATCAGTTGTCTTGTATGTCTTTCATTTTCTTATTATTGCTCCTACAGTTGATTTCATCACACCAAGCTGCTTGCCTATTGCAGATTCAGCCTTGCCATTCTGGTGCAGGGCTACAATTTTGTTTCTGGTGTCCTTCAACAGTTATTTGGTCTTCACCAGAGTGGAGTTTGGAGTGTGACTGTTTGAGGTTGTGGACAGGTGTCTTTTATACTGATAAGTTCAAACAGGAGCCATTACTACAGGTAATGAGTGGAGGACAGAGGAGCCTCTTAAAGAAGAAGCTACAGGTCTGTGAGAGATAGAAATATTGCATATTTTAAGTTGACTAAATACTTATTTTCCACCATAATTTGCAAAACAATCTTCCAAATCAGACGCGGTGATTTTCTGGATTTGTTTTCTCATTTTGTCTCATAGTTGTGGTCACCTCTGATGTCAGTTACAGGCAAATCTCATCTTTATAAGGGGGAGACCTTGCACAATTGGGGGCTGAATAAATACATTTTTCCCCACTGTATCTGCGTCTAACATCTGCGCACTGTCACGTGTATACAAATATATGGAGATTATATATTCCATAATGGATTGCTGTGCTATAACATAAGCTTAATATTGACCTATCAGCATGATTTGCGGCAGGAGTCACGTTTTGGTTCTCCGCCCTCACCTGTGATAACCCCCCCCTGCTTGAAAAGGTGTATGAGAAATTAGGGAAAGTCAGGACATACTGTGCTTTGTAAAATGACTTTGTTTTTAAACAATTAGTCCAACACCTTCAGCTTATTTCTGTAATTAACCCTAAGGATATACTCCGCACATTTCCATACTGTATCTATCGTAGAGTTCACATGTCCAGTAATCATGTGGTAGAATGGATCCAGCAGAGATCCATTGGCAAAAAAGTTCCGCAGACACAACTTTCTTGTCTGTTTTGAAAAAAGAAATTTTTTGCAGGATCCGTTTTTTAACATTGGAGTCTATGGAACCTCCATTCGCAACTGATCCAGTGAGCAAAAAACGGATCCTTTACAAATACAAGAAAAATGGATGACAAGTAGCAAGTAACAATTAGTTAATGGATCTGTTTTCTATAGACTTTCATATAAGAAAATGGATCCTGCAAAAGTCTGTTTTTTCAAAGCCTGCAAGAAACTTGTGTTTGCAAAACTTTTTTAGCCAACGCATTGACACTTAAGCCTGCTTTACACGAGACGACCGATGTGCGATAGCATGATCGATCGCACCCGCCCCCGTTGTTTTTGTGTCACGGGCAATTAGTTGCTCGTGGCGCACAAACTCGTTTAACCCCCGTCACACGTACTTACCTCCCGGACGACCTCGCTGTGGGTGACGAACGTCCACTTCCTGGAGTGGGAGGGACGTTCGGCGTCACAGCGACGTCACACGGCAGCTGGCCAATAGAAGCGGAGGGGCGGAGATGAGCGGGATGTAAACATCCCGCCCACCTCCTTCCTTCTGCATTGCCGGCGGGAGCCGCGGGAGGCAGGTAAAGCTGCTGTTCATCGTTCCCGGGGTGTCACACGGAGCAAAGTGTGATGCCACGGAAACGATGAACAACCGCCACCATTTTAATTAAACAATTTTATGAAACCTAGCGACGAGTACACGACTCACGATTTGTGAGCGATACTGCGTCGCTAGGAGGTGTTACACGAGACGACGTCGTGTACGATGCCGGATGTGCGCCACGAAAACCGTGACCCCGACGATGCATCGCACAATCAGTCGTCTCGTGAAAAGCCCGCTTTAGTCCATTCCAACGGATGACAACTGAACATGTGAACTGAGCCTTACAGGGAACGATGAGACGTACGAACAGAAATTCTTTCCACTAGTAATTTTTATGATATACAAAGGTCCATTAGAGATACGGTAACATGATTTTACTGATTGGACCAACATCACATACAGCTGAAATCAGAAGTTTACATCCGCTCTCTATACAGACACATCTGCAGGTTTTCCCTCTGCTCTCTATACAGACACATCTCCAGGTTTTTCCTCCGCTCTCTATACAGACACATCTGCAGGTTTTCCCTCCGCTCTCTATACAGACACATCTGCAGGTTTGACCTCCGCTCTCTATACAGACACATCTGCAGGTTTTTCCCTCTACTCTCTATACAGACACATCTGCAGGTTTTCCCTCCACTCTCTATACAGACACATCTGCAGGTTTTCCCTCCGCTCTCTATACAGACACATCTCCAGGTTTTTCCTCCGCTCTCTATACAGACACATCTGCAGGTTTCCCCTCTGCTCTCTATACAGACACATCTGCAGGTTTTCCCTCCGCTCTCTATACAGACACATCTGCAGGTTTTTCCCTCCGCTCTCTATACAGACACATCTGCAGGTTTTCCCTCCGCTCTCTATACAGACACATCTGCAGGTTTTCACTCCACTCTCTATACAGACACATCTGCAGGTTTTTCCCTCCGCTCTCTATACAGACACATCTGCAGGTTTTTCCCTCCGCTCTCTATACAGACACATCTGCAGGTTTTTCCCTCCGCTCTCTATACAGACACATCTGCAGGTTTTCCCTCCGCTCTCTATACAGACACATTTGCAGGTTTTCCCCTCCGCTCTCTATACAGACACATCTGCAGGTTTTTCCCTCCGCTCTATATACAGACACATCTGCAGGTTTTCCCTCCGCTCTCTATACAGACACATCTGCAGGTTTTCCCTCCGCTCTCTATACAGACACATCTGCAGGTTTTCCCTCCACTCTCTATACAGACACATCTGCAGGTTTTCCCTCCGCTCTCTATACAGACACATCTGCAGGTTTTCCCTCCGCTCTCTATTCAGACACATCTGCAGGTTTTTCCCTCCGCTCTCTATACAGACACATCTGCAGGTTTTCCCTCCGCTCTCTATACAGACACGTCTGCAGGTTATTCCCTCTGCTCTCTATACAGACACATCTGCAGGTTTTTCCCTCCGCTCTCTATACAGACACATCTGCAGGTTTTTCCCTCCGCTCTCTATACAGACACATCTGCAGGTTTTCCCTCCGCTCTCTATACAGACACATTTGCAGGTTTTCCCCTCCGCTCTCTATACAGACACATCTGCAGGTTTTTCCCTCCGCTCTATATACAGACACATCTGCAGGTTTTCCCTCCGCTCTCTATACAGACACATCTGCAGGTTTTCCCTCCGCTCTCTATAGACACATCTGCAGGTTTTCCCTCCACTCTCTATACAGACACATCTGCAGGTTTTCCCTCCGCTCTCTATACAGACACATCTGCAGGTTTTCCCTCCGCTCTCTATTCAGACACATCTGCAGGTTTTTCCCTCCGCTCTCTATACAGACACATCTGCAGGTTTTCCCTCCGCTCTCTATACAGACACGTCTGCAGGTTATTCCCTCTGCTCTCTATACAGACACATCTGCAGGTTTTTCCCTCCGCTCTCTATACAGACACATCTGCAGGTTTTTCCCTCCGCTCTCTATACAGACACATCTGCGGGTTATTCCCTCCGCTCTCTATACAGACACATCTGCAGGTTATTCCCTCCGCTCTCTATACAGACACACCTGCAGGTTTTCCCTCCGCTCTCTATACAGACACATCTGCAGGTTTGACCTCCACTCTCTATACAGACACATCTGCAGGTTTTTCCCTCCACTCTCTATACAGACACATCTGCAGGTTTTTCCCTCCACTCTCTATACAGACACATCTGCAGGTTTTCCCTCCGCTCTCTATACAGACACATCTGCAGGTTTTCCCTCCGCTCTCTATACAGACACATCTGCAGGTTTTCCCTCCGCTCTCTATACAGACACATCTGCAGGTTTTCCCTCCGCTCTCTATACAGACACATCTGCAGGTTTTCCCTCCGCTCTCTATACAGACACATCTGCAGGTTTTCCCTCCGCTCTCTATTCAGACACATCTGCAGGTTTTTCCCTCCGCTCTCTATACAGACACGTCTGCAGGTTATTCCCTCTGGTCTCTATACAGACACATCTGCAGGTTTTTCCCTCTGCTCTCTATACAGACACATCTGCAGGTTATTCCCTCCGCTCTCTATACAGACACACCTGCAGGTTTTCCCTCCGCTCTCTATACAGACACATCTGCAGGTTTTCCCTCCACTCTCTATACAGACACATCTGCAGGTTTTCCCTCCACTCTCTATACAGACACATCTGCAGGTTTTCCCTCCGCTCTCTATACAGACACATCTGCAGGTTTTCCCTCCGCTCTCTATACAGACACATCTGCAGGTTTTCCCTCCGCTCTCTATACAGACACATCTGCAGGTTTTCCCTCCGCTCTCTATTCAGACACATCTGCAGTTTTTTCCCTCCGCTCTCTATATAGACACGTCTGCAGGTTATTCCCTCTGCTCTCTATACAGACACATCTGCAGGTTTTTCCCTCCGCTCTCTATACAGACACATCTGCAGGTTTTTCCCTCCGCTCTCTATACAGACACATCTGCGGGTTATTCCCTCCGCTCTCTATACAGACACATCTGCAGGTTATTCCCTCCGCTCTCTATACAGACACACCTGCAGGTTTTCCCTCCGCTCTCTATACAGACACATCTGCAGGTTTTCCCTCCGCTCTCTATACAGACACATCTGCAGGTTTTTCCCTCCGCTCTCTATACAGACACAGCTGCAGGTTTTCCCTCTGCTCTCTATACAGACACATCTGCAGGTTTTTCCCTCCGCTCTCTATACAGACACATCTGCAGGTTTTCCCTCTGCTCTCTATACAGACACATCTGCAGGTTTTCCCTCTGCTCTCTATACAGACACATTTGCAGGTTTTTCCCTCCGCTCTCTATACAGACACATCTGCAGGTTTTCCCTCCGCTCTCTATACAGACACATCTGCAGGTTTGACCTCCGCTCTCTATACAGTCACATCTGCAGGTTTTTCCCTCCACTCTCTATACAGACACATCTGCAGGTTTTTCCCTCCGCTCTCTATACAGACACATCTACAGGATTTCCCTCCACTCTCTATACAGACACATCTGCAGGTTTTTCCCTCCGCTCTCTATACAGACACATCTGCAGGTTTTCCCTCCGCTCTCTATACAGACACATCTGCAGGTTTTCCCTCCGTTCTCCATACAAACACATCTGCAGGTTTTTCCCTCCGCTCTCTATACAGACACATCTGCAGGTTTTCCCTCCGCTCTCTATACAGACACATCTGCAGGTTTTCCCCCCGCTCTCTATATAGACACATCTGCAGGTTTTCCCTCCGCTCTCTATACAGACACATCTGCAGGTTTTTCCCTCCGCTCTCTATACAGACACATCTCCAGGTTTTTCCTTCCACTCTCTATACAGACACATCTACAGGATTTCCCTCCACTGTCTATACAGACACATCTGCAGGTTTTTCCTTCCGCTCTCTATACAGACACATCTGCAGGTTTTCCCTCCGCTCTCTATACAGACACATCTGCAGGTTTTCCCTCCGCTCTCCATACAAACATATCTGCAGGTTTTTCCCTCCGCTCTCTATACAGACACATCTGCAGGTTATTCCCTCTGCAGGTTATTCCCTCTGCTCTCTATACAGACACATCTGCAGGTTTTCCCTCCGCTCTCCATACAAACACATCTGCAGGTTATTCCCTCTGCAGGTTATTCCCTCTGCTCTCTATACAAACACATCTGCAGGTTTTCCCTCCGCTCTCCATACAAACACATCTGTAGATTTTCCCTCCGCTCTCTATACAGATACATTGGCAGGTTTTTCCCTCCGCTCTCTATACAGACACATTGGCAGGTTTTTCCCTCCGCTCTCTATACAGACACATCTGCAGGTTTTCCCTCCGCTCTCTATACAGATACATCTGCAGGTTTTTCCCTCCGCTCTCTATACAGACACATCTGCAGGTTTTTCCCTCCGCTCTCTATACAAACACATCTGCAGGTTTTCCCTCCACTCTGGGATCTGGGGAACCCTGATCCCCTCCAGATCCCAGAAAGCGCAAGAAGGAAGGGCCCACAATCCACAACACCGGAGGTGACCTCCAAATTATCCGGGATCGGCTGGGGCCCATCACGGTGGAGACCGGCACTCCAAGGGTGACAACTGGACTGTGAGTAAAAGACCTTGAACCGCAACCACTGTGTCAGTCCATCATTGCCGATGCCCGCGTCTCGTGCTCAGGCACCAGCGGCCACCACTACCACCCCCATCATCCTCCCTGGGGCCCGCTCCACCTGTGGGGATCTGAACCATCCCGGCTGCGACACCATCAGCCCCAGAGGACAGCACCCGCAGCGGCGGCTAATCCCTGGCCGTGTACCACAGGTGGCGTCACAAGACAACAACTTCCAACATCCTCAACCCCTTCATCCTCATCATCCCACCATCCTTCTCCATCCATTCCCCTTTTGTGGCCACCTCGGGGTCACAAAACCGGGCAGGGCCACCCGTGACATCCCCTGACCCTCACCGGCCCGGTGACGAGTATTCCCAAGACCCCGTGGGGTGCTTCATAAGCATCTGCCTTGTTTGAATGCGTTGGACATTTTTAGCCTGAGGAACCATGGATCCTGTTCGACAACAGGCCTAGGGCACTAACGGTGCCCAGGGTGGTGGTCACGGCAGCGGTGGCACACTCCTGGGTCTTACTGGACAAGTGACTTGCAGAGTTGATTGGATGCCACATCAGCGTGCGCTCTGAAGTGTTTCCTCTGGATTAGTGCAGGAACAGTTAGATCTGTATCCATGGCAACAATGGCAGGAGCCAGAAGAGAAAATATAAATGACAATTTTGCAGTCTCCGGGCTGTGTTGGTGGCTGCAGCGTGCGGGGCCCGGGCTGCAGAGGCGCTCCATGATGGCGGCATGGGATCTGTACTAGGCTTCTGTGTTTCATGAGTCCAAAAGCACATAACACTGCTAGAGGAAAAGGGGACTGGCCGTAATGTTCTCGGTACAGAGACGTAACCACGGTAACCATGCAACTTACAAGACCTTCTGTGAGACGGCTTCAGGCTGACGACCTATAGAAGTGATTGGTTTTTCATGTAAATAGCTTGGAGCGTCATTTACGTGAATTGTGAAAAATATATACCGTTAGGTCCAGAAATCTTTGGACAGTGACACAATTTTGGCGAGTTGGGCTCTGCATGCCACCACATTGGATTTGAGCAAGTGAAATGCATGCTCAATTGGGTTAAGATCTGGTGATTGACTTGGCCATTGCAGAATGTTCCACTTTTTTGCACTCATGAACTCCTGGGTAGCTTTGGCTGTATGCTTGGGGTCATTGTCCATCTGTACTATGAAGCGCCGTCCGATCAACTTTGCGGCATTTGGCTGAATCTGGGCTGAAAGCAGGGGCGTAACGATCGCGGTCGCAGAGGTCGCCACTGCGACCGGGCCCGCAGGGTTATAGGGGCCCGGCAGCCGCTCTGCAGAGCCGGCTGCCGGGCCCCTATGTGTAGTGCCGCTGTGTAGTGGCCGACTACGCGACCGTCAGGGGGCCGGCCTGTGAGAGGGGCTCTCTGACCTGCGGCAGAGCAGAAGTGCTCCTGCACAGCACACGGAATCCATCTTTCCAGGACCTGCGATGATGTCACGCCCATGTGACTGTGTGGGAGGAGACACAGGATGCCGGGGAGAAAGCAGAAGATACTGATTCCTGAACGATTTTGGACATATGACTCGTAATGAAAAAAGAGAGGACATGAGGGGCTGCAGGGTGAGGGGCAGATGAGGGCTGCAGACTTTGACAGAAGGTTGTGAAGAGGTGCAGAGTGTTTGAGAGGGGTAAGTTGAGGTACAGGCAGCAGGGTGTGAGACATATGGGGGTGTAGTGTGTGTGATATGGGGGGTGCAGGCTGTATGGGGAGCAGGGGTGTGACATATGGGGGCAGGGGCGTAACTACCGCGGTCCTAGGGGTCGGAAGGAGAAGAGAGGTACTTTTTTTTTGTTTTGCTGGCTGCATGACACATGGAAACCCTGGTGGCGCTGGCTGCATGACACATGGAGGCCCTGGCGGGGCTGGCTGCATGACACAGAGGCCCTGGGGGGGCTGGCTGCATGACACAGAGGCCCTGGGGGGGCTGGCTGCATGACACAGAGGCCCTGGGGGGGCTGGCTGCATGACACAGAGGCCCTGGGGGGGCTGGCTGCATGACACATGGAAACCCTGGTGGCGCTGGCTGCATGACACATGGAGGCCCTGGGGGGGCTGGCTGCATGACACAGAGGCCCTGGGGGGGCTGGCTGCATGACACATGGAAACCCTGGTGGCGCTGGCTGCATGACACATGGAGGCCCTGGCAGGGCTGGCTGCATGACACATGGAGGCCCTGGCGGGGCTGGCTGCATGACACAGAGGCCCTGGGGGGGCTGGCTGCATGACACATGGAGGCCCTGGCTGCATGACACATGGAGGCCCTGGGGGCGCTGGCTGCATGACACAGAGGCCCTGGGGGGGCTGGCTGCATGACACATGGAAACCCTGGTGGCGCTGGCTGCATGACACATGGAGGCCCTGGCTGCATGACACATGGAGGCCCTGGCGGGGCTGGCTGCATGACACAGAGGCCCTGGGGGGGGCTGGCTGCATGACACATGGAAACCCTGGTGGAGCTGGCTGCATGACACATGGAGGCCCTGGCTGCATGACACATGGAGGCCCAAAGGGGGGTGGGCTGGCTGCATGACACCTGGGGGTACTGGCTGCATGACACATGGAGGCGGGGGGGGGCTGGCTGCATGACACATGGAGGCCCTGGCTGCATGACACATGGAGGCCCTGGTGGGGCTGGCTGCATGACACAGAGGCCCTGGGGGGGCTGGCTGCATGACACCTGGGGGTACTGGCTGCATGACACATGGAGGCCCAAAGGGGGGGGGGCTGGCTGCATGACACCTGGGGGTACTGGCTGCATGACACATGGAGGCGGGGGGGGGCTGGCTGCATGACACATGGAGGCCCTGGCTGCATGACACATGGAGGCCCTGGTGGGGCTGGCTGCATGACACAGAGGCCCTGGGGGGGCTGGCTGCATGACACCTGGGGGTACTGGCTGCATGACACATGGAGGCCCAAAGGGGGGGGGGCTGGCTGCATGACACCTGGGGGTACTGGCTGCATGACACATGGAGGCGGGGGGGGGGCTGGCTGCATGACACATGGAGGCCCTGGTGGGGCTGGCTGCATGACACATAGAGGCCCTGGGGGGGCTGGCTGCATGACCCCTGGGGGGGCTGGCTGCATGACCCCTGGGGGGGGCTGGCTGCATGACACCTGGGGGTACTGGCTGCATGACACCTGGGGGTACTGGCTGCATGACACATGGAGGCCCAGGGGGGGGGCTGGCTGCATGACACATGGAGGCCCTGGTGGGGCTGGCTGCATGACACATAGAGGCCCTGGGGGGGCTGGCTGCATGACCCCTGGGGGGGCTGGCTGCATGACACATTGAGGCCCTGGGGGGGGGGCTGGCTGCATGATACATGGAGGTCTATGGGACTGCATAATAAACATGAAGGACACCTTATACATGGACTAGGGGTGCATTATACATGGAGGTCTATGGAGCTGCATTATACAAAATGAAGGACACCTTATACATGGACTATAGGGGTGCATTATACATGGAGGAGTATGGGGCTGCATAATACAATATGATGATTTATGGGGCTGCATTATAATACATGGAGGACTATGGAGCCTACCTTATACATGGACTATGGGGGTTATAAAACATGGAGGACTGTGGTGTAGTATAAAATATGGAGAACTATGGGGTGAATAATAATACATCGAGAACTATGGGAAATGCATTGTAATACATGGGGGACTATGGGAGTGCATTCTAATATATGACGGGTTATGTGGGACCCTTTATACTATATGGAAGTCTATGTGGGGGCCATTATAGTATTTTGAGAACTATATACAAGGGGGACAAAGATTCAAGCATGGGATGGTAATGTTTTGTGGTGAAGGGGAAAAGGCTCTTTCCCTCAGCACGCACCTTCCCCATGCTCTGCTATACATCTTTCCCTCAGCACGCACCTTTCCATGCTCTGCTATATATCTTTCCCTCAGCACGCACCTTTCCATGCTCTGCTATATATCTTTCCCTCAGCACACACCTTTCCATGCTCTGCTATATATCTTTCCCTCAGCACACACCTTCCCCATGCTCTGCTATACATCTTTCCCTCAGCACGCACCTTCCCCATGCTCTGCTATACATCTTTCCCTCAGCACGCACCTTCCCCATGCTCTGCTATACATCTTTCCCCAGCACCCACCTTTCCCATGCTCTGCTATACATCTTCTCTCAGCACCTACCTTTCCCATGCTCTGCTATACATCTTCTCTCAGCACCCACCTTTCCCATGCTCTGCTGTACATCTTCTCTCAGCAACCAGCTTTCCCATGCTCTGATATACATCTTTCCCTCAGCACCCACCTTTCCCATGCTCTGCTATACATCTTCTCTCAGCACCTACCTTTCCCATGCTCTGCTATACATCTTCTCTCAGCACCCACCTTTCCCATGCTCTGCTGTACATCTTCTCTCAGCACCCACCTTTCCCATGCTCTGCTGTACATCTTCTCTCAGCAACCAGCTTTCCCATGCTCTGCTATACATCTTCTCTCAGCACCTACCTTTCCCATGCTCTGCTATACATCTTCTCTCAGCACCTACCTTTCCCATGCTCTGCTATACATCTTCTCTCAGCACCCACCTTTCCCATGCTCTGCTGTACATCTTCTCTCAGCACCCACCTTTCCCATGCTCTGCTGTACATCTTCTCTCAGCAACCAGCTTTCCCATGCTCTGATATGGGAAAGCTGGGTGCTGAGGGTAAGATGTGTAGCAGAGCATGGGGAAGCTGGGTGCCGAGGACAAGATGGATATCAGAACATAGCAAAGCTGGGTGCTGATGGAGGGATTTCAGATCATGGGAAACCTGGATGCTGTGGGTAAAAGCCAAGTGTCAGTGTCATTATCCCGTACCCTAAGTGTCGGGGTACGTAGAGGGGGGCCCCGGTCCAAATTTCGCATCAGGGCCCATCAAACTCTAGTTACGCCACTGGCTGAAAGTATATCCCGGTACACTTCAGAATTCATCCGGCTACTCTTGTCTGCTGTTATGTCATCAATAAACACAAGTGACCCAGTGCCATTGAAAGCCATGCATGCCCATGCCATCACGTTGCCTCCACCATGTTTTACAGAGGATGTGGTGTGCCTTGGATCATGTGCCGTTCCCTTTCTTCTCCACACTTTTTTCTTCCCATCATTCTGGTACAGGTTGATCTTGGTCTCATCTGTCCATAGAATACTTTTCCAGAACTGAGCTGGCTTCATGAGGTGTTTTTCAGCAAATGTAACTCTGGCCTGTCTATTTTTGGAATTGATGAATGGTTTGCATCTAGATGTGAACCCTTTGTATTTACTTTCATGGAGTCTTCTCTTTACTGTTGACTTAGAGACAGATACACCTACTTCACTGAGAGTGTTCTGGACTTCAGTTGATGTTGTGAACGGGTTCTTCTTCACCAAAGAAAGTATGCGGCGATCATCCACCACTGTTGTCATCCATGGACGCCCTGGCCTTTTTGAGTTCCCAAGCTCACCAGTCAATTCCTTTTTTCTCAGAATGTACCTGACTGTTGATTTTGCTACTCCAAGCATGTCTGCTATCTCTCTGATGGATTTTTTCTTTTTTTTCAGCCTCAGGATGTTCTGCTTCACCTCAATTGAGAGTTCCTTAGACCGCATGTTGTCTGGTCACAGCAACAGCTTCCAAATGCAAAACCACACACCTGTAATCAACCCCAGACCTTTTAACTACTTCATTGATTACAGGTTAACGAGGGAGACACCTTCAGAGTTAATTGCAGCCCTGAGAGTCCCTTGTCCAATTACTTTTGGTCCCTTGAAAAAGAGGAGGCTATGCATTACAGAGCTATGATTCCTAAACCCTTTCCCCGATTTGGATGTGAAAACTCTCATATTGCAGCTGGGAGTGTGCACTTTCAGCCCATATTATATATAGAATTGTATTTCTGAACATGTTTTTGTAAACAGCTAAAATAACAAAACTTGTGTCACTGTCCAAATATTTCTGGACCTAACTGTATATACCATATATAAGTTATATTTCACCCATACCAACAGGAACCGTATAAGGATAAAAATTCAAAGCAAAAGGTAGAAAGAACAAATATTCATGAAAAAATTCATAATAACAGTATTGGCCTGAATGGTATGGAACATATGATACTACAATTTGATATTAGAAAGAAGAAGTTGTAGTCACAATTTACAAACAATTCCAGACAACAAGCAATATTCAATAAATATGTCCGAAAATCCGTCCCAAGGATGTCCAGATCAATATGGTCCGCTTCATCTGTATAGATGCATGGTATAGTCCTGGTATCACGAGGATGATGTCTCGATAAAAACAATGAAAAAATTAAAACCAAAAAATAAATAAAATAGATAGGAAAGGGCCTTCCTAAACCACAACGAATCAAAGAAATGAGGAATAAGAAATATATTCATTGAGACCCACAGGGCAAAGAGTTTTTAGGGTCCATATCCATCTTGTTTCCATCATTGCCAATTTCTGGCTAGTTTTGCCCCCACGTATATTGGAATCAAGTCGATCAATGCCTCTAACTCTAAATAGTGTGCATCGAACTGGTGATATTGATGAAAGTGGCGAGGGATGGTTTTGAGAAGAGAAGTGTCACCACAATCCACCGCTGCCACAATCCCATTCACGTGTTCCCTGGTTCTGATTTTCAATTGCCTAGTTGTAAGACCAACATAAATTTTAGGGCACGGGCAGGTGGCATAATAAATTACCGCAGTGGCTGTACAAGTGATGAATTTCTTGATCTTAAATGTGCGGGTCCCCGAAGGGTCAGAGAAAGAGTCGGCCCTATCAATATATATAGAGTCATTACACACAGAAGGATCTATTTCATGTGTTTATTTCTGTTAATGTTGATGATTATGGCTTTCAGCCAATGTAATCCAAAAAGGCATTATCAGAGAAAATTAGAATAATTACCATAAAACACCTGGAAAGCCTTTCTAAGCATTTTAAATGGTCCCTTAGTCTGGTTCAGTAGGCTACATGATCATGGGGCAGATCCTTCTGTGTGTCATCATGACTCTATATAATATATAGAAATAGATCCCTCTGTGTGTAATGACTCTATATAATATATAGCAATAGACCCCTCTGTGTGTAATGACTCTATATAATATATAGGGATAGATCCCTCTGTGTGTCATGACTCTATATAATATATAGGGATAGATCCCTCTGTGTGTCATGACTCTATATAATATATAGGGATAGATCCCTCTGTGTGTAATGACTCTATATAATATATAGGGATAGATCCCTCTGTGTGTAATGACTCTATATAATATATAGGGATAGATCCCTCTGTGTGTAATGACTCTATATAATATATAGGGATAGATCCCTCTGTGTGTCATGACTCTATATAATATATAGGGATAGATCCCTCTGTGTGTAATGACTCTATATAATATATAGGGATAGATCCCTCTGTGTGTAATGACTCTATATAATATATAGGGATAGATCCCTCTGTGTGTAATGACTCTATATAATATATAGGGATAGATCCCTCTGTGTGTCATGACTCTATATAATATATAGGGATAGATCCCTCTGTGTGTAATGACTCTATATAATATATAGGGATAGATCCCTCTGTGTGTAATGACTCTATATAATATATAGGGATAGATCCCTCTGTGTGTAATGACTCTATATATGCGTTTCACTTTTTGTATTGAATTACTGTAATAAATGACCTTTTTGATGATATTCTAATTTACTGAGATGCGCTTGTAGTTACATCAGATCTCATAGAAAGGAGGGGGATACTTTTTAGCTTTTAGGGGTGATTTTTGCTCTACAAAGACATGTTACAACACTTCATTGTACGAGCGCCTATGTCTCGGTAGTTTTGAGCTGTACCAGGAACAGGGTATCATAAAAACTAAGTCTTGGTATTCGAAGCTGGCAGAACCCTCAGTGTTATGGCTGCCAGTGGTCATGAGAAAAGCATTAAAACGGATGGCATGCCGGCTGTATCCCTTTAATTAATGTGATCACTGATCATCCGGGGACTGGGAATCAGCGAGACATGCTCGCCAGAAAATCTCATTAGTTAATGCGCATGTGACATTACTGACTCACATTTCTTCATTTAACGAGAAAATGACTTTCTTTGGCCGCTCATTACTAGTTTGCTGATTTTTCTTTTAGTGCGGATGTATCATCAGAAGCAAAGGCATACTGAACAGAAGGGAAACAGCACAGAACACAACTTATTGTTTGAGGGGTTAACCATGTTTATTTCTTAAAGGGAATCTATTAGCAGATTTTTGATGTGTAATCTGAGGCTAGTAAGAGGTAGAGGTAGAGACCCTGATTCCAGCGATATGTCACTTATTCGGCTGTGTGCTGTTGTCGTAATAGAATGAGTGTTTTATCAGCAATAGATTATCATTGTCAGACTAGCTTTGCATCATGGTCCAAACTCTCCCCCCCGATTAATAACTTAGCCCGTTAATGACTTATCACGCACTATGTATGCCATAAGTCATTTCCCTGCCTTTGATGTAGGCTCGCACTCCAAGCCCACATCTTTCATGGCAGATGAAGGCTGAGCTATTCAGCCTTCATCTGTGTTAACAGCCTCAGGTGGAGCAGTCCTCCACCCGAGGCTATTAATGTGATAAATGCCATTATCAGTTTTTGACAGTGACATTTAACACGTGCTGTAATTTTACGGGTGCAGAATTTTGTTACCCCTCGTCTGTGTGCCCACAACGTGATTGCGGGACACCTATAAGTTGTCATGACAGCCAAGGGTCTCCTGAAGACCCCTGTATCTGTGGTCACAGTACTCCTGTGAAAAGCACTATTCATAGGTGTCACACAACGAGCATGGCGAGCGCGTTCAAACCAAAAGGAGTCTGTCGCACAACGAAAAAACACCAAAAAAATGCCGCAAACAAGGGTGGACACCGGGGACACAATAAAAATGGTGGGCCCTGGTGCTAGGAAGAGGGTAGGTGGGCACCTACTGACCTCACCTGTAGCTGCCCCTACTCTCCTAGCCAGTCCCTATACAGTCTCCGCAACTGTTGCCGAGCAGCACCATGGGTCCCTAAGAATCCCTATGGAGGCCCTGACTAGTGAGAGGCCGGTGAGTTTCACTAACTTTACCGCTGCACTAAAGAGACAAGAGGGTAGGAGAGACAAACAGGGGAAAAACCGCAACATAAAAGGATAAAGTCCGGCTTCTAGAACGCTTCAACGCAGCTCCTTCCACCAAGGAGGCCAGTATACAAATGGATTTGTATCAACAGCAAAGATTGCTGGGTAACACCTCTATTTAAACCTGACTACAAAGTAATTGCAGCTGAAGCTCTCGGCTAGAGACTGCTGGAGACGCTGCCAGCAGCAAAACGGACATTAACTGTTTAGGTATTAAAGGAAACAAAACCACATTTAAATGTGGATAACCTGATGGAGATGAGAGTCTGCAGACCGGGAGCTGTCACTAGACTCTAAACACAATGAGACGACCGTGACAATAGGAGGCTGTGATTTCTTCTATATACAGGAATTTCTCTAAATAGAACAAGTGATCAGAT
This sequence comes from Anomaloglossus baeobatrachus, assembly GCF_048569485.1. Lineage (NCBI taxonomy): Eukaryota > Metazoa > Chordata > Amphibia > Anura > Aromobatidae > Anomaloglossus > Anomaloglossus baeobatrachus. The sequence goes on from NC_134360.1 coordinate 259,019,574, forward strand.
CATTGCAGGTTCAAGTCCTCTGAGGGGACTATTAATTACAGTAAAAGTAAAAAACAAATGTTTTAAAAACTAAGAAAAAAATAGTTAAAATAACCCCTTTTTAATAAATTAAAAACGAACAAAAATAATAAAAAGCCACATATTTGCTATAGCTGCGGTCATAAAACTCTGATCAATGAAAATATAAAATAAATTCATCCGATCAGTAAACAGCATAACGAGGGAAAAAAGAAAAATGACAGAATTTCAAACAGCGAAACAACAGGGAAAATATAATTAAGAACAGATGATCAAAACATCAAACATACATACATAGCATACATACCCCCAAACTGTATCAATAAAAACATCAAACATACATAAATAGCATACATACCCCCAAACTGTATCAATAAAAACATCAAACATACATACATACCCCCAAACTGTATCAATAAAATCATCAAACATACATACATAGCATACATACCCCCAAACTGTATCAATAAAAACATCAAACATACATAGCATACATACCCCCAAAATGTATCAATAAAAACATCAAACATACATACATAGCATACATACCCCCAAACTGTATCAATAAAAACATCAAACATACATACATAGCATACATACCCCCAAACTGTATCAATAAAAACATCAAACATACATACATAGCATACATACCCCCAAACTGTATCAATAAAAACATCAAACATACATAGCATACATACCCCCAAACTGTATCAATAAAAACATCAAACATATATACATAGCATACATACCCCCAAACTGTATCAATAAAAACATCAAACATACATAGCATACATACCCCCAAACTGTATCAATAAAAACATCAAACATACATAGCATACATACCCCCAAAATGTATCAATAAAAACATCAAACATACATACATAGCATACATACCCCCAAACTGTATCAATAAAAACATCAAACATACATACATAGCATACATACCCCCAAACTGTATCAATAAAAACATCAAACATACATACATAGCATACATACCCCCAAACTGTATCAATAAAAACATCAAACATACATACATAGCATACATACCCCCAAACTGTATCAATAAAAACATCAAACATACATAGCATACATACCCCCAAACTGTATTAATAAAAACATTGGCTCTGGTTGCAAAAAACAAGCCCTCAAACAGCTCCATATCCCAAAAACTGGAAAAGTTACCACTCGGAAAGTCGCAACACAAGCAAGAGATTTGTATTCAAAAGGTCTTTTTTTTCACCACTTGAACAAAACAAAAACTATATAAGTTTGGTGTCTACATAATCTACTGACCTCGGGGAATCACGGCCAGGGGACGGCTCGTGGAAGGAGAGGACAAAAAAAATGAAACATCGAGAAATTTAGGGGTTAATGTCAATACACAGTGTACACAGAAAGCTGCTAATCAGGGGTGGGTGCAGTTAGCTTTGAGCTCTGCTTTATCTAAGAATTCTGATTGTGTCAGTAATCTAAGTGATACATTGTTGGACTCAGGATCTCTGCCCCTACATTACGCTGCTCTCAGATGGGGAAGCAAAAACCTGGTGACAGATCCCCTTTAAGTGAATTAATTATTAAATTCATTTACTAAACACATAATAAAAAAAATCTAATTTTATAGAGAAGAATAAAACAGTATTTCCTTATTTACTCCCCGAAATAATCCTGTAGAAATGCTGTCATGGTCCCTGCCGGTCTGTGCTGACCAGCTGCCGGTCTGTGCTGACCAGCTGCCGGTCTCTGCTGAGCAGCTGCCGGTCTGTGCTGACCAGCTGCCGGTCTGTGCTGACCAGCTGCCGGTCTGTGCTGAGCAGCTGCCGGTCTGTGCTGAGCAGCTGCCGGTCTGTGCTGAGCAGCTGCCGGTCTCTGCTGAGCAGCTGCCGGTCTGTGCTGAGCAGCTGCCGGTCTGTGCTGAGCAGCTGCCGGTCTCTGCTGACCAGCTGCCGGTCTGTGCTGACCAGCTGCCGGTCTGTGCTGAGCAGCTGCCGGTCTGTGCTGACCAGCTGCCGGTCTGTGCTGAGCAGCTGCCGGTCTGTGCTGAGCAGCTGCCGGTCTGTGCTGAGCAGCTGCCGGTCTGTGCTGAGCAGCTGCCGGTCTGTGCTGACCAGCTGCCGGTCTGTGCAGAGCAGCTGCCGGTCTGTGCTGACCAGCTGCCGGTCTGTGCTGAGCAGCTGCCGGTCTGTGCTGAGCAGCTGCCGGTCTGTGCTGAGCAGCTGCCGGTCTGTGCTGAGCAGCTGTCGGTCTGTGCTGACCAGCTGCCGGTCTGTGCTGAGCAGCTGCCGGTCTGTGCTGAGCAGCTGCCGGTCTGTGCTGAGCAGCTGCCGGTCTGTGCTGAGCAGCTGCCGGTCTGTGCTGACCAGCTGCCGGTCTGTGCAGAGCAGCTGCCGGTCTGTGCTGACCAGCTGCCGGTCTGTGCTGAGCAGCTGCCGGTCTGTGCTGAGCAGCTGCCGGTCTGTGCTGAGCAGCTGCCGGTCTGTGCTGAGCAGCTGCCGGTCTGTGCTGAGCAGCTGTCGGTCTGTGCTGACCAGCTGCCGGTCTGTGCTGAGCAGCTGCCGGTCTGTGCTGAGCAGCTGCCGGTCTGTGCTGAGCAGCTGCCGGTCTGTGCTGACCAGCTGCCGGTCTGTGCTGAGCAGCTGCCGGTCTGTGCTGAGCAGCTGCCGGTCTGTGCTGAGCAGCTGCCGGTCTGTGCTGAGCAGCTGCCGGTCTGTGCTGACCAGCTGTCGGTCTGTGCTGACCAGCTGCCGGTCTGTGCTGAGCAGCTGCCGGTCTGTGCTGAGCAGCTGCCGGTCTGTGCTGACCAGCTGCCAGGATGTGACCCCTGCAGCCACGTTTGTTTTTTTGTCTTTTGCATTTATGTGGCTATGTCCTTCGTGGCACTGGATCAAGGCCTGGCCCGGTGTTACCATCTACGTCCTCTTTGGACTGGACTCGGCCGGTGCTCTGGTCGTACCTATTCATTACTACTCGGCCATACCTACGGGTACCTGGCCTTCTCTTGTGCTGGCCGCGCCTGCGCTCTGGACTCTACACATGGACCCTTGTTATTTGGCACCGGTCTCGCTCTTCCTTTCCTCTGGCTTTGTCTGAGTCCGCTCCTAGGGTCGGCTGCCACAATCCTCTGTGGTCCAGTGGCTTCACTACCACGCTCCGTTGCAGGCAGCACAACAGATGGCTCCTGCACACCTAGGGCACGCGCACTATAGCTGATGTATGGTAGTTTGCATTCTTTGGTGCAGGATCACCGATCCCCGGGATTGATGATAACTTATTGATCAGTGATATTTGGAAACCACACCGCGCGGCAGAACGGGGAGCTCTAATCCCTGACGGGCCCTTCCTGCCGCACATTCAGCTGAAGTCAGTACGGTTACCAGCGGACCCTCTACAACCTCTTTGAGGACTCGCCAAAGATCCGGGTCCCACCTAAGAATCGCCCGGTGTCCCGGTGGGCCCGTCTGAGCCTGGTTTCTTCAGTCTCTTATCTGGAATCTGCCTGTATATTATCATAGGAATGAAGTCCACTAACGCCTCATAGCTGTGATTCCGGCGCTGCCTCTCCGGACATATGCCGCGCCTGAAACCATCCACACAGGTAGTTGCTGTTCTTGGCTTTTACCAAAACTACAACAAACAGTCCAATAAGTAACACATCGGTGGAGTCAGGGTCTCTGTCTCTACATTCTGCTGCTCTGAGATGAGGTAGAAAAAACCTGGTGACACATTATTTTAAAGGGAACTTGTCATCAGATTTTTGTTATCTCATCTGATAGCGGCATAATGTAGTGAAAGAGACTCTAATTCCAACGATGTGTCACTTCGTTTACTAGGTACAACAGTTATGACACAATCAGAGTTTTTAGATGTAGCATGCAGCAGAGCTGAGAAATCTAACCCCTCCCACACCAGAACTCTCTGTGTACATTGTCTATTGACAGTGATGTGCTTATCAGATGAGGGGGCGTGATTGGACAACTGATCCCAAGCCCTTTAGTTCCAGCAGTGATAATCACCTAGTGATAAAACCTTCGCTTTAAGTAAACAACAACACAGCTGCCCACAGCAGAGCTCTCTGTGTATATTGTCTATTGACAGTGAAGTGCTTAACAGAGGAGTGGGCATGGTTGGAAAACTATTCAGGATCCCTTTAGTTCCAGCAGTGATAATCACCTGGTGATAAAACCTTTGTTGTATGTAAACAACAGCACACAGCCACCCACAAGAGAGTTGAAAAAACTAATCCCGCTCACACCAGAGCTCTCTGTGTACATTGTCTATTGGCAGTGAGGTGCTTATCAGAGGAGTGGGCATGGTTGTACAATTGCTCAGAAGATCTTTAGTTCCAGCAATGATAATCACCTGGTGATAATACCTTTGTTGTAAGTAAACAACAGCACACAGCCACCCACACCAGAGCTCTCTGTGTATATTGTCTATCGACAGTGAGTTGCTTATCAGAGGAGGGAGCGTGGTTGGACAACTGATCATGAGCCCTTTAGTTCCGGCAGTGATAATCACCTGGTGATAAAACTTTCATTGTAAGGAAACAACAGCACACAGCCTGATAAGTTACACATCGCTGAATTCAGTGTTTTAACCACTACGTCTTGCTGTCCTAAGACACATGGCAAAAAACTGCTGACAGAGAGGATCTGACTTAGATCAAAAGTGCCCAGTTTTTATTCTTATTTTATTACTGCTGCTCAGCTGAGAAATTAGGTTGTTGTTTTTTTTTTTTAATCCCCGTACAGTGCAAGAGTGAACCCATTGTACTAATGCTTACAGGCTAATTATGAGGAGCAGTCTAAGACATGACACCCCCCTCCCCCGAGAAGCCTGGGAACACCACCCCTTGGTAAAATCCCTAAAACTTAGTACTGAATACTTTCCATGTCAGATGGCTCTGCCGGATTCTTGCACATCTGGACAGTTATATCCTAGGCAAATATTGACTTCCCTCATTTCTTCTGGGCGTTCGGGCCTGTTAATCTTCCTCCCATATTGGTGTATGGGCGCGCGCTTCCTGAGCAATGCACTTGTCATTCTACATCAGCACTTCTCTTTCCTGAAGACTTCATTTCACAACTTTCCTATGTAATGAACGGAGCTTGTACAATTTGTCTGACTTTTAATGTATGATTCAGGGGAAATTCCTCCGGATCCGCCGCGGCCGCACACTCATCTGGCTTAGGTTAAAAAAAATAATAATAGGTTTTCCCAGAACAGGATTGAAATGAAAAACATAAAAAGGAAAAAAACAACATTACATAACTGTGTCCTGGAAGTTTACATATATTATATCTAATAGTTACAGTCATATGAAAAAGTTTGGGCACCCCTATTAATGTTACCCTTTTTTCTTTATAACAATTTGGGTTTTTGCTATTTCAGTTTCATATCTCTAATAACTGATGGACTGAGTAATATTTCTGGATTGAAATGAGGTTTATTGTACTAACAGAAAATGTGCAATCCGCATTTAAACAAAATTTGACCGGTGCATAAGTATGGGCACCTCAACATAAAAGTGACATTAATATTTTGTAGATCCTCCTTTTGCAGAAATCACAGCCTCTAGTGGCTTCCTGTAGCTTTTAATGAGTTCCTGGATCCTGGATGAAGGTATATTTGACCATTCCTGTTTACAAAACAATTCCAGTTCAGGTAAGTTTGATGGTCGCCGAGCATGGACAGCTGCTTCACATCATCCCACAGATGTTCAATGATATTCAGGTCTGGGGACTGGGATGGCCATTCCAGAACATTGTAATTGTTCCTCTGCATGAATGCCTGAGTAGATTTGGAGCGGTGTTTTGGATCATTGTCTTGCTGAAATATCCATCTCCTGCGTAACTTCAACTTCGTCACTGATTCTTGCACATTATTGTCAAGAATCTGCTGATACTGAGCTGAATCCATGCGACCCTCAACCTTAACAAGATTCCCGGTGCCGGCATTGGCCACACAGCCCCAAAGCATGATGGGACCTCCACCAAATTTTACTGTGGGTAGCAAGTGCTTTTCTTGGAATGCCGTGGTTTTTTGCCTCCATGCATAACGCCTTTTTGTATGACCAAACAACTCAATCTTTGTTTCATCAGTCCACAGGATCTTCTTCCAAAATGTAACTGGCTTGTCCAAATGTGCTTTTGCATACCTCAGGCGACTCTGTTTGTGGCGTGCTTGCAGAAACGGCTTCTTTTGCATCACTCTCCCATACAGCTTCTGCTTGTGCAATGTGCACTGTATTGTTGACCGATGCACATTGACACCATCTGCAGCAAGATGAAGCTGCAGGTCTTTGGAGGTGGTCTGTGGATTGTCCTTGACTGTTCCCACCATTCTTCTTCTCTGCCTTTCTGATATTTTTCTTGGCCTGCCACTTCTGGGCTTAACAAGAACTGTACCTGTGTTTTTCCATTTCCTTACTATGTTCCTCACAGTGGAAACTGACAGGTTAAATCTCTGAGACAACTTTTTGTACCTTCCCCTGAACAACTATGTTGAATAATCTTTGTTTTCAGATCATTTGAGAGTTGTTATGAGGAACCCATGATGCCACTCTTCATAGGAGATTCAAATAGGAGAACAACTTGCAAGTGGCCACCTTAAATACCTTTTCTCATGATTGGATACACCGGCCTATGAAGTGCAAAGCTCAATGAGGTTACAAAACCAATTTAGTGCTTTAGTAAGTCAGTAAAAAGTAGTTAGGAGTGTTCAAATCAAGACATTGATAAGGGTGCCCATACTTTTGCACCGGTCAAATTTTGTTTAAATGCGGATTACACATTTTCTGTTAGTACAATAAACCTCATTTCAATCCAGAAATATTATTCAGTCCATCAGTTATTAGATATGAAACTGAAATAGCAAAACCCCAAATTGTTATAAGGAAAAAAGGTTACCATTAATAGGGGTGCACAAACTTTTTCATATGATTGTATATATTGAAGTTGGCGTGGAAGCCAATGCATTTCTATTAACTCTTTCCAAAATTCCAAAACTGACCATGGCTCCATCTTTCTGATGTCAAGCTACCACTAGGGGGCGCAGGGACTCCAGAGTGTAGTTAGACAAAAGCCCACTAGAGGTCGCTAAACAAAGAGCATGGATAGTCAATCAGTCAGGGTCTAAGCCGGGATGTCACGTCAGTACCGAGGAGAAAACAACCAAAGTCAAAGAACAGAGCCGAGGTCGGATACCGGGAGAGCAAGTAAGCACAGGGAAGGACGTGGACAGGGAACACAGGACAGGACAGGAGACCAGAGGACCAGAAGGTATGGACAAATGAACGGGTAGGAGGAACGGAGATAAGAACAGGCCGGGGAAACGGAGGTCAGGTCGCGGGGAGGGAGATCAGGTCAGGTCAGGCAAGAGGGATGGAAGTCAGGTCGGGCAAAAGGAGCGGAGGCCAGGACAAACAGTACCGGGTAGCAGGACAAGAACCAGAGAACGTCTCACTGGAACGGAGCACACAAGAGACGGAAATATCACTGACAGCGTCCCGGAGGCAGCGGCACCAACATATGGCGGCGTGACCCCTGGAACGAGGCCAGAACAAACAGGCCCCTCCCGGAGGCAGGATGAATGCATCGGCTCAGAAACGGCCCTTTTACTGTGTCATGTTAGCAGCTTTAGGTTATGTGACCACGGGACAATTTACAGACTTTTCGGTATAGCCTTATATTTGTCCCTGTGTAAAGGGTAACCCGTAACCAAACATGACAGTATTTCTGGCCATTTTATTACTTGTACCGCATTTTCACCAGTTTCCTCCTCGGCAGGCTTCATCTACTCTGTGCTGGTGGGAAGAGACAAGCTGCGATGATGTCTCCAATAAAAAGCATAGCACATGGAGAGGGATTCCTGCTCTCCATTCCTTTTCCACATACAGAGAGTAGTAGCGGCAGCATGGAGGAAATCAAGAGCAGTAGTGAGCAGTGTAGATGTGCATCCAGGTCTGCGATGAGGTAAAAGGCTGGTTAGAAAGCTCAGCATGATCTCTCTGTGCCTACCTCTTGCCTCTGCTTGTTTCTTCACTCTGCTCCTCTCTCATACTTCCACCCGTCTCCAAAGAAAATAATGGGCTGTATAATATGACAACACAGTGAGTTTAAGGAAAATACAAGAAAACCATGAGGCCCCAGAGCAGAAGTCCTAATGTGTCCCCCCCATTCCCCCCAGAATTTAGCGGGTATGGTCTCACAGGAATAGTCACAGAATAGTGTATCTCCCAAGAGGGGGACAGGTATTACAGCACATACAAACTAATTGAAACCCCTTAGTGTTTTCATCCACTACGTTAACCCTTTCATCGTCCCTATAAAGTATGATGCCAACAAAAATGACCCTCAAGCACAGTTTGATACCTCAAGAGTGAATTCCTTTTCAATACCCTCTACATGAACTGTATGGTAACCCCTTAGTGCCCCCAACACAGTGATGTCCCCAACGCTTACTCACGCTCATGATGAGTCCCCCAGTATCCCATACACAGTAAGATGGCCCCCACAATCCCACAGCACTGTAGGATGGTCCTCAGAGTCACAAAACCGGTCCAAACCCCAGTGTGATGGCTCCCCACAGCCCTTTTACACAGCATAGTGGACCCCACTGGTGGACACAGACAGAAGAGGGCCTCTGTGCAAGAGCAATATATGGGCCCTTTGCAGCCTAAGAGCTCATCCTAATGTACAATCCCATCTGCCTTCGAGGTAGAAATAGGCTCATTTAACTTTTGGGGCAGATTTTTGTTAAAAAAAGGTCCATTTTCTAGTGCGCACATAGCCTGAAGCGGTTTTCTCGTGTTGTATCTTCAGGAGCTCACATCTCCTCTGCCTCTTGTTTTAATAGCTCCCAGGGGACGGTGTACTCCTGAAGATTGACAGTTCAGAACAGCATCATGTTTGCAAACTAAGCGTTCTTCCAAGGGAACTGAAGATGACCGTGGCCACTGATTTTGCAAGCTCCGGAGTAGCGCCTGTGTCGCACATCCCATGCCTAGGTAGCTAGCGACGCTGGGACAGAAAGATAGCAAATAAAATAGGCAAAGAGCTAACAATGCAAAATCCCTTTGTTCTTGAGAAAAGAGGTGGTTTTTAATAAAGGGAACATTTCTAGTTTAATACCACGGTCATCTCCCTGTTTTTGGAGATTAGTGACAGCTTTAGGATTGGAGCCTCTCATCTCCATCTGGCTCTCTACATTTAAATTTTCATTTGACTTAGCACTGAAATGGTTAATGTCAGTTTTGGTGCTGGCAGATTTTCCAGCAGTTCCTAGCTGAGTGTGTCAGCTGTAGCTGCTTTCTAGCCATATCCCTTCAGGTTTAAATAGAGGTGCTACCCAGCAATCCTTGCTGAAGATACAAAACCTTTTGTATACTGGTCCCCTTGGTGGAAGGAGCTGAGGAGTGTTCCAGAAGCCAGACTTTATCCTTATATTGTTGCTGTTTTCCCGTTTGTCTTACCTTTCCCTTCTTTGATTATTGGTGTATGTCACTCTGTTCCACCTCTTTCACCTTTTTTTATCAATAAACATCACTTTTTGCATTGAGGATGTCTGATCGCTTTGTTTTATTGTTTGGTTATACTATATATCGATTTTTTTTCTCAGGGTCTCAAGCTCCTGCTCGGCGACAGTAGCGGAGACTGTATAGGGCATGGCTAGGAGAGTAGGGAGAGCTGCAGGTGAGGATAGGAGGTGTCCTCTCTACCCTTTTCACTAGAGCTAGGTCCCGGTGTTCCCCCTTTCTTGTGTTGTTTGTTGTATTTTTGTCATGCGTCAGATGTTCGTTGGTCTGAAGGCATCTACTACGTGTAAGGGGAACACTTGACTTTACAAGCACTTTGCAGTTTTACCCTATTAAGAACTTGAGACAACCTCTTTAATGGTATGTCCGGTGTGTTCATTGGTAAAAAGCTTATATTGTAATTAATAGAGAACACGCATAGACTTTGTATAAATGGAGGTTGAGACCTTGAAATTATTTGCCCCTTTTGGGCCCCAAGTTCTATTCTGCACTTATTTATACATGTGTATAATCAAAAAGGACACTAAGGCACTAAGGGATTTCATACCTAAAAGTTCTGATCTTGAACCAATAATGAAATAAAGACACAGAGACCGTAGATCCAGATTTAGTTTTTTTTATTATAAAAAGAAAAACAAAATCTATTTTAAAAACAGGACTATGTCAGAATGAGATGCGAGTCAGAGCAGTAAATCCTAACCTGCCATTAATACCCGAGACCCATTCACAAACATGGAGGAATCTGGATTTCTTTCCCACACGTGCATAAAAATCATACAAATTTCCTGGGAAAATATAATTCTTTTCTCTCTTTTCTTTTTTTTTTGTCACTTTGCACTGAAAATGATGAAACGTTGGTACAGCGCTCTCCAGTGCATGTCAGGTAGTGGTACAGTGCATGTAACCTAAGAGCGAAGGTTAAATATTAGCCCAGCTCTTACCAAACCAAAACCCTTGGAAGTTAATACATCAAACATAGTCAGTTTTTGTACGAGCTCAAAATGACCTACACATTTTACGGCCTTCCGTGAACGAGGACGATAAGAATGGACGAGATGCACGGAACACAATTGTAAACATCACAGGCTGACGCGGGGTCTTGGGTCCCATGTAACGCCGGAGGGCAGGTAGTCTATGTGTCCTCTTAACAGTCTCCATTTTCAAAAAGTTCTCCCCGAAGTTGGGTGAAGATGAAGAACGCTGATCTACCACGGTCTGCTCATGTTCAGCACTTTTCTTACTCATTATCTGCCTTATGCATTGTATTAGTCAATCTGTACCATTCCCATACACTTGGTTTTTGATTAGCACCAACCTAAACCTTGAATTTTCTTTTTTTTTTATAGATATTATTTTTGTAACATTTTTTATTATTATTGAAAACACCTTGGTAGATATCATCCCACCTTCCATACCTCAATGTAGACTTCATTTACACTTAAATAGAAAAATACTACAAATATGGACCCAAAGAGACGACACTACTATGATCAAGGACAAGCCTCAGGGGCACCCGGCACAAGAAAGAAAGACCCCGGTTCACTTGAAAGATCTCTCTACAACCTGCTCCAAGGACTAGAACTAGCTAGCAGGGTGAGCCAAGAACATGTCAAATGAATGAGTACCTGGCATAAAAGTGTGGGGGGATGAAAGACCCCCCATTTATCTTATATTAGTGGTTATCATGGAGAGTAGCGAGGCAGAGTACAGATTGCTGCTCCCCGTAGACCCTGTGCTATTCCCTACGTTTCTTCGTGCCCTTTAGAGGGCTAGTTGATATTCCTTTTGACCTATATTCTTTTTATGCTCTAATATTAGGCGTTGGGTTTCTAAGGAGGAATATATCGGGGCACAGCCCCCACAGTTATGATGTGTTGCCCTTTCCCTCCAGTGCACGTCGTCCTATTACCAGGAGCTTATGCTTGGTGTCGGCCACTGGAGGGAATGACTGGTCACCAGTTCTGTCTCTACCTTGTGCTAAAAGGGAAGGTATCATCAGAAGAAAGACCTGCAGGTATTTAAAAAAATGTTGGCAATGGCATATATATACAGTATATATGTATGTATATGATATATATGATCGAGATTTATATATATATATATATTTTACAATCCTCGTTACAAAAACAAAATTGGTAATCTTCCTTTTTTTTAATTTTTGCACCAGCCAGCCAAAAATTTTAGACCCTTCTTGTCTTTTCAGAGAGATTTTTCAGCAGCTTCTTTATCAGCAGAGGCAGGATGATAATCACTGATGACATCTCTATACACAAATGTGAATACAGCATCCACCAATCACGAAAGGCGATGTCACAGTTGACCCCCGACATCCTCCCTTCAGATCATTACAAAAGATAGGGTGGGGGGGGGTCTGATCACTGCTGCTAATGTATAGGTATTGTTTTTAAAGTCTAAAAATGCCCTAGTGACCAATATGAAAATTGCAAGATATCTATTTTTTTGTGTTACAATTTGTAATATGGAAAAATTAAAAAAAAAAAAGCCAAAAAAATGTAACACAAGAACCTGATTAAACAGCGGGTCATTTTTTTGATGATAACTTGCCTTTCATTGATATAAGATTTTTAGTAAGAGTAAAACATTTGTGCTTCCTGATAATTTTGACACAATAGAACCAGACTAATGTGAGATAATGAGACACCTGTGCGTTGCGCCTCATTACTAGCAATGCCCCTGTCTGGAGACTATGGAATAACAGGACTGAGGCCTAGGTGGAATAACAGGACTGAGGCCTAGGTGGAATAACAGGACTGAGGCCTAGGTGGAATAACAGGACTGAGGCCTAGGTGTACAGGGTAGAACCAGAACTGGGTGAGGAGCAGCTATTTCTGCCTGTGGGGTCTTTAGTTCTTGTATTGGACGGGTTCATTTCCGGTTTCGTTCAACAAGCAGGTCCGAATCAGAGCTTCTGTCACAGCGTATGGGTCACAGTTTGCCGATGGACGCCGGTCCTCGAAGTAGCCTTTCTGCTCTTGTCCCACATTGCGAGGAATGCGGATGCTTGCTCCGCGGTTGGCCACTCCAGCGGAAAACTCATGGATGTTGGAGGTTTCATGAAAACCTGTTAAGCGGCGAGCATTGTCTGATCCCCCCTTGGGGTCATAGATTTGAATGTGGTAGTCATGACGCTTAGAAAGGCACTCAATGGCGGCTTCTATGTACCTGGAAGAATGAAGGGTTAAATATTACTTGGGTCTTCATTGCTCCTCTTTACAAGTCATTGCTCCTCCAAAACAATCAGTTTGATTAAAAGGGACGTCTGTTAGTAGAAGGGGGTATTGTGCTCCCTCTTTGTTCATTCCAGGGCCTTAGGGTACCTTCACACCTTAGCGATGCAGCAGCGATCCCACCAGCGATCTGACCTGGTCAGGATCGCTGCTGCATCGCTACATGGTCGCTGGTGAGCTGTCAAACAGGCAGATCTCACCAGCGACTAGTGACCAGCCCCCAGCCAGCAGCGACGTGCAAGCGACGCTGCACTTGCACGGAGCCGGTGTCTGGAAGCTGCGGACACTGGTAACTAAGGTAAACATCGGGTATGGTTACCCGATGTTTACCTTAGTTACCAGCGCACACCGCTTAGCTTAGCGTGTGCAGGGAGCAGGAGCTGGCACTGGCAGCGTGAGAGCTGCGGAGGCTGGTAACGAAGGTAAATATCGGGTAACCACCTTGGTTACCCGATGTTTACCTTGGTTACAGCTTCCGCAGGCTGTCAGACGCCGGCTCCTGCTCCCTGCACATTCAGGATTGTTGCTCTCTCGCTGTCACACACAGTGATGTGCGCTTATCAGCGGGAGAGCAACAATAAAAAAACGAACCAGGGCTGTGTGTAACGAGCAGCGATCTCACAGCAGGGGCCAGATCCAGTGTCACACACAGAGAGATCGCTAATGAGGTCACAAAAACCGTGACTCAGCAGCGACCTCAGTAGCGATCTCGCTGTGTGTGAAGCAACCCTTACACTCCAATGAAAAGCTAGCCTTGCTTATACACCGTCCTCTCTACTGAAGGGTGTGGACGTTACAGCTACTTCTCCTCTGAGGTATATGGGGGTTCAGGTGTAAATGAAGAGGAATCATTGGACCTCATACTCCCAACAGTCGGGACCAGAAGTCTAAAGCCCCCACACTTCAGATAGCTGCTGGCTGAGCAACGTTTGGCCAATTGTTTGGTAGCCATCTTGCCCGACTCTCTGAAATATAGGGGCTCTCACTCCGGTGTTCTCTATGAGAGAGCCCCTGCCAGAGATCTGCAGAGGTAGCTTATCTCTCAGAGAACAAAAGCATCGGAGGTCCGGAATCAGACATGCCGTTTTCTTATCTCCCTGTCATTATCGATTGGGGGTAGAGTTGGGGGGGGCCTCATTCACATTAGATTGTCAGCCAAACCCGACAACATCCGCATGTTCGACCGACATTAGTCTAACCTTAAAGGGAATACACCAGTCGGATTTTCATATATAAAGTAAAGCCGGTGCTATACTGGCTCTAGGATGCTGAATATAAGCAGAGCTTCTGTTCTGAGATTGGAGGTTTTATTTCGGAAATATGTGCAAGTAAAGTTCCAGCAATGCACTGCTATTTGATTGACAGGTGCAACAGGAAGGGAATATGTGGGTTGGGTCTTGCTATCTATTTCCACCCCTGTCTGCATGCACCAGAATTGACATCTATGACAGCAACAGGGAGAGGAAGGCCAGACAGGCAGACAGAGGCTGGAATAGATAGCAAGACCCGACCCACATATTCCCTTCCTGTTGCACCTGTCAATCACACAGCAGTGCATTGCTGGAACTTTACTTGCAAATTTTTCTGAAATAAAACATCTAATCTCAGAACAGAAGCTCTGCTTACACTCAGCATCCTAGAGAAAATATAGCAGCGGCTTTACTTATATATGAAAATCCTGCTGGTTGGTTCCCTTTAAGAGGAGTACCCCCTTAAAAAAAAACATCTATAAGCAAAATCTAACTAAGCCATTAAAAAAGTTGGGCAAGTTTAGAAAAAATAAAATATGTTTGCTGTTTTCCCAAAACCCCCACCACTCTACAACAAGGGCCATGTCTGGTTTGGAAGCTCAGCACTATTAAAGTGAATGAGGCTGAGCTGAAATTGGAAAAACAGACCATGATCTTGAGTAGAGTGATTTTGGGAAAAAAAAAAGACAGACTTTCTAGAAATTGCACAAACCCCTTTAAGACCCGGAATAGAAAACATTTGTTTGTGGAAGAGCGGATTTCTTTCCACGGTGCACTATGCCTGTACTCACTTGAGGCCGCCATCCTCGCGCATGCGCTTTGTGCTGAAGTTCGTGTGGCAGCCGGCTCCGTTCCAGTTTCCAGTGATGGGTTTAGGATCAAATGAAACCACAATTCCAAAGTCTTCACATACTCGGTGCAGGATAAAGCGGGCGATCCAGAGGTGGTCTCCCATACTGATCCCTTCACATGGACCCACCTGGAATTCCCACTATAATACAACAAATATATCGAGACTTCATTTATAAAAGCAAAAACACATTGGAAAAAAAACATTAATATTGGAAAAGACGTTTGAGAAGATCTTTGATGGTAAGGAAGACAAGCGAGTCTACTCCTAATTAACTCCAGACTCGTGTCCTATGTAAAGCAGCGATGACAAGATTTCAAGCCTCATTTTTGGAGACAAGAAAAGGCCAAATGATCTGGAAAAGATTATTATGCCAGAAAGAATTAGAGGGAACTGTGAAGGGGAAACCACTAAACTTCATTGGGGCCAAACTAAAAGATAGGACATTGTGGAAACAGCTAAAAACATGGAATCCATGGTCAGAAGAGTAACCTGAAGCTCACAAACCCCAATGAGACATCTCTAGTAGGTCCCCACCACCAACGATGTGTCTTTTATAATGCTGGTGTCCTTCTAAGACTTAAAGGGGGGTTCACTAGTTAGTATTCATAGGCACATCGATATTATGTTGAGAAACAAGATTTTTCTCAAATATCTTGTGTTGCCAATACTGCCTGTGAGTGGCGCTATTGCAATCCATTCATCCCCATGAAGTGACCCCCGGGCTCCGTGACCTCTGATGTCCGGTGATCTCAGGTTAACTTCCGGTTGACCTGACATCACCGAGGCCGGCCCCAGTCTCCGTGACTATGCTGTGGGCAGCATTTCACCACTCGTCACAGCCCAGTGTCACAGCCCAGCATTTCGCGTGCTCCATCCTTCCCTGCAGAGCACCGCAAGTAGGAACAATGCTGGATTGTGACGAGCGGTGAAATGCTACCCACAGCCCAGTAACTCACGGAGACTAGGGCCGCCTCGGTGATGTGAGGTCAACTGGAAGTTGACGTGACATCACCAGACATCAGAGGTCACAGAGCCCGGGGGTCACGAGAAGGGGATGAGCGGACCACAATAGCGCCACTCACAGGCAGTATTGCCAACACACGGTATTTGAGAGAAGCCTTGTTTCTCAACATTATATCGATGTGGCTTGGAAAAATACTATTGAACCACCTCTTTAAGGACATTTTAACCCCATAGAGAACAAAAGTAAAATGCCATTGATACCTCTGCACCACCTGACATCCATGTTGACCCATATTAGTTTGGAATTCAATAAAATAGCATCTTCACCTGACCCGTTGCTTTCAGTCACGGATCATCTCACCTGCGCTGGCATAACTTCTGCATTCGTTCCGGCAATCTTCACACCAGCATATAGACATGCGCGATAATGAGCTTCCACAATATCCCGGCCATATGCTTTATCCGCTCCTACACCACAGTAATAAGGACCTAAGGAAAAACAAATCTCATTAGGCGAGGTGGTGAATCACCCGGCATTGGATGACCCCATTGTTATTTAATTAATGTGATGTAGGCGTGAGTAATTATCATGGATCGTCATGATAGCTATGTCAAGTAGATGAAAGTATATGGTATAATAACAGTAGAAAAATAACTACAGAAGTCAAGGATTACGTGGTTCTGATCATGAATCATTACTTACAGAGCAGGACATTAACATTAAAGACCAAAAAGCCACCAAATTCTAAATATATGGCTACTTCTGGGTACACACAGCTTTACTTTGCATAAATCAGCTACTGATGGTATACTGTTATCATTAGTATATTATATTAACGACTCTATGGCACAAAATAATGGAGTAGGTCAAAATGGACATACCCTGAGGTCCTGGAAAGCCATTCGAGGGCCAGCCAAATGGGTGTCCATCCATGCCAATCAAGGTGTATTCTTGTTCCATTCCAAACCAGGGGTGTTCATTATCCACCATATCCATGATCTGATTACAAGTGTGTCGTAGGTTTGTGTCTAAAAGTAAAGGAGTCATCTGTTACTGAGATGTTTTCAGTTTGAAGGCTTGGGTTGTACTTTGGCCAGCACTGGTTTATATAGTCTTATATTTCATATGAGTCATTATGATGGAAACACGCCATTGGATCTCATTACAGTCAAGATGAAGGTCAATACAACTCCACAAACTAGAGTAAACCTTCTATGAGAAGTTCCCTAATGGGGCTCGAAAGCAAAAGTAGAGGTTGAACATGGGATGCTCGTGTGGTTTCGAAATGACGTAATAAAGCATTAGATCTTAATAGTCTGGTGCTGCAACTTTTAGATTAAAAAACTGGATCATACCAAGTGCTACCATCAGGACCATACCTCAGTCACGGCAAAACATTTCTATGGTGTAACATTATGGCCTTTTGTTACCTCTGTCCTGCTCGGAGTCTCCTTCCATGCTCCTCCATTAGATACCAACCTATCCGTAAATTATCTCTGAAGAAGTCCTAATATCAATTGTTTAAAGCACAGAATAAAAAGTATATCTGTTTGATCAGCAGTAGTATTTAATAGGCATGGCTCCTCCATGGGCATCATGAACCTTTTTTGATATTATTGGTGATCCAGCATTGGATCCCTTCTAAGGAGACTTAGGCACCCACTCTTAATACACTTATAGGAACCTAGGGCCCGTAACCATTTTTTAAAATGGATTGACTCCCAGTCTGGTTGGTTTTACACATCTGACATTCATGGTCCAAGTCTGGACCATGATGTCTAGACATGCTAGGGATCTTCTGAACCTCATGGACATATATGAGCGTGTTGAGGTCCAGTCAAGACATCCACTCTTGGTCTGAACAATGTGGTCTGTACTTGGACCGTTACTGTTGAGATCTGGTCAAAACACACGCTCTTGGGTTGAACAATGTGGTCCATACTTGGACCGTGACTGTCAAAATCCGGTCAAAACTACCTCTCTTGGTCTAAACAATGTGGTCCGTACTTGGACCATGACTATCGAGATCTGGTCAAGACTCCCGCTCTTGGTCTGAACAATGTGATCCGTACTTGGACCGTTACTGTCAAAATCCGGTCAAGACACCCACTCTTGGGTTGAACAATGTGGCCTGTAGTTGGACCGTGACTATCGAGATCTGGTCAAGACATACGCTCTAGGTCTGAACAATGTGGTCTGTACTGGGACCGTGACTGTCGGATGAATGAAACAAGCCTAATGGGATATTATATACTTTCCTATATTCCCCAATTCTTGACATTTTAGTAATTTTTCTCTTTTGACCATCAGCAATGAATTTCAATATGCATGAGTATATGACATAGGGTTCCCTTATTAAAATGTACACCTGCCCTGAGGGGCATTCTCGCCTCTATGTGCCGGAACGCCTGCTGCTCCGAGCACTTTACATGTCTCTGTCTTACTTTTCTTTGACAAATATATAAAGTACATTTTGTTCCAAGTCTCTTATTAAGAACACATCCACTTGTATATTTCTGTTCCATAAGTCACTAAATGAATTCCAGCCGCGGAGTGACAATGAATGATTCATCTTGAAGACTCTTCCCGCCTTCTTACAGACGACTTTCAAAGTTTGGCTTTATCATCCGGCCGCCTCCATATCCACTAAGATCTGACATTAATTCAATAGCATAATACCGGAGAGACAACATTCCCGCTAAACGCGCACTATATAGTCATTTTTATACGGTTACAGCTGGCGGTTTGCATGGTCCATCTGGTGAGTGACAACGCTCGGTTGGGTTAGCTACACAGGCGGCAATCTGGCCGGCCAGCTGTCCAAGCGTGGCGGATACACCACAGTAGTCACTATGTGTATTGTATTCATGGTGAGAACAATAGTTTATATATCCACTTTCCTCTTGTGGATCTCCAATATTGTATCGGTGGAAATATACGAGAAAGACGTTATAACTGAGGACTGTAAATACAGCCCCGGCCATCAGCAATGGTCATCTCAGTGGAATCACTGTCTATCCTTAGCGTCAGTGTCCATTACTCTACTTTTGTGCATTTATCTCATTGAGGCAGTTCTCCAATTCCAGATACAGCAATGGACCGGACTCACAAAGTTGCTATTACAAAAGAAAATGTCACTTTTTTAAAAAAAAAATTCAGGAAAACCACTTTAATATTTGCAAGTTCTAGCTTGATCATCACATTTTGGTGCAGACCAAATTTTGCGCAAACATTTGTGGGTTTTTCTGTTTACGCTTCTAGTACCTCGAAAAAGTGGGTAGGGTTTGCCAGGAGGGGAAATGGCCAACTGTGGACCAACACGATTGCTAGGACTTATACCAGAAATTGGGGTCTATGATATTGCATATCCATAGTTGCTCAGAACTGCCTTAAAGGGAACCATCCAGCGGGATTTTCATATATACGTAAAGCCGGTGCTATACTGGCTCTAGGATGCTGAATGTAAGCAGAGCTTCTGTTCTGAGATTGGAGGTTTTATTTCAGAAATATGTGCAAGTAAAGTTCCAGCAATGCACTGCTATTTGATTGACAGGTGCAACAGGGGCGGGAATATGTGGGTCGGTTCTTGATATCTATTCCTGCCCCTGTCTGTGCCAGAATTACTGTCTCTGACAGCGAGAGGGGTACGAAGGCCAGGCAGGCAGGGGCGGGAATAGATATTAAAACCCGACCCACATATTCCCTTCCTATTGCACCTGTCAATCATATAGCCGTGCATTGCTGGAACTTTACTTGCACATATTTCTAAAATAAAACCTCCAATCTCAGAACAGAGGCTCTGCTTACATTCAGCATCCTGGCACCAGTATAGCACCGACTTTACTTATATATGATAATTCTGATGGTTGAGTCCCTTTATATTTAAAGCTTTGGCACGTGGCTAGTCAAAGAGGCGCCAAATTTACTATGGAGCCCGTGTCTTACTGTAATTGTGTCTTTCTGCCTGTTCTGTAATTGCAGCTAGCAAGTTGCATAAAACCCAATGCATCAGACTGTTTGTGACTTGGTTGTTGCAGCCACAGTACCCGACCCTATAGCCACCGTAAATGACCCTATAGCCACCGTACCCGACCCTATAGCCACCGTACCCGACCCTATAGCCACCGTACCCAACCCTATAGCCACTGTACCTGATCTTATAGCCACCGTACCCGACCCTATAGCCACCGCACCCGACCTTATAGCCACAGTACCCGACCTTATAGCCACAGTACCCGACCCTATAGCCACCGTACCCGACCCTATAGCCACCGTACCCGACCCTATAGCCACCGTACCCGACCCTATAGCCACCGTACCTGACCCTATAGCCACCGTACCCGACCCTATAGCCACCGTACCCGACTCTATAGCCACCGTACCCGACCCTATAGCCACCGTACTTGACCCTATAGCCACCGTACTTGACCCTATAGCCACCATACCCAACCCTATAGCCACCATACCCAACCCTATAGCCACCGTACCCGACCCTATAGCCACCATACCCGACCCTATAGCCACCATACCCGACCCTATAGCCACCGTACCCGACCCTATAGCCACCGTACCCGACCCTATAGCCACCATATTCACATGTATTGCACTACGATGCAGTAGCACGTAGAGAACTCTGGCCTTGTGCCAAGTGCCAATGCCAAAGTCACCATGCAGCCCCCAGCTTTGATTGGCAAAAAACCCAACCTGGCTAAGTCAATGCCCCTATACACATTAATCTATGGTGGTCAGATCCCGCTGATATAGGTGGTTATATAGGGGGATGGGCACAGTCTGATATCTATGGGGGCTGATCTGATGAATTTAAGCAGTTGATCCAATTCTTCGGAGAGGAGATAAGTCCCGGCCGAGCGTTCCTGTGCATGGGGGAGTGGGGGGCAGTAGCCGGCAGCCGCACAACCCTTCAATCACAGCTATCTAATAAGTAGAAGGGTCTCAATTGCCCCCGTTGTGTTTTGGAGACAGGATATAAATTCGCTGTCATCTGTTCACGTTGATTTACGGACTCGCGGTCGCACACTTTTTGGCTTCTTACCTGCCGTCATTCTGTTGTATTTCAGCACCTCGCAGAATATCAGCTTGTTGGGGTCTCTCCGGAAGGGGTCTCTGAACATGGCCACTGGTATCAAGTACATATCGCTGTTGGATCCCTCTGACTGATATGTACTGGAGCCATCGAAATTCCACTCGGGCAGTTCTGCATCGGATTAGAGACATAACATGGGAGACGTTAGGGCTGTGTCCCGCGTCCATTATTTTCTATGGCAAAGCTCTGATATCGGGGGAAATTATGAAACGTTTTGTAACATGTGCAAGATTAAAGGAATAAGTTACAGAAAAGCATTTCCAAAGGTTGCGGGAGTTAATGGTGCGAGGCTATGTGTGAGCATTATGTGGCGGTATTTATTTGGATGCACAGACTTGTTTTGTTTGCTTGTTATTGATACATTGTTGCACACCTTCAATCGTCTTGGGTTCAGAGTCGAGGGTACGAGTTTTGCAGCGCAGGCCTTCTCCGGTCCCATCAATCCATATGTACATAGCCTGGACCTTATCTGTCTGGGGGATGTCCATGTACATCTGCTTCATTGCCTTGCTTAGCTGTGAGCTGGCTGAGGTCGACATGACTGCAGCAGGAGGTTGTGCTACAAGGAAGAAAGAACACAAATGATTCCGTATTCTGACTGTGAGAGACTATTAAACACCGCCTCTGCAGGGACAATGCACACCATCTCTGCAGGGACAACGCACACCATCTCTGCAGGGACAATGCACACCATCTCTGCAGGGACAACGCACACCATCTCTGCAGGGACAATGCACACTATCTCTGCAGGGACAACGCACACCATCTCTGCAGGGACAACGCACACCATCTCTGCAGGAACAACGCACACCATCTCTGCAGGGACAATGTACACCATCTCTGCAGGAACAATGCACACCATCTCTGCAGGGACAACGCACACCAGCTCTGCAGGAGCAATACACACCAGCTCTGCAGAAACAATGCACACCAGCTCTGCAGGGACAATGCACACCAGCTCTGCAGGAACAATGTACACCAGCTCTGCAGGGACAATGCACACCATCTCTGCAGGGACAATGCACACCAGCTCTGCAGGAACAATGCACACCAGCTCTGCAGGGACAATGCACACCAGCTCTGCAGGAACAATGCACACCAGCTCTGCAGGGACAATGCACACCAGCTCTGCAGGGACAATGCACACCATCTCTGCAGGGACAACGCACACCATCTCTGCAGGGACAATGCACACTATCTCTGCAGGGACAACGCACACCATCTCTGCAGGGACAACGCACACCATCTCTGCAGGAACAACGCACACCATCTCTGCAGGGACAATGTACACCATCTCTGCAGGAACAATGTACACCATCTCTGCAGGGACAATGCACACCATCTCTGCAGGGACAACGCACACCAGCTCTGCAGGAGCAATACACACCAGCTCTGCAGAAACAATGCACACCAGCTCTGCAGGGACAATGCACACCAGCTCTGCAGGAACAATGTACACCAGCTCTGCAAGGACAATGCACACCATCTCTGCAGGGACAATGCACACCAGCTCTGCAGGAACAATGCACACCAGCTCTGCAGGGACAATGCACACCATCTCTGCAGGGACAATGCACACCAGCTCTGCAGGAACAATGCACACCAGCTCTGCAGGAACAATGCACACCAGCTCTGCAGGGACAATGCACACCAGCTCTGCAGGAACAATGCACACCAGCTCTGCAGGAACAATGCACACCAGCTCTGCAGGAACAATGCACACCAGCTCTGCAGGAACAATGCACACCAGCTCTGCAGGAGCAATGCACACCAGCTCTGCAGGAACAATGCACACCAGCTCTGCAGGAGCAATGCAAAGCATTTCATAAAAGTTCATGGTCGGTACAACCAGAAATCACAAGCAACGTGGAATTCATTAAATTTCCATCACAAATTTGAAACCAAACACAATATTAATTATGCAAAACAACTTAAAGGGGTCACTTCATCTTATTAAATGGGTAACATTGCTTGTAAAAACAATCAACTTTATAATTTTCCTTTTATAATTCGTTCTAATTATTATATGATTCATATTGATAGGGTACTCAAGCATTTTCACTATCTAGGCTAATGCCCATGGCACTGTAACAGTGGACCTTTCGGCCAGTGTCCAGTTGTCAGCTAAATGTAAGGTAATTATACTGTCACGGGTGACAGACAGTCCTGTGGTGTCCGGCTATAGAAGGTCGCAGCACTTCACTGCACAAACTGCTCCCTGACCTTCTATTACTCCTGCTTGGTGTATATTGTATACTTTCATTCCCTTCTTGTCTGTGCTGACAATAGCTCTAACTGCCTACAGATCCTGAGTGCAAGCAGGCGGCTTGCAATCATCTAGAGTAACTTCGTTGCATGTTGCGGTCCCCTCTCCCTGAATCTTCTTGGAGATAAGTTGTTTGTTATTTTCCCTTGCTTGTTAGCCCTCTGTGTCCTTTAGCTCTTAGTAGGGTTGACAAAGAGCTCATCTCATCCGTTCCCCACCTAGGGCCTAGATCAGGGTCAGCCTAGGGCCAGGTATCCTGCTCGGCGCATAGATGAGAAGCCTACCTAGGGCGGTGAGGGAAGCCAGGCCTCAATGGTTGTCTTCCCTCACCCTGGCTATACACAGGGTCTCCCTTCCCTTTTGCAGGGGACTTCCCCGTCCCTAGCGTGACATATACTGAGTCTATCAGATACCCCGGTATAAACTTATTGTGTGGGACATCTGATTGCGATCCCAATGTTTAATACATAAGACTCTGTAAACCCTGGATATCAGCGCAGGACAAGAAATGGGCAACAGGAATAACGAATTCACTCTGCGCCAATATATCCTGACTGTAGATGATGTATGGAACGCTGAGGACGATATTCAAAAATAATAAACATTTATTTGCAAAGTCCTTTATCTCGTCTAGTGCAAAAAGACCCCCATCCCTCCGAGGTCCTGCCCCTCACAGACGGCCGCGCGCCTTTATCTTCTCCGCTACTAGGACAATCCCTCCTCGTTCCACGCGTTTCCGCCGGGTACAATGATATAGACTGTACTCACCTCCCGTACCGGCGCCCTCTCAGCGGCTTCCACATCTCGTGGTGTCGATGCTCACATGGGGCTGTGACGTCACGTGAGCCCCGCGTCCAATCAGCACCGGCTTCCTTCTCCCGCCTTTAGACCAAACCTGTGCAGTGGCGGTGCTCACTTCCTGTTCACTGCTTGTTTGGTCCGAAGGCGGGAGGAGCAAACTGACAGCGATTGGATTCGAGGCTCGCATGATATCACAACCCCATGTGCACCCCGACACCACGAGCTGTGGAAACCTCTGGAAGGTGCCGGTACGGGAGGTGAGTATGGCTTTATTACTTTACCTGGAGGAAACATGTGTAATGAGAAGAGGCTGTCCTAGAAGTGGACAACCCCTTTAAAGATAGCAGAAGTGAGAGAAGGTAGAAAGTATCCCAGGGAAGGCAAAGCAAACAGGCTACAGAGAAGTAAAAAAGCACAGGGAGAGGAAATAAGTGCAGGATAGAAGCTGTGCCGATATATGAGCAGTGAAGACAGCAGAACCCAGGATACACACAACGCTCACATCCAGCCTGTATTACTGGGAGAGACACCCCTACAGGAGAAAAATCTGAACCTTGTATCAGGCTACAAACTCCATATCAGAGAGTCCTATAATGTATAATCCCAGGGAGGGCAGAGCAAACAGGCTACAGAGAAATAAAAAAGCACAGGGAGAGGAAATAAGTGCAGGATAGAAGCTGGACTGATATATGAGCAGTGAAGACAGCAGAACCCAGGATACACACAACGCTCACATCCAGCCTGTATTACTGGGAGAGACACCCCTACAGGAGAAAAATCTGAACCTTGTATCAGGCTACAAACTCCATATCAGAGAGTCCTATAATGTATAATCCCAGGGAGGGCAGAGCAAACAGGCTACAGAGAAATAAAAAAGCACAGGGAGAGGAAATAAGTGCAGGATAGAAGCTGGACTGATATATGAGCAGTGAAGACAGCAGAACCCAGGATACACACAAAGCTCACATCCTGCCTGTATTACTGGGAGAGAACCTCCTACAGGAGAAAAATCTGAACCTTGTATCAGGCTACAAACTCCATATCAGAGAGTCCTATAATGTATAATCCCAGGGAGGGCAGAGGAAACAGGCTACAGAGAAATAAAAAAAGCACAGGGAGAGGAAATAAGTGCAGGATAGAAGCTGGACTGATATATGAGCAGTGAAGACAGCAGAACCCAGGATACACACAAAGCTCACATCCTGCCTGTATTACTGGGAGAGAACCTCCTACAGGAGAAAAATCTGAACCTTGTATCAGGCTACAAACTCCATATCAGAGAGTCCTATAATGTATAATCCCAGGGAGGGCAGAGCAAACCGGCTACAGAGAAATAAAAAAGCACAGGGAGAGGAAATAAGTGCAGGATAGAAGCTGTGCCGATATATGAGAAGTGAAGACAGCAGAACCCAGGATACACACAAAGCTCACATCCAGCCTGTATTACTGGGAGAGACACTCCTACAGGAGAAAAATCTGAACCTTGCACCAGGCTACAAACTCCATATCAGAGGGTGTGAAAGTGAATGAAGGAGTGACTGACACAACCACTGGGTAAAATCATTTTCCCCTGTCACAAACCTCCATAGTCTTTCACATTACCCTTAATGATGTCTTCATATTAAACTCACCCATCAGCCATCACTGGAGATGTAACTGATCCTATATCTTTATTATAAATCATCCTGGATCAAACTGAATAAATGGTGACATTCCTACATGTAGCAATGTGTCCCCTAAATAGTTAAAAAAAAATCACAATTGGATTAAAAACAGCAGAGATGCAAAAACCATAAACCGCGGATCTAGGGAATGACTTCACGCTGTTTTGCATTGTAAATCTAGGTAAGAAAGCGCCTCTCAAAATGCCCCCCCAGCAATGGCACGCGAGCCTGGAGTGAATGAGGCAGCCGAAGCCTTCCATAGGGACGAGCGCCATAGTAACAGGAACAACAAGGGGTGTGAAAAAACAACAAAAACCAGCGCAATAAAACAGAAATATAATCCAGGCGGGATTATATATAACAAGAGGTGACGGGATTATAGTAACTGAGCCAATCCCAAATAACAAGGTGCAGAACCCTACAGGACCCGGATCTGGGCGAATCGTGCCTATTGTGTCCCGGGAAAGCAGGATCCGCTCATAGGTAATCCACTGCCGCTATACAATCCAAAGAAGCAAGCGTGTTACTGGAAAGATACAGAAATACATCAAAGCAGGAGCAAGAACGATGGATCAGGTGCCCATGGAATACAATGGAACGTGTCCTCTCAGGAATAGTGCTGGCAGCCAAGGGGTTAAACGCCATGCAATGCATTCCTCCTGATGGAATACTATGTCCATAAAAATATAGCAAAACACAACAGCAACCATCACTCAGAGTCTCATTATTCATTATTTATCACGTGTGTCCGCTGATATTAATGGTCACAATATATGAGAAATGTGATCAAAGCCTCACCTCGCGGAAAACCGAAAAACAAGGCACACAATATGGAAGAGGTAGGGTGATTGTGAGCGCTCTAGTATATGTTAGTGACATAATAATAATAATAATAATAATAATAATAATAATAATAATAATAAATAACAACAACCATAAAAAATAGCATAAATAATAAAATTAACAATAATAATAAATCAATAAAATATAATAATAATAATAATAAATACAAAAATTATAATATAATAATTAAATTAATGATAATAAATTAATATAGCATTAATAATATAATATACATATTAATAATATAATGATAAAATAATAATATTAGTAATAAAAAACATAAAAACAATAACAATAATAGAATTAATATAATAATATAATGATAATATAATATAAAAATAATAATAATAATAATAATACCTGTATCAGAGGATGGAGAGGGGTACGCGGTGCTCGGAGCTGGGGGGGCTGCTTTGGCTGGGGGTGCTCGGAGCTGGGGGGGCTGCTGGTTTGGCTGGGGGGTGCTCGGAGCTGGGGGGGCTGCTTTGGCTGGGGGGTGCTCGGAGCTGGGAGCTGCTGGTCTTCTGGGGGGTGCTCGGAGCTGGGGGGGCTGCTTTGGCTGGGGGGTGCTCGGAGCTGGGGGGGCTGCTTTGGCTGGGGGGTGCTCAGAGCTGGGGGCTGCTGGTCTTCTGGGGGGTGCTCGGAGCTGGGAGCTGCTGGTCTTCTGGGGGGTGTTAGTTGGTCGCTCCCATTCTCAGGTTTGGGGTTACACTGGTGTCTCTGGGCATATATTGGGCGCTCGGTGCCGGCCCCGGGCCGGGGATTGGTTGGCTGCCAGCCTGATCTCCACATGCCACACAGGGACCTCCTTCTTGCTTTGTGCCATTGGCCCTAATGTGAGGAGTGCGGCCTCCATCATCCTAAGGATCTCCCAGCCCTGAGAAAAACAAGTGCGGGAGGGGGAGGGAAAACACCAAGAAACTAGATTACAGGAGCTGAAAAACCAAACAGTGAAGCATCCGAGCACAGGAGGAGGGGGATCGCACAGGAGGAGGGGGATCGCACAGGAGGAGGGGGATCGCACAGGAGGAGGGGGATCGCACAGGAGGAGGGGGATCGCACAGGAGGAGGGGGATCGCACAGGAGGAGGGGGATCGCACAGGAGGAGGGGGATCGCACAGGAGGAGGGGGATCGCACAGGAGGAGGGGGATCGCACAGGAGGAGGGGGATCGCACAGGAGGAGGGGGATCGCACAGGAGGAGGGGGATCGCACAGGAGGAGGGGGATCGCACAGGAGGAGGGGGATCGCACAGGAGGAGGGGGATCGCACAGGAGGAGGGGGATCGCACAGGCTGGAGGGGGATCGCACAGGAGGAGGGGGATCGCACAGGAGGAGGGGGATCGCACAGGAGGAGGGGGATCGCACAGGCAGGAGGGGGTGTGTGGATCGCACAGGCTGGAGGGGGATCGCACAGACTGGAGGGGGATCGCACAGACTGGAGGGGGATCGCACAGACTGGAGGGGGATCGCATAGGAGGAGGGGGATCGCAATGGCTGGAGGGGGATCGCACAGGCAGGAGGGGGTCTGGGGATCGCACAGACTGGAGGGGGATCGCACAGGCAGGAGGGGGTCTGGGGATCGCACAGACTGGAGGGGGATCGCACAGACTGGAGGGGGATCGCACAGACTGGAGGGGGTCTGGGGATCGCACAGACTGGAGGGGGATCGCACAGACTGGAGGGGGATCGCACAGACTGGAGGGGGATCGCACAGGCAGGAGGGGGTCTGGGGATCGCACAGGCAGGAGGGGGTCTGGGGATCGCACAGGCAGGAGGGGGTCTGGGGATCGCACAGGCAGGAGGGGGTCTGGGGATCGCACAGGCAGGTGAAGGAGCTGTAAATCTTAAGATTTATTCCTCAATATCCAGCAGGAAACGCATGGGAAGCCGCATCTTGAGGAGATCTGCGTCTATCACATAAACTTCCAGTTCTGACGTCGCTGATACTTTGTAAACATATTTGTAAACAAAAACATCCGCACTCGGTGCAGGCGGAATCCAGCAGCTCCGGTTACCTCTCCGGACAGCCGAAAATAAATCCCCCCCATAACAGCTTAAAGGGGTCTGCCATTCCACCAACTGAAATAGACCAGCTTGTGCCCAGCAGGGGCAGATCTAGGGACACACTACAAAGAATGATGAAAAGCAATAAATAAAAAGCATGAGGATAATAACTTATTAGGTGCATATTATGTAGATGTATAAAAGGTTTCTTTGGCAAGTTACACAAGGAATGAACATTATATATGAGCAATATAGGTGTGGAATGATCAGGAAATATCTGTAGATAATAGGAGAATGAACGCATATGGCATATAACCAGGGAGAATGCGTTCATTCTCCTATTATCTACAGATATTTCCTGATCATTCCACACCTATAATGCTCAGGTAACATAATATACACCGGGTTATATGCCATATGCATTCATTCTCCTATTATCTACAGATATTTCATGATCATTCCACACCTATAATGCCCAGGTAACATAATATACACCTGGTTATATGGCATATGCGTTCATTCTCCTATTATCTACAGATATTTCCTGATCATTCCACACCTATAATGCTCAGGTAACATAATATACACCGGGTTATATGCCATATGCATTCATTCTCCTATTATCTACAGATATTTCATCATCATTCCGCACCTATAATGCCCAGGTAACATAATATACACCTGGTTATATGGCATATGCGTTCATTCTCCTATTATCTACAGATATTTCATGATCATTCCACACCTATAATGCTCAGATAACATAATATACACCGGGTTATATGCCATATGCATTCATTCTCCTATTATCTACAGATATTTCCTGATCATTCCACACCTATAATGCTCAGGTAACATAATATACACCTGGTTATATGCCATATGCATTCATTTTCCTATTATCTACAGATATTTCCTGATCATTCCACACCTATAATGCTCAGGTAACATAATATACACCTGGTTATATGCCATATGCGTTCATTCTCCTATTATCTATAGATATTTCATGTTCATTCCACATCTATAATGCTCAGGTAACATAATATACACCTGGTTATATGGCATATGCTTTCATTCTCCTATTATCTACATATATTTCATGATCATTCCACACCTATAATGCTCAGGTAACATAATATACACCTGGTTATATGCCATATGCATTCATTCTCCTATTATCTACAGATATTTCATAATCATTCCACACCTATAATGCTCAGGTAACATAATATACACCTGGTTATATGGGATATGCGTTCATTCTATTATTATCTACAGATATTTCATGATCATTCCACACCTATAATGCCCAGGTAACATAATATACACCTGGTTATATGGGATATGCGTTCATTCTATTATTATCTACAGATATTTCATGATCATTCCATGTGTAACTTGCCCAAGAAACCTTTTATACGTCTACATAATATACACCTAATAAGTTATTATCCTCATTCTTTTTATTTATTCCTTTTCATCATTCTTTTTAGTATGTCCCTACATCTGCCCCTCTGCAGGGAAAATAGCAATGTGGCTCCGGGAGAACACAGAGGTAGCTAAATGGTTAATACAGTATATTAGAGTTAGGCTAACATGTCCTGTTAGAACGGATCCTGCAGAGATCCATTGGCAAAATGATTTCTGCCGGATACATTTTTTTATCATGAGAGTCTATGGAGAATGGATCCGTTAACAGATCGCTATTTATCTTGCATTTGAAAAGGATCCTGTAAGGAAAAAAACGGATCCATTATAAATGCAAGAAAAACGGATGGCTGAAAAGCAATCTGTTAAGGGATCAGTTTTCCATAGACTCCAATGTTATAAAAAAGGATCCGGCAAAAATCAGTTATTTAACAACGGACGAAAAAGTTGTGTTTGTAGAACTTTTTTCCTAATGGAGGATCTGATCTAACAGACGATTACAGGACATGTGATCTCTGCAGGACCCAATCTGACGGACGATTACAGGACATGTGATCTCTGCAGGACCCGATCTGACGGATGATTACTGGACATGTGATCTCTGCAGGATCCGATCTGACGGACGATTACTGGACATGTGATCTCTGCAGGATCCGATCTAACGGACGATTACAGGACATGTGATCTCTGCAGGATCTGATCTAACGGACGATTACAGGACATGTGATCTCTGCAGGATCTGATCTGAAGGACGATTACAGGACATGTGATCTCTGCAGGATCCGATCTGACGGACAATTACTGGACATGTGATCTCTGCAGGATCCGATCTGACGGACAATTACTGGACATGTGATTTCTGGAGGATCCGATCTGACGGACGATTACAGGACATGTGATCTCTGCAGGATCCGATGTGACGGACGATTACAGGACATGTGATCTCTGTAGGATCCGATCTAACGGATGATTACAGGTCATGTGATCTCAGACTCACTGACTACGGCCGTAGTTCACAGTGCAATGCCCTGACTGGTCGCGCAGTCCTGACCGGACGTTTCTAGGTGGCTGTTGAGGTCAGGTCAGGAGAGCGGCAGCTGATCCACAAATCGTATTCTTTACATGGATTGTGAAACTCGGATGTGTGAATTCAGCCTTAGGGCTTGTACAGACGGCGCTGTTTTCCGGCAGCGTGCTCAGCAGACAGCACACCGATCCAATAATAACCAGTGTACTGGAGAAAAACTGCAAAATTTCACATCGAGCACGGACCAGTCCGATCCGATTTATGGCCCAGACCAGTGCACGCTGAGACCTAGCAGCTCGTCTGATGTGCGGTCAAGTACACATACACGTCTACGACCGGCTGATATGGCTGGACCAAGAGCAGCATCGACATCCAGCCTTAGGTCACGTTCACACGCTCAGTATTTGGTCAGTAATTCACATCAGTATTTACCATCCAAAACCAGGAGGGGGTCAGAAATGCAGAAATGGTGCACGTGCTTCTATTTCACCACGTTTACATGTTCAGTATTCAGTCAGTATTTTACATCAGTATTTGTTAGACTAGGTTCACATGTCCTGTAGTCAGGGGCAACATGATAGCGGTCACAGAGATCGCCACTGCGACCGGGCCCGGCAGGGTTAGGGGCCCTGCGCACGGCCTGCAAAGAAGCAGCCGGCTCCTCTTATGCTGGTCAGTGGCAGCCTGTGAGCAAACTGCGTGCTGAGGGAAAGATGTATAGCAGAGCATGGGGAAGGTGCGTGCTGAGGGAAAGATATATAGCAGAGCATGGGGAAGGTGCGTGCTGAGGGAAAGATGTATACCAGAACATGGGAAGGTGCGTGCTGAGGGAAAGATATATAGCAGAGCATGGGGAAGGTGCGTGCTGAGGGAAAGATGTATAGCAGAGCATGGGAAGGTGCGTGCTGAGGGAAAGATGTACAGCAGAGCATGGGGAAGGTGCGTGCTGAGGGAAAGATGTATAGCAGAGCATGGGGAAGGTGTGTGCTGAGGGAAAGATGTATAGCAGAGCATGGGGAAGGTGCGTGCTGAGGGAAAGATGTATAGCAGAGCATGGGGAAGGTGCGTGCTGAGGGAAAGATGTATAGCAGAGCATGGGAAGGTGTGTGCTGAGGGAAAGATGTATAGCAGAGCATGGGAAAGCTGCGTGCTGAGGGATCGATGTATAGCAGAGCATGGGAAAGGTGCGTGCTGAGGGAAAGATATATAGCAGAGCATGGGGAAGGTGCGTGCTGAGGGAAAGATGTATAGCAGAGCATGGGAAGGTGCGTGCTGAGGGAAAGATGTATAGCAGAGCATAGGAAGGTGCGTGCTGAGGGAAAGATGTATAGCAGAGCATAGGAAAGTGCATGCTGAGGGAAAGATGTATAGCAGAGCATAGGAAGGTGCATGCTGAGGGAAAGATGTATAGCAGAGCATAGGAAGGTGCATGCTGAGGGAAAGATGTATAGCAGAGCATGGGAAGGTGCGTGCTGAGGGAAAGATGTATAGCAGAGCATAGGAAGGTGCATGCTGAGGGAAAGATGTACAGCAGAGCATGGGGAAGGTGCATGCTGAGGGAAAGATGTATAGCAGAGCATGGGAAGGTGCGTGCTGAGGGAAAGATATATAGCAGAGCATGGGGAAGGTGCGTGCTGAGGGAAAGATGTATAGCAGAGCATGGGGAAGGTGCGTGCTGAGGGAAAGATGTATAGCAGAGCATGGGAAGGTGCGTGCTGAGGGAAAGATGTATAGCAGAGCATAGGAAGGTGCATGCTGAGGGAAAGATGTATAGCAGAGCATAGGAAGGTGCATGCTGAGGGAAAGATATATAGCAGAGCATGGGGAAGGTGCGTGCTGAGGGAAAGATATATAGCAGAGCATGGGGAAGGTGCGTGCTGAGGGAAAGATGTATAGCAGAGCATAGGAAGGTGCATGCTGAGGGAAAGATATATAGCAGAGCATGGGGAAGGTGCGTGCTGAGGGAAAGATATATAGCAGAGCATGGGGAAGGTGCGTGCTGAGGGAAAGATGTATAGCAGAGCATGGGAAGGTGCGTGCTGAGGGAAAGATATATAGCAGAGCATGGGGAAGGTGCGTGCTGAGGGAAAGATGTATAGCAGAGCATGGGGAAGGTGCGTGCTGAGGGAAAGATGTATAGCAGAGCATGGGAAGGTGCGTGCTGAGGGAAAGATGTATAGCAGAGCATAGGAAGGTGCATGCTGAGGGAAAGATGTATAGCAGAGCATAGGAAGGTGCATGCTGAGGGAAAGATATATAGCAGAGCATGGGGAAGGTGCGTGCTGAGGGAAAGATATATAGCAGAGCATGGGGAAGGTGCGTGCTGAGGGAAAGATGTATAGCAGAGCATGGGAAGGTGCGTGCTGAGGGAAAGATGTATAGCAGAGCATAGGAAGGTGCGTGCTGAGGGAAAGATGTATAGCAGAGCATAGGAAGGTGCGTGCTGAGGGAAAGATGTATAGCAGAGCATGGGGAAGGTGTGTGCTGAGGGAAAGATGTATAGCAGAGCATAGGAAGGTGCATGCTGAGGGAAAGATGTATAGCAGAGCATGGGAAGGTGCGTGCTGAGGGAAAGATGTATAGCAGAGCATAGGAAGGTGCATGCTGAGGGAAAGATGTATAGCAGAGCATGGGAAGGTGCGTGCTGAGGGAAAGATGTATAGCAGAGCATGGGGAAGGTGTGTGCTGAGGGAAAGATGTATAGCAGAGCATGGGGAAGGTGCGTGCTGAGGGAAAGATATATAGCAGAGCATGGGAAGGTGTGTGCTGAGGGAAAGATGTATAGCAGAGCATGGGAAGGTGTGTGCTGAGGGAAAGATGTACAGCAGAGCATGGGGAAGGTGCGTGCTGAGGGAAAGATGTATAGCAGAGCATGGGGAAGGTGCGTGCTGAGGGAAAGATGTACAGCAGAGCATGGGGAAAGTGCATGCTGAGGGAAAGATGTATAGCAGAGCATGGGAAGGTGCGTGCTGAGGTAAAGATATATAGCAGAGCATGGGGAAGGTGTGTGCTGAGGGAAAGATGTGTAGCAGAGCATGGGAAGGTGTGTGCTGAGGGAAAGATGTATAGCAGAACATGGGAAGGTGCGTGCTGAGGGAAAGATGTATAGCAGAGCATGGGGAAGGTGCGTGCTGAGGGAAAGATATATAGCAGAGCATGGGAAGATGCGTGCTGAGGGAAAGATGTATAGCAGAGCATGGGGAAGGTGTGTGCTGAGGGAAAGATATATAGCAGAGCATGGGAAGGTGTGTGCTGAGGGAAAGATGTATAGCAGAGCATGGGAAGGTGTGTGCTGAGGGAAAGATGTATAGCAGAGCATGGGGAAGGTGCGTGCTGAGGGAAAGATGTATAGCAGAGCATGGGAAGATGCGTGCTGAGGGAAAGATGTATAGCAGAGCATGGGGAAGGTGCGTGCTGAGGGAAAGATGTATAGCAGAGCATGGGAAGGTGCATGCTGAGGGAAAGATGTATAGCAGAGCATGGGGAAGGTGCGTGCTGAGGGAAAGATGTATAGCAGAGCATAGGAAGATGCGTGCTGAGGGAAAGATGTATAGCAGAGCATGGGGAAGGTGCGTGCTGAGGGAAATATGTATAGCAGAGCATGGGAAGGTGCGTGCTGAGGGAAAGATGTATAGCAGAGCATGGGGAAGGTGCGTGCTGAGGGAAAGATGTATAGCAGAGCATGGGGAAGGTGCGTGCTGAGGGAAAGATGTATAGCAGAGCATGGGAAGGTGTGTGCTGAGGGAAAGATGTATAGCAGAGCATGGGAAGGTGTGTGCTGAGGGAAAGATGTATAGCAGAGCATGGGAAGGTGTGTGCTGAGGGAAAGATGTATAGCAGAGCATGGGAAGGTGTGTGCTGAGGGAAAGATGTATAGCAGAGCATGGGGAAGGTGCGTGCTGAGGGAAAGATATATACCAGAGCATGGGAAGATGCGAGCTGAGGGAAAGATGTATAGCAGAGCATGGGGAAGGTGCGTGCTGAGGGAAATATGTATAGCAGAGCATGGGAAGGTGCGTGCTGAGGGAAAGATGTATAGCAGAGCATGGGGAAGGTGCGTGCTGAGGGAAAGATGTATAGCAGAGCATGGGAAGATGCGTGCTGAGGGAAAGATGTATAGCAGAGCATGGGGAAGGTGCGTGCTGAGGGAAAGATGTATAGCAGAGCATGGGAAGGTGCATGCTGAGGGAAAGATGTATAGCAGAGCATGGGGAAGGTGCGTGCTGAGGGAAAGATGTATAGCAGAGCATAGGAAGATGCGTGCTGAGGGAAAGATGTATAGCAGAGCATGGGGAAGGTGTGTGCTGAGGGAAAGATGTATAGCAGAGCATGGAGAAGGTGCGTGCTGAGGGAAAGATGTATAGCAGAGCATGGGAAGGTGCGTGCTGAGGGAAAGATGTATAGCAGAGCATGGGGAAGGTGCGTGCTGAGGGAAAGATGTATAGCAGAGCATGGGGAAGGTGTGTGCTGAGGGAAAGATGTGTAGCAGAGCATGGGAAGGTGTGTGCTGAGGGAAATATGTATAGCAGAGCATGGGAAGGTGTGTGCTGAGGGAAAGATGTATAGCAGAGCATGGGGAAGGTGCGTGCTGAGGGAAAGATGTATAGCAGAGCATGGGGACGGTGCGTGCTGAGGGAAAGATGTATAGCAGAGCATGGGGAAGGTGCGTGCTGAGGGAAAGATGTATAGCAGAGCATGGGGAAGGTGTGTGCTGAGGGAAAGATGTATAGCAGAGCATGGGGAAGGTGTGTGCTGAGGGAAAGATGTATAGCAGAGCATGGGAAAGGTGCGTGCTGAGGGAAAGATGTATAGCAGAGCATGGGAAGGTGTGTGCTGAGGGAAAGATGTATAGCAGAGCATGGGAAGGTGCGTGCTGAGGGAAAGATGTATAGCAGAGCATGGGAAGGTGTGTGCTGAAGGAAAGATGTATAGCAGAGCATGGGGAAGGTGCGTGCTGAGGGAAAGATGTATAGCAGAGCATGGGGAAGGTGTGTGCTGAGGGAAAGATGTATAGCAGAGCATGGGGAAGGTGTGTGCTGAGGGAAAGATGTATAGCAGAGCATGGGGAAGGTGCGTGCTGAGGGAAAGATGTATAGCAGAGCATGGGCAAGGTGCGTGCTGAGGGAAAGATATATAGCAGAGCATGGGGAAGGTGCGTGCTGAGGGAAAGATGTACAGCAGAGCATGGGAAGGTGCGTGCTGAGGGAAAGATGTATAGCAGAGCATGGGAAGGTGTGTGCTGAGGGAAAGATGTATAGCAGAGCATGGGGAAGGTGCGTGCTGAGGGAAAGATGTATAGCAGAGCATGGGGAAGGTGTGTGCTGAGGGAAAGATGTATAGCAGAGCATGGGGAAGGTGTGTGCTGAGGGAAAGATGTATAGCAGAGCATGGGGAAGGTGCGTGCTGAGGGAACGATGTATAGCAGAGCATGGGGAAGCTGCGTGCTGAGGGAAAGATGTATAGCAGAGCATGGGGAAGGTGCGTGCTGAGGGAAAGATGTGTACCAGAGCATGGGGAAGGTGCGTGCTGAGAGAAAGATGTATAGCAGAGCATGGGGAAGGTGTGTGCTGAGGGAAAGATGTATAGCAGAGCATGGGGAAGGTGTGTGCTGAGGGAAAGATATATAGCAGAGCATGGGAAGGTGTGCTGAGGGAAAGATGTATAGCAGAGCATGGGGAAGGTGTGTGCTGAGGGAAAGATGTATAGCAGAGCATGGGGAAGGTGTGTGCTGAGGGAAAGATGTGTAGCAGAGCATGGGAAGGTGCGTGCTGAGGGAAAGATGTATAGCAGAGCATGGGGAAGGTGCGTGCTGAGGGAAAGATGTATAGCAGAGCATGGGGAAGGTGCGTGCTGAGGGAAAGATGTATAGCAGAGCATGGGGAAGGTGCATGCTGAGGGAAAGATGTATAGCAGAGCATGGGGAAGGTGTGTGCTGAGGGAAAGATGTATAGCAGAGCATGGGGAAGGTGCGTGCTGAGGGAAAGATGTATAGCAGAGCATGGGGAAGGTGCGTGCTGAGGGAAAGATGTATAGCAGAGCATGGGGAAGGTGCATGCTGAGGGAAAGATGTATAGCAGAGCATGGGGAAGGTGTGTGCTGAGGGAAAGATGTGTAGCAGAGCATGGGAAGGTGCGTGCTGAGGGAAAGATGTATAGCAGAGCATGGGAAAGCTGCGTGCTGAGGGAAAGATGTATAGCAGAGCATATGGAAGGTGTGTGCTGAGGGAAAGATATATAGCAGAGCATGGGGAAGGTGCGTGCTGAGGGAAAGATGTACAGCAGAGCATATGGAAGGTGCGTGCTGAGGGAAAGATGTATAGCAGAGCATATGGAAGGTGCGTGCTGAGGGAAAGATGTATAGCAGAGCATGGGGAAGGTGTGTGCTGAGGGAAAGATGTATAGCAGAGCATGGGGAAGGTGCGTGCTGAGGGAAAGATGTATAGCAGAGCATGGGGAAGGTGTGTGCTGAGGGAAAGATATATAGCAGAGCATGGGGAAGGTGCGTGCTGAGGGAAAGATGTATAGCAGAGCATATGGAAGGTGCGTGCTGAGGGAAAGATGTATAGCAGAGCATGGGGAAAGTGTGTGCTGAGGGAAAGATGTATAGCAGAGCATGGGAAGGTGCGTGCTGAGGGAAAGATGTATAGCAGAGCATGGGGAAGGTGCGTGCTGAGGGAAAGATGTATAGCAGAGCATGGGGAAGGTGCGTGCTGAGGGAACGATGTATAGCAGAGCATGGGGAAGGTGTGTGCTGAGGGAAAGATGTATAGCAGAGCATGGGAAGGTGCGTGCTGAGGGAAAGATGTATAGCAGAGCATGGGGAAGGTGCGTGCTGAGGGAAAGATATATAGCAGAGCATGGGGAAGGTGCGTGCTGAGGGAAAGATGTATAGCAGAGCATATGGAAGGTGCGTGCTGAGGGAAAGATGTATAGCAGAGCATGGGGAAGGTGTGTGCTGAGGGAAATATGTATAGCAGAGCATATGGAAGGTGCATGCTGAGGGAAAGATGTATAGCAGAGCATGGGGAAGGTGTGTGCTGAGGGAAAGATGTATAGCAGAGCATGGGGAAGGTGTGTGCTGAGGGAAAGATGTGTAGCAGAGCATGGGAAGGTGCGTGCTGAGGGAAAGATGTATAGCAGAGCATGGGGAAGGTGCGTGCTGAGGGAAAGATGTATAGCAGAGCATGGGGAAGGTGCGTGCTGAGGGAAAGATGTATAGCAGAGCATGGGGAAGGTGCATGCTGAGGGAAAGATGTATAGCAGAGCATGGGGAAGGTGTGTGCTGAGGGAAAGATGTATAGCAGAGCATGGGGAAGGTGTGTGCTGAGGGAAAGATGTGTAGCAGAGCATGGGAAGGTGCGTGCTGAGGGAAAGATGTATAGCAGAGCATGGGAAAGCTGCGTGCTGAGGGAAAGATGTATAGCAGAGCATATGGAAGGTGTGTGCTGAGGGAAAGATATATAGCAGAGCATGGGGAAGGTGTGTGCTGAGGGAAAGATGTATAGCAGAGCATGGGGAAGGTGCGTGCTGAGGGAAAGATGTATAGCAGAGCATGGGGAAGGTGTGTGCTGAGGGAAAGATATATAGCAGAGCATGGGGAAGGTGCGTGCTGAGGGAAAGATGTATAGCAGAGCATATGGAAGGTGCGTGCTGAGGGAAAGATGTATAGCAGAGCATGGGGAAGGTGTGTGCTGAGGGAAAGATGTACAACAGAGCATGGGGAAGGTGCGTGCTGAGGGAAAGATGTGTAGCAGAGCATGGGAAGGTGTGTGCTGAGGGAAAGATGTATAGCAGAGCATGGGAAGGTGCGTGCTGAGGGAAATATGTATAGCAGAGCATGGGAAGGTGCGTGCTGAGGGAAAGATGTATAGCAGAGCATGGGGAAGGTGCGTGCTGAGGGAAAGATGTATAGCAGAGCATGGGAAGGTGTGTGCTGAGGGAAAGATGTATAGCAGAGCATGGGAAGGTGTGTGCTGAGGGAAAGATGTATAGCAGAGCATGGGGAAGGTGCGTGCTGAGGGAAAGATATATACCAGAGCATGGGAAGATGCGAGCTGAGGGAAAGATGTATAGCAGAGCATGGGGAAGGTGCGTGCTGAGGGAAATATGTATAGCAGAGCATGGGAAGGTGCGTGCTGAGGGAAAGATGTATAGCAGAGCATGGGGAAGGTGCGTGCTGAGGGAAAGATGTATAGCAGAGCATGGGAAGATGCGTGCTGAGGGAAAGATGTATAGCAGAGCATGGGGAAGGTGCGTGCTGAGGGAAAGATGTATAGCAGAGCATGGGAAGGTGCATGCTGAGGGAAAGATGTATAGCAGAGCATGGGGAAGGTGCGTGCTGAGGGAAAGATGTATAGCAGAGCATAGGAAGATGCGTGCTGAGGGAAAGATGTATAGCAGAGCATGGGGAAGGTGTGTGCTGAGGGAAAGATGTATAGCAGAGCATGGAGAAGGTGCGTGCTGAGAGAAAGATGTATAGCAGAGCATGGGAAGGTGCGTGCTGAGGGAAAGATGTATAGCAGAGCATGGGGAAGGTGCGTGCTGAGGGAAAGATGTATAGCAGAGCATGGGGAAGGTGTGTGCTGAGGGAAAGATGTGTAGCAGAGCATGGGAAGGTGTGTGCTGAGGGAAATATGTATAGCAGAGCATGGGAAGGTGTGTGCTGAGGGAAAGATGTATAGCAGAGCATGGGGAAGGTGCGTGCTGAGGGAAAGATGTATAGCAGAGCATGGGGACGGTGCGTGCTGAGGGAAAGATGTATAGCAGAGCATGGGGAAGGTGCGTGCTGAGGGAAAGATGTATAGCAGAGCATGGGGAAGGTGTGTGCTGAGGGAAAGATGTATAGCAGAGCATGGGGAAGGTGTGTGCTGAGGGAAAGATGTATAGCAGAGCATGGGAAAGGTGCGTGCTGAGGGAAAGATGTATAGCAGAGCATGGGAAGGTGTGTGCTGAGGGAAAGATGTATAGCAGAGCATGGGAAGGTGCGTGCTGAGGGAAAGATGTATAGCAGAGCATGGGAAGGTGTGTGCTGAAGGAAAGATGTATAGCAGAGCATGGGGAAGGTGCGTGCTGAGGGAAAGATGTATAGCAGAGCATGGGGAAGGTGTGTGCTGAGGGAAAGATGTATAGCAGAGCATGGGGAAGGTGTGTGCTGAGGGAAAGATGTATAGCAGAGCATGGGGAAGGTGCGTGCTGAGGGAAAGATGTATAGCAGAGCATGGGCAAGGTGCGTGCTGAGGGAAAGATATATAGCAGAGCATGGGGAAGGTGCGTGCTGAGGGAAAGATGTACAGCAGAGCATGGGAAGGTGCGTGCTGAGGGAAAGATGTATAGCAGAGCATGGGAAGGTGTGTGCTGAGGGAAAGATGTATAGCAGAGCATGGGGAAGGTGCGTGCTGAGGGAAAGATGTATAGCAGAGCATGGGGAAGGTGTGTGCTGAGGGAAAGATGTATAGCAGAGCATGGGGAAGGTGTGTGCTGAGGGAAAGATGTATAGCAGAGCATGGGGAAGGTGCGTGCTGAGGGAACGATGTATAGCAGAGCATGGGGAAGCTGCGTGCTGAGGGAAAGATGTATAGCAGAGCATGGGGAAGGTGCGTGCTGAGGGAAAGATGTGTACCAGAGCATGGGGAAGGTGCGTGCTGAGAGAAAGATGTATAGCAGAGCATGGGGAAGGTGTGTGCTGAGGGAAAGATGTATAGCAGAGCATGGGGAAGGTGTGTGCTGAGGGAAAGATATATAGCAGAGCATGGGAAGGTGTGCTGAGGGAAAGATGTATAGCAGAGCATGGGGAAGGTGTGTGCTGAGGGAAAGATGTATAGCAGAGCATGGGGAAGGTGTGTGCTGAGGGAAAGATGTGTAGCAGAGCATGGGAAGGTGCGTGCTGAGGGAAAGATGTATAGCAGAGCATGGGGAAGGTGCGTGCTGAGGGAAAGATGTATAGCAGAGCATGGGGAAGGTGCGTGCTGAGGGAAAGATGTATAGCAGAGCATGGGGAAGGTGCATGCTGAGGGAAAGATGTATAGCAGAGCATGGGGAAGGTGTGTGCTGAGGGAAAGATGTATAGCAGAGCATGGGGAAGGTGCGTGCTGAGGGAAAGATGTATAGCAGAGCATGGGGAAGGTGCG
Organism: Anomaloglossus baeobatrachus; assembly: GCF_048569485.1. Lineage (NCBI taxonomy): Eukaryota > Metazoa > Chordata > Amphibia > Anura > Aromobatidae > Anomaloglossus > Anomaloglossus baeobatrachus. The sequence goes on from NC_134360.1 coordinate 259,060,707, forward strand.
TGCTGAGGGAAAGATGTATAGCAGAGCATGGGGAAGGTGCATGCTGAGGGAAAGATGTATAGCAGAGCATGGGGAAGGTGTGTGCTGAGGGAAAGATGTGTAGCAGAGCATGGGAAGGTGCGTGCTGAGGGAAAGATGTATAGCAGAGCATGGGAAAGCTGCGTGCTGAGGGAAAGATGTATAGCAGAGCATATGGAAGGTGTGTGCTGAGGGAAAGATATATAGCAGAGCATGGGGAAGGTGCGTGCTGAGGGAAAGATGTACAGCAGAGCATATGGAAGGTGCGTGCTGAGGGAAAGATGTATAGCAGAGCATATGGAAGGTGCGTGCTGAGGGAAAGATGTATAGCAGAGCATGGGGAAGGTGTGTGCTGAGGGAAAGATGTATAGCAGAGCATGGGGAAGGTGCGTGCTGAGGGAAAGATGTATAGCAGAGCATGGGGAAGGTGTGTGCTGAGGGAAAGATATATAGCAGAGCATGGGGAAGGTGCGTGCTGAGGGAAAGATGTATAGCAGAGCATATGGAAGGTGCGTGCTGAGGGAAAGATGTATAGCAGAGCATGGGGAAAGTGTGTGCTGAGGGAAAGATGTATAGCAGAGCATGGGAAGGTGCGTGCTGAGGGAAAGATGTATAGCAGAGCATGGGGAAGGTGCGTGCTGAGGGAAAGATGTATAGCAGAGCATGGGGAAGGTGCGTGCTGAGGGAACGATGTATAGCAGAGCATGGGGAAGGTGTGTGCTGAGGGAAAGATGTATAGCAGAGCATGGGAAGGTGCGTGCTGAGGGAAAGATGTATAGCAGAGCATGGGGAAGGTGCGTGCTGAGGGAAAGATATATAGCAGAGCATGGGGAAGGTGCGTGCTGAGGGAAAGATGTATAGCAGAGCATATGGAAGGTGCGTGCTGAGGGAAAGATGTATAGCAGAGCATGGGGAAGGTGTGTGCTGAGGGAAATATGTATAGCAGAGCATATGGAAGGTGCATGCTGAGGGAAAGATGTATAGCAGAGCATGGGGAAGGTGTGTGCTGAGGGAAAGATGTATAGCAGAGCATGGGGAAGGTGTGTGCTGAGGGAAAGATGTGTAGCAGAGCATGGGAAGGTGCGTGCTGAGGGAAAGATGTATAGCAGAGCATGGGGAAGGTGCGTGCTGAGGGAAAGATGTATAGCAGAGCATGGGGAAGGTGCGTGCTGAGGGAAAGATGTATAGCAGAGCATGGGGAAGGTGCATGCTGAGGGAAAGATGTATAGCAGAGCATGGGGAAGGTGTGTGCTGAGGGAAAGATGTATAGCAGAGCATGGGGAAGGTGTGTGCTGAGGGAAAGATGTGTAGCAGAGCATGGGAAGGTGCGTGCTGAGGGAAAGATGTATAGCAGAGCATGGGAAAGCTGCGTGCTGAGGGAAAGATGTATAGCAGAGCATATGGAAGGTGTGTGCTGAGGGAAAGATATATAGCAGAGCATGGGGAAGGTGTGTGCTGAGGGAAAGATGTATAGCAGAGCATGGGGAAGGTGCGTGCTGAGGGAAAGATGTATAGCAGAGCATGGGGAAGGTGTGTGCTGAGGGAAAGATATATAGCAGAGCATGGGGAAGGTGCGTGCTGAGGGAAAGATGTATAGCAGAGCATATGGAAGGTGCGTGCTGAGGGAAAGATGTATAGCAGAGCATGGGGAAGGTGTGTGCTGAGGGAAAGATGTACAACAGAGCATGGGGAAGGTGCGTGCTGAGGGAAAGATGTGTAGCAGAGCATGGGAAGGTGTGTGCTGAGGGAAAGATGTATAGCAGAGCATGGGAAGGTGCGTGCTGAGGGAAAGATGTACAGCAGAGCATGGGAAGGTGTGTGCTGAGGGAAAGATGTATAGCAGAGCATGGGAAGGTGCGTGCTGAGGGAAAGATATATAGCAGAGCATGGGAAGGTGCGTGCTGAGGGAAAGATATATAGCAGAGCATGGGGAAGGTGTGTGCTGAGGGAAATATGTATAGCAGAGCATATGGAAGGTGCATGCTGAGGGAAAGATGTATAGCAGAGCATGGGGAAGGTGTGTGCTGAGGGAAAGATGTACAACAGAGCATGGGGAAGGTGCGTGCTGAGGGAACGATGTATAGCAGAGCATGGGGAAGGTGCGTGCTGAGGGAAAGATGTATAGCAGAGCATATGTTCATAGTTCATAGTTTTTAAGGTTGAAGGGAGACTCTAAGTCCATCTAGTTCAACCCGTAGCCTAACATGTTGATCCAGAGGAAGGCAAAAAAACCCCCAATTTGGCAAACAAGTTCCAATGGGGAAAAAATTTCCTTCCTGACTCCACATCCGGCAATCAGACTAGTTCCCTGGATCAATACCCTGTCATAAAATCTAATATACATAACTGGTAATATTACATTTTTCAAGAAAGGCGTCCAGGCTCTGCTTAAATGTTAGTAGTGAATCCCTCATTACAACATCATGCGGCAGAGAGCTCCATAGTCTCACTGCTCGTACAGTAAAGAATCCTCCTCTGTGATTATGATTAAACCTTCTTTCCTCAAGACGTAGCGGATGCCCCCGTGTTCCAGTCGCAGGCCTAGGTGTAAAAAGATCTTTGGAAAGGTCTCTGTACTGTCCCCTCATATATTTATACATTGTGATTAGATCCCCCCTAAGCCTTCGTTTTTCCAAACTAAATAACCCCAAGTTTAATAACCTGTCTTGGTATTGCAGCCCACCCATTCCTCTAATAATCTTGGTGGCTCTTCTCTGCACCCTCTCCAGTTCAGCTATGTCCTTCTTATATATCGGTGACCAGAATTGTAGTTGTAGACCAGAGGTGTGTGCTGAGGGAAAGATGTACAGCAGAGCATGGGGAAGGTGTGTGCTGAGGGAAACATGTACAGCAGAGCATGGGAAGGTGCGTGCTGAGGGAAAGATGTATAGCAGAGCATGGGAAGGTGCGTGCTGAGGGAAAGATGTACAGCAGAGCATGGGGAAGGTGCGTGCTGAGGGAAAGATGTACAGCAGAGCATGGGGAAGGTGCGTGCTGAGGGAAAGATGTACAGCAGAGCATGGGAAGGTGCGTGCTGAGGGAAAGATGTATAGCAGAGCATGGGGAAGGTGTGTGCTGAGGGAAAGATGTACAGCAGAGCATGGGGAAGGTGCGTGCTGAGGGAAAGATGTACAGCAGAGCATGGGAAGGTGCGTGCTGAGGGAAAGATGTACAGCAGAGCATGGGGAAGGTGCGTGCTGAGGGAAAGATGTACAGCAGAGCATGGGGAAGGTGCGTGCTGAGGGAAAGATGTACAGCAGAGCATGGGAAGGTGCGTGCTGAGGGAAAGATGTATAGCAGAGCATGGGGAAGGTGCGTGCTGAGGGAAAGATGTATAGCAGAGCATGGGGAAGGTGTGTGCTGAGGGAAAGATATATAGCAGAGCATGGGGAAGGTGCGTGCTGAGGGAAAGATGTACAACAGAGCATGGGGAAGGTGTGTGCTGAGGGAAAGATGTATAGCAGAGCATATGGAAGGTGTGTGCTGAGGGAAAGATGTACAACAGAGCATGGGGAAGGTGCGTGCTGAGGGAAAGATGTACAGCAGAGCATGGGAAGGTGCGTGCTGAGGGAAAGATGTATAGCAGAGCATGGGGAAGGTGCGTGCTGAGGGAAAGATATATAGCAGAGCATGGGAAGGTGTGTGCTGAGGGAAAGATGTATAGCAGAGCATGGGGAAGGTGTGTGCTGAGGGAAAGATGTACAGCAGAGCATGGGAAGGTGCGTGCTGAGGGAAAGATGTATAGCAGAGCATGGGAAGGTGTGTGCTGAGGGAAAGATGTACAACAGAGCATGGGGAAGGTGTGTGCTGAGGGAAAGATGTATAGCAGAGCATATGGAAGGTGTGTGCTGAGGGAAAGATGTACAACAGAGCATGGGGAAGGTGCGTGCTGAGGGAAAGATGTACAGCAGAGCATGGGAAGGTGCGTGCTGAGGGAAAGATATATAGCAGAGCATGGGAAGGTGTGTGCTGAGGGAAAGATGTATAACAGAGCATGGGGAAGGTGTGTGCTGAGGGAAAGATGTATAGCAGAGCATGGGGAAGGTGCGTGCTGAGGGAAAGATGTATAGCAGAGCATGGGAAGGTGCGTGCTGAGGGAAAGATGTATAGCAGAGCATGGGAAGGTGTGTGCTGAGGGAAATATGTATAGCAGAGCATATGGAAGGTGCGTGCTGAGGGAAAGATGTACAACAGAGCATGGGGAAGGTGTGTGCTGAGGGAAAGATGTATAGCAGAGCATGGGAAGGTGTGTGCTGAGGGAAAGATATACAGCAGAGCATGGGGAAGGTGCGTGCTGAGGGAAAGATGTATAGCAGAGCATGGGAAGGTGCGTGCTGAGGGAAAGATGTATAGCAGAGCATGGGGAAGGTGTGTGCTGAGGGAAAGATGTATAGCAGAGCATGGGGAAGGTGTGTGCTGAGGGAAAGATGTGCAGCAGAGCATGGGAAGGTGCGTGCTGAGGGAAAGATGTATAGCAGAGCATGGGGAAGGTGCGTGCTGAGGGAAAGATGTATAGCAGAGCATGGGAAGGTGCGTGCTGAGGGAAAGATGTATAGCAGAGCATGGGAAGGTGCGTGCTGAGGGAAAGATGTATAGCAGAGCATTTGGAAGGTGCGTGCTGAGGGAAAGATGTATAGCAGAGCATGGGGAAGGTGTGTGCTGAGGGAAATATGTATAGCAGAGCATATGGAAGGTGCGTGCTGAGGGAAAGATGTACAACAGAGCATGGGGAAGGTGTGTGCTGAGGGAAATATGTATAGCAGAGCATATGGAAGGTGCGTGCTGAGGGAAAGATGTATAGCAGAGCATGGGAAGGTGTGTGCTGAGGGAAAGATGTACAACAGAGCATGGGGAAGGTGTGTGCTGAGGGAAAGATGTATAGCAGAGCATATGGAAGGTGTGTGCTGAGGGAAAGATGTACAACAGAGCATGGGGAAGGTGCGTGCTGAGGGAAAGATGTATAGCAGAGCATGGGGAAGGTGTGTGCTGAGGGAAAGATGTATAGCAGAGCATGGGGAAGGTGCGTGCTGAGGGAAAGATGTATAGCAGAGCATGGGAAGGTGCGTGCTGAGGGAAAGATGTATAGCAGAGCATGGGAAGGTGTGTGCTGAGGGAAATATGTATAGCAGAGCATATGGAAGGTGCGTGCTGAGGGAAAGATGTACAACAGAGCATGGGGAAGGTGTGTGCTGAGGGAAAGATGTATAGCAGAGCATGGGAAGGTGTGTGCTGAGGGAAAGATATACAGCAGAGCATGGGGAAGGTGCGTGCTGAGGGAAAGATGTATAGCAGAGCATGGGAAGGTGCGTGCTGAGGGAAAGATGTATAGCAGGGCATGGGGAAGGTGTGTGCTGAGGGAAAGATGTATAGCAGAGCATGGGGAAGGTGTGTGCTGAGGGAAAGATGTGCAGCAGAGCATGGGAAGGTGCGTGCTGAGGGAAAGATGTATAGCAGAGCATGGGGAAGGTGCGTGCTGAGGGAAAGATGTATAGCAGAGCATGGGGAAGGTGCGTGCTGAGGGAAAGATGTATAGCAGAGCATGGGAAGGTGCGTGCTGAGGGAAAGATGTATAGCAGAGCATGGGAAGGTGCGTGCTGAGGGAAAGATGTACAGCAGAGCATGGGGAAGGTGCGTGCTGAGGGAAAGATGTATAGCAGAGCATGGGAAGGTGCGTGCTGAGGGAAAGATGTATAGCAGAGCATGGGAAGGTGCGTGCTGAGGGAAAGATGTATAGCAGAGCATGGGAAAGGTGTGTGCTGAGGGAAAGATGTATAGCAGAGCATGGGGAAGGTGCGTGCTGAGGGAAAGATGTATAACAGAGCATGGGGAAGGTGCGTGCTGAGGGAAAGATGTATAGCAGAGCATGGGGAAGGTGCGTGCTGAGGGAAAGATGTATAGCAGAGCATGGGAAGGTGCGTGCTGAGGGAAAGATGTATAGCAGAGCATGGGAAGGTGCGTGCTGAGGGAAAGATGTATAGCAGAGCATGGGAAGGTGCGTGCTGAGGGAAAGATGTATAGCAGAGCATGGGGAAGGTGCGTGCTGAGGGAAAGATATACAGCAGAACATGGGAAGGTGCGTGCTGAGGGAAAGATGTATAGCAGAGCATGGGAAGGTGCGTGCTGAGGGAAAGATGTACAGCAGAGCATGGGGAAGGTGCGTGCTGAGGGAAAGATGTACAGCAGAGCATGGGGAAGGTGCGTGCTGAGGGAAAGATGTATAGCAGAGCATGGGGAAGGTGCGTGCTGAGGGAAAGATGTATAGCAGAGCATGGGGAAGGTGCGTGCTGAGGGAAAGATGTATAGCAGAGCATGGGAAGGTGTGTGCTGAGGGAAAGATGTATAGCAGAGCATATGGAAGGTGTGTGCTGAGGGAAAGATATATAGCAGAGCATGGGGAAGGTGCGTGCTGAGGGAAAGATGTATAGCAGAGCATGGGGAAGGTGCGTGGTGAGGGAAAGATGTATAGCAGAGCATGGGGAAGGTGTGTGCTGAGGGAAAGATGTATAGCAGAGCATGGGGAAGGTGTGTGCTGAGGGAAAGATGTATAGCAGAGCATATGGAAGGTGTGTGCTGAGGGAAAGATGTATAGCAGAGCATGGGGAAGGAGTGTGCTGAGGGAAAGATGTATAGCAGAGCATATGGAAGGTGTGTGCTGAGGGAAAGATGTATAGCAGAGCATGAAGAAGGTGTGTGCTGAGGGAAAGATGTATAGCAGAGCATGGGGAAGGTGTGTGCTGAGGGAAAGATGTATAGCAGAGCATATGGAAGGTGTGTGATGAGGGAAAGATGTATAGCAGAGCATGGGGAAGGTGCGTGCTAAGGGAAAGATGTATAGCAGAGCATGGGGAAGGTGCGTGCTGAGGGAAAGATGTATAGCAGAGCATGGGGAAGGTGCGTGCTGAGGGAAAGATGTATAGCAGAGCATGGGAAGGTGTGTGCTGAGGGAAAGATGTATAGCAGAGCATATGGAAGGTGTGTGCTGAGGGAAAGATGTATAGCAGAGCATGGGTAAGGTGCGTGCTGAGGGAAAGATGTATAGCAGAGCATGGGGAAGGTGCGTGGTGAGGGAAAGATGTATAGCAGAGCATGGGGAAGGTGTGTGCTGAGGGAAAGATGTATAGCAGAGCATGGGGAAGGTGTGTGCTGAGGGAAAGATGTATAGCAGAGCATAGGAAGGTGCGTGCTGAGGGAAAGATGTATAGCAGAGCATATGGAAGGTGCGTGCTGAGGGAAAGATGTATAGCAGAGCATGGGGAAGGTGCGTGCTGAGGGAAAGATATATAGCAGAGCATGGGGAAGGTGCGTGCTGAGGGAAAGATATATAGCAGAGCATGGGAAGGTGCGTGCTGAGGGAAAGATGTATAGCAGAGCAGGGGAAGGTGTGTGCTGAGGGAAAGATGTATAGCAGAGCATGGGGAAGGTGCGTGCTGAGGGAAAGATATATAGCAGAGCATGGGGAAGGTGCGTGCTGAGGGAAAGATGTATAGCAGAGCATGGGAAGGTGTGTGCTGAGGGAAAGATGTATAGCAGAGCATAGGAAGGTGTGTGCTGAGGGAAAGATGTATAGCAGAGCATGGGGAAGATGCGTGCTGAGGGAAAGATGTATAGCAGAGCATAGGAAGGTGTGTGCTGAGGGAAAGATGTATAGCAGAGCATGGGAAAGGTGGGTGCTGAGGGAAAGATATATAGCAGAGCATGGAGAAGGTGTGTGCTGAGGGAAAGATGTATAGCAGAGCATGGGGAAGGTGTGTGCTGAGGGAAAGATGTATAGCAGAGCATGGGGAAGGTGCGTGCTGAGGGAAAGATGTATAGCAGAGCATGGGGAAGGTGCGTGGTGAGGGAAAGATGTATAGCAGAGCATGGGGAAGGTGCGTGCTGAGGGAAAGATGTATAGCAGAGCATGGGGAAGGTGCGTGCTGAGGGAAAGATGTATAGCAGAGCATGGGGAAGGTGTGTGCTGAGGGAAAGATGTATAGCAGAGCATGCGGAAGGTGCGTGGTGAGGGAAAGATGTACAGCAGAGCATGGGGAAGGTGCGTGCTGAGGGAAAGATGTATAGCAGAGCATGGGGAAGGTGTGTGCTGAGGGAAAGATGTATAGCAGAGCATGGGGAAGGTGCGTGGTGAGGGAAAGATGTATAGCAGAGCATAGGAAGGTGTGTGCTGAGGGAAAGATGTATAGCAGAGCATGGGAAAGCTGGGTGCTGAGGGAAAGATATATAGCAGAGCATGGGGAAGGTGTGTGCTGAGGGAAAGATATATAGCAGAGCATGGGGAAGGTGCGTGCTGAGGGAAAGATGTATAGCAGAGCATGGGGAAGGTGCGTGCTGAGGGAAAGATATATAGCAGAGCATGGGGAAGGTGCGTGCTGAGGGAAAGATATATAGCAGAGCATGGGGAAGGTGTGTGCTGAGGGAAAGATGTATAGCAGAGCATGGGGAAGGTGCGTGCTGAGGGAAAGATGTATAGCAGAGCATGGGGAAGGTGCGTGCTGAGGGAAAGATGTATAGCAGAGCATAGGAAGGTGTGTGCTGAGGGAAAGATGTATAGCAGAGCATAGGGAAGGTGCGTGCTGAGGGAAAGATATATAGCAGAGCATGGGGAAGGTGCGTGCTGAGGGAAAGATATATAGCAGAGCATGGGGAAGGTGTGTGCTGAGGGAAAGATGTATAGCAGAGCATGGGGAAGGTGCATGCTGAGGGAAAGATGTATAGCAGAGCATGGGGAAGGTGCGTGCTGAGGGAAAGATATATAGCAGAGCATGGGGAAGGTGCGTGCTGAGGGAAAGATGTACAGCAGAGCATGGGGAAGGTGCGTGCTGAGGGAAAGATGTACAGCAGAGCATGGGAAGGTGTGTGCTGAGGGAAAGATGTATAGCAGAGCATGGGGAAGGTGCGTGCTGAGGGAAAGATATATAGCAGAGCATGGGGAAGGTGCGTGCTGAGGGAAAGATATATAGCAGAGCATGGGGAAGGTGTGTGCTGAGGGAAAGATGTATACCAGAGCATGGGAAAGGTGGGTGCTGAGGGAAAGATGTATAGCAGAGCATGGGAAGGTGCGTGCTGAGGGAAAGATGTATAGCAGAGCATGGGAAGGTGCGTGCTGAGGGAAAGATGTATAGCAGAGCATGGGAAAGGTGGGTGCTGAGGGAAAGATGTATACCAGAGCATGGGGAAGGTGCGTGCTGAGGGAAAGATGTATAGCAGAGCATGGGGAAGGTGCGTGCTGAGGGAAAGATATATAGCAGAGCATGGGGAAGGTGCGTGCTGAGGGAAAGATATATAGCAGAGCATGGGGAAGGTGTGTGCTGAGGGAAAGATGTATAGCAGAGCATGGGGAAGGTGCGTGCTGAGGGAAAGATGTATAGCAGAGCATGGGGAAGGTGCGTGCTGAGGGAAAGATATATAGCAGAGCATGGGGAAGGTGCGTGCTGAGGGAAAGATATATAGCAGAGCATGGGGAAGGTGTGTGCTGAGGGAAAGATGTATAGCAGAGCATGGGGAAGGTGCGTGCTGAGGGAAAGATGTATAGCAGAGCATGCGGAAAGTGCGTGGTGAGGGAAAGATGTACAGCAGAGCATGGGGAAGGTGCGTGCTGAGGGAAAGATGTATAGCAGAGCATGGGGAAGGTGTGTGCTGAGGGAAAGATGTATAGCAGAGCATGGGGAAGGTGCGTGGTGAGGGAAAGATGTATAGCAGAGCATAGGAAGGTGTGTGCTGAGGGAAAGATGTATAGCAGAGCATGGGAAAGCTGGGTGCTGAGGGAAAGATATATAGCAGAGCATGGGGAAGGTGTGTGCTGAGGGAAAGATATATAGCAGAGCATGGGGAAGGTGCGTGCTGAGGGAAAGATGTATAGCAGAGCATGGGGAAGGTGCGTGCTGAGGGAAAGATATATAGCAGAGCATGGGGAAGGTGCGTGCTGAGGGAAAGATATATAGCAGAGCATGGGGAAGGTGTGTGCTGAGGGAAAGATGTATAGCAGAGCATGGGGAAGGTGCGTGCTGAGGGAAAGATGTATAGCAGAGCATGGGGAAGGTGCGTGCTGAGGGGAAGATGTATAGCAGAGCATAGGAAGGTGTGTGCTGAGGGAAAGATGTATAGCAGAGCATAGGGAAGGTGCGTGCTGAGGGAAAGATATATAGCAGAGCATGGGGAAGGTGCGTGCTGAGGGAAAGATATATAGCAGAGCATGGGGAAGGTGTGTGCTGAGGGAAAGATGTATAGCAGAGCATGGGGAAGGTGCATGCTGAGGGAAAGATGTATAGCAGAGCATGGGGAAGGTGCGTGCTGAGGGAAAGATATATAGCAGAGCATGGGGAAGGTGCGTGCTGAGGGAAAGATGTACAGCAGAGCATGGGGAAGGTGCGTGCTGAGGGAAAGATGTACAGCAGAGCATGGGAAGGTGTGTGCTGAGGGAAAGATGTATAGCAGAGCATGGGGAAGGTGCGTGCTGAGGGAAAGATATATAGCAGAGCATGGGGAAGGTGCGTGCTGAGGGAAAGATATATAGCAGAGCATGGGGAAGGTGTGTGTTGAGGGAAAGATGTATACCAGAGCATGGGAAAGGTGGGTGCTGAGGGAAAGATGTATAGCAGAGCATGGGAAGGTGTGTGCTGAGGGAAAGATGTATAGCAGAGCATAGGGAAGGTGCGTGCTGAGGGAAAGATATATAGCAGAGCATGGGGAAGGTGCGTGCTGAGGGAAAGATATATAGCAGAGCATGGGGAAGGTGTGTGCTGAGGGAAAGATGTATAGCAGAGCATGGGGAAGGTGCATGCTGAGGGAAAGATGTATAGCAGAGCATGGGGAAGGTGCGTGCTGAGGGAAAGATATATAGCAGAGCATGGGGAAGGTGCGTGCTGAGGGAAAGATGTACAGCAGAGCATGGGGAAGGTGCGTGCTGAGGGAAAGATGTACAGCAGAGCATGGGAAGGTGTGTGCTGAGGGAAAGATGTATAGCAGAGCATGGGGAAGGTGCGTGCTGAGGGAAAGATATATAGCAGAGCATGGGGAAGGTGCGTGCTGAGGGAAAGATATATAGCAGAGCATGGGGAAGGTGTGTGTTGAGGGAAAGATGTATACCAGAGCATGGGAAAGGTGGGTGCTGAGGGAAAGATGTATAGCAGAGCATGGGAAGGTGTGTGCTGAGGGAAAGATGTATAGCAGAGCATAGGGAAGGTGCGTGCTGAGGGAAAGATATATAGCAGAGCATGGGGAAGGTGCGTGCTGAGGGAAAGATATATAGCAGAGCATGGGGAAGGTGTGTGCTGAGGGAAAGATGTATAGCAGAGCATGGGGAAGGTGCATGCTGAGGGAAAGATGTATAGCAGAGCATGGGGAAGGTGCGTGCTGAGGGAAAGATATATAGCAGAGCATGGGGAAGGTGCGTGCTGAGGGAAAGATGTACAGCAGAGCATGGGGAAGGTGCGTGCTGAGGGAAAGATGTACAGCAGAGCATGGGAAGGTGTGTGCTGAGGGAAAGATGTATAGCAGAGCATGGGGAAGGTGCGTGCTGAGGGAAAGATATATAGCAGAGCATGGGGAAGGTGCGTGCTGAGGGAAAGATATATAGCAGAGCATGGGGAAGGTGTGTGCTGAGGGAAAGATGTATAGCAGAGCATGGGGAAGGTGCGTGCTGAGGGAAAGATGTATAGCAGAGCATGGGGAAGGTGCGTGCTGAGGGAAAGATATATAGCAGAGCATGGGGAAGGTGCGTGCTGAGGGAAAGATATATAGCAGAGCATGGGGAAGGTGTGTGCTGAGGGAAAGATGTATAGCAGAGCATGGGGAAGGTGCGTGCTGAGGGAAAGATGTATAGCAGAGCATGCGGAAGGTGCGTGGTGAGGGAAAGATGTACAGCAGAGCATGGGGAAGGTGCGTGCTGAGGGAAAGATGTATAGCAGAGCATGGGGAAGGTGTGTGCTGAGGGAAAGATGTATAGCAGAGCATGGGGAAGGTGCGTGGTGAGGGAAAGATGTATAGCAGAGCATAGGAAGGTGTGTGCTGAGGGAAAGATGTATAGCAGAGCATGGGAAAGCTGGGTGCTGAGGGAAAGATATATAGCAGAGCATGGGGAAGGTGTGTGCTGAGGGAAAGATATATAGCAGAGCATGGGGAAGGTGCGTGCTGAGGGAAAGATGTATAGCAGAGCATGGGGAAGGTGCGTGCTGAGGGAAAGATATATAGCAGAGCATGGGGAAGGTGCGTGCTGAGGGAAAGATATATAGCAGAGCATGGGGAAGGTGTGTGCTGAGGGAAAGATGTATAGCAGAGCATGGGGAAGGTGCGTGCTGAGAGAAAGATGTATAGCAGAGCATGGGGAAGGTGCGTGCTGAGGGAAAGATGTATAGCAGAGCATAGGAAGGTGTGTGCTGAGGGAAAGATGTATAGCAGAGCATAGGGAAGGTGCGTGCTGAGGGAAAGATATATAGCAGAGCATGGGGAAGGTGCGTGCTGAGGGAAAGATATATAGCAGAGCATGGGGAAGGTGTGTGCTGAGGGAAAGATGTATAGCAGAGCATGGGGAAGGTGCATGCTGAGGGAAAGATGTATAGCAGAGCATGGGGAAGGTGCGTGCTGAGGGAAAGATATATAGCAGAGCATGGGGAAGGTGCGTGCTGAGGGAAAGATGTACAGCAGAGCATGGGGAAGGTGCGTGCTGAGGGAAAGATGTACAGCAGAGCATGGGAAGGTGTGTGCTGAGGGAAAGATGTATAGCAGAGCATGGGGAAGGTGCGTGCTGAGGGAAAGATATATAGCAGAGCATGGGGAAGGTGCGTGCTGAGGGAAAGATATATAGCAGAGCATGGGGAAGGTGTGTGTTGAGGGAAAGATGTATACCAGAGCATGGGAAAGGTGGGTGCTGAGGGAAAGATGTATAGCAGAGCATGGGAAGGTGTGTGCTGAGGGAAAGATGTATAGCAGAGCATAGGGAAGGTGCGTGCTGAGGGAAAGATATATAGCAGAGCATGGGGAAGGTGCGTGCTGAGGGAAAGATATATAGCAGAGCATGGGGAAGGTGTGTGCTGAGGGAAAGATGTATAGCAGAGCATGGGGAAGGTGCATGCTGAGGGAAAGATGTATAGCAGAGCATGGGGAAGGTGCGTGCTGAGGGAAAGATATATAGCAGAGCATGGGGAAGGTGCGTGCTGAGGGAAAGATGTACAGCAGAGCATGGGGAAGGTGCGTGCTGAGGGAAAGATGTACAGCAGAGCATGGGAAGGTGTGTGCTGAGGGAAAGATGTATAGCAGAGCATGGGGAAGGTGCGTGCTGAGGGAAAGATATATAGCAGAGCATGGGGAAGGTGCGTGCTGAGGGAAAGATATATAGCAGAGCATGGGGAAGGTGTGTGCTGAGGGAAAGATGTATACCAGAGCATGGGAAAGGTGGGTGCTGAGGGAAAGATGTATAGCAGAGCATGGGAAGGTGCGTGCTGAGGGAAAGATGTATAGCAGAGCATGGGAAGGTGCGTGCTGAGGGAAAGATGTATAGCAGAGCATGGGAAAGGTGGGTGCTGAGGGAAAGATGTATACCAGAGCATGGGGAAGGTGCGTGCTGAGGGAAAGATGTATAGAAGAGCATGGGGAAGGTGCGTGCTGAGGGAAAGATATATAGCAGAGCATGGGGAAGGTGCGTGCTGAGGGAAAGATATATAGCAGAGCATGGGGAAGGTGTGTGCTGAGGGAAAGATGTATAGCAGAGCATAAGGAAGGTGCGTGCTGAGGGAAAGATGTATAGCAGAGCATGGGGAAGGTGCGTGCTGAGGGAAAGATATATAGCAGAGCATGGGGAAGGTGCGTGCTGAGGGAAAGATATATAGCAGAGCATGGGGAAGGTGTGTGCTGAGGGAAAGATGTATAGCAGAGCATGGGGAAGGTGCGTGCTGAGGGAAAGATGTATAGCAGAGCATGCGGAAGGTGCGTGGTGAGGGAAAGATGTACAGCAGAGCATGGGGAAGGTGCGTGCTGAGGGAAAGATGTATAGCAGAGCATGGGGAAGGTGTGTGCTGAGGGAAAGATGTATAGCAGAGCATGGGGAAGGTGCGTGGTGAGGGAAAGATGTATAGCAGAGCATAGGAAGGTGTGTGCTGAGGGAAAGATGTATAGCAGAGCATGGGAAAGCTGGGTGCTGAGGGAAAGATATATAGCAGAGCATGGGGAAGGTGTGTGCTGAGGGAAAGATATATAGCAGAGCATGGGGAAGGTGCGTGCTGAGGGAAAGATGTATAGCAGAGCATGGGGAAGGTGCGTGCTGAGGGAAAGATATATAGCAGAGCATGGGGAAGGTGCGTGCTGAGGGAAAGATATATAGCAGAGCATGGGGAAGGTGTGTGCTGAGGGAAAGATGTATAGCAGAGCATGGGGAAGGTGCGTGCTGAGGGAAAGATGTATAGCAGAGCATGGGGAAGGTGCGTGCTGAGGGAAAGATGTATAGCAGAGCATAGGAAGGTGTGTGCTGAGGGAAAGATGTATAGCAGAGCATAGGGAAGGTGCGTGCTGAGGGAAAGATATATAGCAGAGCATGGGGAAGGTGCGTGCTGAGGGAAAGATATATAGCAGAGCATGGGGAAGGTGTGTGCTGAGGGAAAGATGTATAGCAGAGCATGGGGAAGGTGCATGCTGAGGGAAAGATGTATAGCAGAGCATGGGGAAGGTGCGTGCTGAGGAAAAGATATATAGCAGAGCATGGGGAAGGTGCGTGCTGAGGGAAAGATGTACAGCAGAGCATGGGGAAGGTGCGTGGTGAGGGAAAGATGTACAGCAGAGCATGGGAAGGTGTGTGCTGAGGGAAAGATGTATAGCAGAGCATGGGGAAGGTGCGTGCTGAGGGAAAGATATATAGCAGAGCATGGGGAAGGTGCGTGCTGAGGGAAAGATATATAGCAGAGCATGGGGAAGGTGTGTGCTGAGGGAAAGATGTATACCAGAGCATGGGAAAGGTGGGTGCTGAGGGAAAGATGTATAGCAGAGCATGGGAAGGTGCGTGCTGAGGGAAAGATGTATAGCAGAGCATGGGAAGGTGCGTGCTGAGGGAAAGATGTATAGCAGAGCATGGGAAAGGTGGGTGCTGAGGGAAAGATGTATACCAGAGCATGGGGAAGGTGCGTGCTGAGGGAAAGATGTATAGCAGAGCATGGGGAAGGTGCGTGCTGAGGGAAAGATATATAGCAGAGCATGGGGAAGGTGCGTGCTGAGGGAAAGATATATAGCAGAGCATGGGGAAGGTGTGTGCTGAGGGAAAGATGTATAGCAGAGCATGGGGAAGGTGCGTGCTGAGGGAAAGATGTATAGCAGAGCATGGGGAAGGTGCGTGCTGAGGGAAAGATATATAGCAGAGCATGGGGAAGGTGCGTGCTGAGGGAAAGATATATAGCAGAGCATGGGGAAGGTGTGTGCTGAGGGAAAGATGTATAGCAGAGCATGGGGAAGGTGCGTGCTGAGGGAAAGATGTATAGCAGAGCATGGGGAAGATGCGTGCTGAGGGAAAGATGTATAGCAGAGCATAGGAAGGTGTGTGCTGAGGGAAAGATGTATAGCAGAGCATGGGAAAGGTGGGTGCTGAGGGAAAGATATATAGCAGAGCATGGAGAAGGTGTGTGCTGAGGGAAAGATGTATAGCAGAGCATGGGGAAGGTGTGTGCTGAGGGAAAGATGTATAGCAGAGCATGGGGAAGGTGCGTGGTGAGGGAAAGATGTATAGCAGAGCATAGGAAGGTGTGTGCTGAGGGAAAGATGTATAGCAGAGCATGGGAAAGCTGGGTGCTGAGGGAAAGATATATAGCAGAGCATGGGGAAGGTGTGTGCTGAGGGAAAGATATATAGCAGAGCATGGGGAAGGTGCGTGCTGAGGCAAAGATGTATAGCAGAGCATGGGGAAGGTGCGTGCTGAGGGAAAGATATATAGCAGAGCATGGGGAAGGTGCGTGCTGAGGGAAAGATATATAGCAGAGCATGGGGAAGGTGTGTGCTGAGGGAAAGATGTATAGCAGAGCATGGGGAAGGTGCGTGCTGAGGGAAAGATGTATAGCAGAGCATGGGGAAGGTGCGTGCTGAGGGAAAGATGTATAGCAGAGCATAGGAAGGTGTGTGCTGAGGGAAAGATGTATAGCAGAGCATAGGGAAGGTGCGTGCTGAGGGAAAGATATATAGCAGAGCATGGGGAAGGTGCGTGCTGAGGGAAAGATATATAGCAGAGCATGGGGAAGGTGTGTGCTGAGGGAAAGATGTATAGCAGAGCATGGGGAAGGTGCATGCTGAGGGAAAGATGTATAGCAGAGCATGGGGAAGGTGCGTGCTGAGGGAAAGATATATAGCAGAGCATGGGGAAGGTGCGTGCTGAGGGAAAGATGTACAGCAGAGCATGGGGAAGGTGCGTGCTGAGGGAAAGATGTACAGCAGAGCATGGGAAGGTGTGTGCTGAGGGAAAGATGTATAGCAGAGCATGGGGAAGGTGCGTGCTGAGGGAAAGATATATAGCAGAGCATGGGGAAGGTGCGTGCTGAGGGAAAGATATATAGCAGAGCATGGGGAAGGTGTGTGCTGAGGGAAAGATGTATACCAGAGCATGGGAAAGGTGGGTGCTGAGGGAAAGATGTATAGCAGAGCATGGGAAGGTGCGTGCTGAGGGAAAGATGTATAGCAGAGCATGGGAAGGTGCGTGCTGAGGGAAAGATGTATAGCAGAGCATGGGAAAGGTGGGTGCTGAGGGAAAGATGTATACCAGAGCATGGGGAAGGTGCGTGCTGAGGGAAAGATGTATAGAAGAGCATGGGGAAGGTGCGTGCTGAGGGAAAGATATATAGCAGAGCATGGGGAAGGTGCGTGCTGAGGGAAAGATATATAGCAGAGCATGGGGAAGGTGTGTGCTGAGGGAAAGATGTATAGCAGAGCATAAGGAAGGTGCGTGCTGAGGGAAAGATGTATAGCAGAGCATGGGGAAGGTGCGTGCTGAGGGAAAGATATATAGCAGAGCATGGGGAAGGTGCGTGCTGAGGGAAAGATATATAGCAGAGCATGGGGAAGGTGTGTGCTGAGGGAAAGATGTATAGCAGAGCATGGGGAAGGTGCGTGCTGAGGGAAAGATGTATAGCAGAGCATGCGGAAGGTGCGTGGTGAGGGAAAGATGTACAGCAGAGCATGGGGAAGGTGCGTGCTGAGGGAAAGATGTATAGCAGAGCATGGGGAAGGTGTGTGCTGAGGGAAAGATGTATAGCAGAGCATGGGGAAGGTGCGTGGTGAGGGAAAGATGTATAGCAGAGCATAGGAAGGTGTGTGCTGAGGGAAAGATGTATAGCAGAGCATGGGAAAGCTGGGTGCTGAGGGAAAGATATATAGCAGAGCATGGGGAAGGTGTGTGCTGAGGGAAAGATATATAGCAGAGCATGGGGAAGGTGCGTGCTGAGGGAAAGATGTATAGCAGAGCATGGGGAAGGTGCGTGCTGAGGGAAAGATATATAGCAGAGCATGGGGAAGGTGCGTGCTGAGGGAAAGATATATAGCAGAGCATGGGGAAGGTGTGTGCTGAGGGAAAGATGTATAGCAGAGCATGGGGAAGGTGCGTGCTGAGGGAAAGATGTATAGCAGAGCATGGGGAAGGTGCGTGCTGAGGGAAAGATGTATAGCAGAGCATAGGAAGGTGTGTGCTGAGGGAAAGATGTATAGCAGAGCATAGGGAAGGTGCGTGCTGAGGGAAAGATATATAGCAGAGCATGGGGAAGGTGCGTGCTGAGGGAAAGATATATAGCAGAGCATGGGGAAGGTGTGTGCTGAGGGAAAGATGTATAGCAGAGCATGGGGAAGGTGCATGCTGAGGGAAAGATGTATAGCAGAGCATGGGGAAGGTGCGTGCTGAGGGAAAGATATATAGCAGAGCATGGGGAAGGTGCGTGCTGAGGGAAAGATGTACAGCAGAGCATGGGGAAGGTGCGTGCTGAGGGAAAGATGTACAGCAGAGCATGGGAAGGTGTGTGCTGAGGGAAAGATGTATAGCAGAGCATGGGGAAGGTGCGTGCTGAGGGAAAGATATATAGCAGAGCATGGGGAAGGTGCGTGCTGAGGGAAAGATATATAGCAGAGCATGGGGAAGGTGTGTGCTGAGGGAAAGATGTATACCAGAGCATGGGAAAGGTGGGTGCTGAGGGAAAGATGTATAGCAGAGCATGGGAAGGTGCGTGCTGAGGGAAAGATGTATAGCAGAGCATGGGAAGGTGCGTGCTGAGGGAAAGATGTATAGCAGAGCATGGGAAAGGTGGGTGCTGAGGGAAAGATGTATACCAGAGCATGGGGAAGGTGCGTGCTGAGGGAAAGATGTATAGCAGAGCATGGGGAAGGTGCGTGCTGAGGGAAAGATATATAGCAGAGCATGGGGAAGGTGCGTGCTGAGGGAAAGATATATAGCAGAGCATGGGGAAGGTGTGTGCTGAGGGAAAGATGTATAGCAGAGCATGGGGAAGGTGCGTGCTGAGGGAAAGATGTATAGCAGAGCATGGGGAAGGTGCGTGCTGAGGGAAAGATATATAGCAGAGCATGGGGAAGGTGCGTGCTGAGGGAAAGATATATAGCAGAGCATGGGGAAGGTGTGTGCTGAGGGAAAGATGTATAGCAGAGCATGGGGAAGGTGCGTGCTGAGGGAAAGATGTATAGCAGAGCATGGGGAAGATGCGTGCTGAGGGAAAGATGTATAGCAGAGCATAGGAAGGTGTGTGCTGAGGGAAAGATGTATAGCAGAGCATGGGAAGGGTGGGTGCTGAGGGAAAGATATATAGCAGAGCATGGAGAAGGTGTGTGCTGAGGGAAAGATGTATAGCAGAGCATGGGGAAGGTGTGTGCTGAGGGAAAGATGTATAGCAGAGCATGGGGAAGGTGCGTGGTGAGGGAAAGATGTATAGCAGAGCATAGGAAGGTGTGTGCTGAGGGAAAGATGTATAGCAGAGCATGGGAAAGCTGGGTGCTGAGGGAAAGATATATAGCAGAGCATGGGGAAGGTGTGTGCTGAGGGAAAGATATATAGCAGAGCATGGGGAAGGTGCGTGCTGAGGCAAAGATGTATAGCAGAGCATGGGGAAGGTGCGTGCTGAGGGAAAGATATATAGCAGAGCATGGGGAAGGTGCGTGCTGAGGGAAAGATATATAGCAGAGCATGGGGAAGGTGTGTGCTGAGGGAAAGATGTATAGCAGAGCATGGGGAAGGTGCGTGCTGAGGGAAAGATGTATAGCAGAGCATGGGGAAGGTGCGTGCTGAGGGAAAGATGTATAGCAGAGCATAGGAAGGTGTGTGCTGAGGGAAAGATGTATAGCAGAGCATAGGGAAGGTGCGTGCTGAGGGAAAGATATATAGCAGAGCATGGGGAAGGTGTGTGCTGAGGGAAAGATATATAGCAGAGCATGGGAAGGTGTGTGCTGAGGGAAAGATGTATAGCAGAGCATGGGGAAGGTGCGTGCTGAGGGAAAGATGTATAGCAGAGCATGGGGAAGGTGCGTGCTGAGGGAAAGATATATAGCAGAGCATGGGGAAGGTGCGTGCTGAGGGAAAGATGTACAGCAGAGCATGGGGAAGGTGCGTGCTGAGGGAAAGATGTACAGCAGAGCATGGGAAGGTGTGTGCTGAGGGAAAGATGTATAGCAGAGCATGGGGAAGGTGCGTGCTGAGGGAAAGATATATAGCAGAGCATGGGGAAGGTGCGTGCTGAGGGAAAGATATATAGCAGAGCATGGGGAAGGTGTGTGCTGAGGGAAAGATGTATACCAGAGCATGGGAAAGGTGGGTGCTGAGGGAAAGATGTATAGCAGAGCATGGGAAGGTGCGTGCTGAGGGAAAGATGTATAGCAGAGCATGGGAAGGTGCGTGCTGAGGGAAAGATGTGTAGCAGAGCATGGGAAAGGTGGGTGCTGAGGGAAAGATGTATAGCAGAGCATGGGGAAGGTGCGTGCTGAGGGAAAGATATATAGCAGAGCATGGGGAAGGTGCGTGCTGAGGGAAAGATATATAGCAGAGCATGGGGAAGGTGTGTGCTGAGGGAAAGATGTATAGCAGAGCATGGGGAAGGTGCGTGCTGAGGGAAAGATGTATAGCAGAGCATGGGGAAGGTGCGTGCTGAGGGAAAGATATATAGCAGAGCATGGGGAAGGTGCGTGCTGAGGGAAAGATATATAGCAGAGCATGGGGAAGGTGTGTGCTGAGGGAAAGATGTATAGCAGAGCATGGGGAAGGTGCGTGCTGAGGGAAAGATGTATAGCAGAGCATGGGGAAGGTGCGTGCTGAGGGAAAGATGTATAGCAGAGCATAGGAAGGTGTGTGCTGAGGGAAAGATGTATAGCAGATCATAGGTAAGGTGCGTGCTGAGGGAAAGATATATAGCAGAGCATGGGGAAGGTGCGTGCTGAGGGAAAGATATATAGCAGAGCATGGGGAAGGTGTGTGCTGAGGGAAAGATGTATAGCAGAGCATGGGGAAGGTGCGTGCTGAGGGAAAGATGTATAGCAGAGCATGGGGAAGGTGCGTGCTGAGGGAAAGATATATAGCAGAGCATGGGGAAGGTGCGTGCTGAGGGAAAGATGTACAGCAGAGCATGGGGAAGGTGCGTGCTGAGGGAAAGATGTACAGCAGAGCATGGGAAGGTGTGTGCTGAGGGAAAGATGTATAGCAGAGCATGGGGAAGGTGCGTGCTGAGGGAAAGATATATAGCAGAGCATGGGGAAGGTGCGTGCTGAGGGAAAGATATATAGCAGAGCATGGGGAAGGTGTGTGCTGAGGGAAAGATGTATACCAGAGCATGGGAAAGGTGGGTGCTGAGGGAAAGATATATAGCAGAGCATGGGAAGGTGTGTGCTGAGGGAAAGATGTATACCAGAACATGGGAAGGTGCGTGCTGAGGGAAAGATGTATAGCAGAGCATGGGAAGGTGCGTGCTGAGGGAAAGATGTATAGCAGAGCATGGGAAGGTGCGTGCTGAGGGAAAGATGTATAGCAGAGCATGGGAAAGGTGGGTGCTGAGGGAAAGATGTATACCAGAGCATGGGGAAGGTGCGTGCTGAGGGAAAGATGTATAGCAGAGCATGGGGAAGGTGCGTGCTGAGGGAAAGATGTATAGCAGAGCATGGGAAGGTGCGTGCTGAGGGAAAGATGTATAGCAGAGCATGGGGAAGGTGCGTGCTGAGGGAAAGATGTATAGCAGAGCATGGGGAAGGTGCGTGCTTAGGGAAAGATGTATAGCAGAGCATGGGGAAGGTGCATGCTGAGGGAAAGATGTATAGCAGAGCATGGGGAAGGTGCGTGCTGAGGGAAAGATATATAGCAGAGCATGGGGAAGGTGTGTGCTGAGGGAAAGATATATAGCAGAGCATGGGGAAGGTGTGTGCTGAGGGAAAGATGTATAGCAGAGCATGCGGAAGGTGTGTGCTGAGGGAAAGATGTACAGCAGAGCATGGGGAAGGTGCGTGCTGAGGGAAAGATGTATAGCAGAGCATATGGAAGGTGTGTGCTGAGGGAAAGATGTATAGCAGAGCATGGGAAGGTGCGTGCTGAGGGAAAGATGTATAGCAGAGCATGGGGAAGGTGTGTGCTGAGGGAAAGATGTATAGCAGAGCATGGGGAAGGTGCGTGCTGAGGGAAAGATGTATACCAGAGCATGGGAAAGGTGGGTGCTGAGGGAAAGATGTATAGCAGAGCATGGGGAAGGTGTGTGCTGAGGGAAAGATGTATAGCAGAGCATGGGGAAGGTGTGTGCTGAGGGAAAGATGTATAGCAGAGCATGGGGAAGGTGCATGCTGAGGGAAAGATGTATAGCAGAGCATGGGGAAGGTGTGTGCTGAGGGAAAGATGTATAGCAGAGCATGGGGAAGGTGTGTGCTGAGGGAAAGATGTATACCAGAGCATGGGAAAGGTGCGTGCTGAGGGAAAGATGTACAACAGAGCATGGGAAGGTGCGTGCTGAGGGAAAGATGTATAGCAGAGCATGGGAAAGGTGCGTGCTGAGGGAAAGATGTATAGCAGAGCATGGGAAAGGTGCGTGCTGAGGGAATGATGTATAGCAGAGCATGGGAAGGTGTGTGCTGAGGGAAAGATGTATAGCAGAGCATATGGAAGGTGTGTGCTGAGGGAAAGATGTACAGCAGAGCATGGGGAAGGTGCGTGCTGAGGGAAAGATGTATAGCAGAGCATGGGGAAGGTGCGTGCTGAGGGAAAGATGTATAGCAGAGCATGGGAAGGTGCGTGCTGAGGGAAAGATGTATACCAGAGCATGGGGAAGGTGCGTGCTGAGGGAAAGATGTATACCAGAGCATGGGGAAGGTGCGTGCTGAGGGAAAGATGTATACCAGAGCATGGGAAAGGTGCGTGCTGAGGGAAAGATGTATAGCAGAGCATGGGAAGGTGCGTGCTGAGGGAAAGATGTATAGCAGAGCATGGGGAAGGTGTTTGCTGAGGGAAAGATGTATACCAGAACATGGGAAGGTGCGTGCTGAGGGAAAGATGTATAGCAGAGCATGGGAAAGGTGTGTGCTGAGGGAAAGATGTATAGTAGAGCATGGGAAGGTGCGTGCTGAGGGAAAGATGTATAGCAGAGCATAGGGAAGGTGCGTGCTGAGGGAAAGATGTATACCAAAGCATGGGAAAGGTGGGTGCTGAGGGAAAGATATATAGCAGAGCATGGGAAGGTGTGTGCTGAGGGAAAGATGTATAGCAGAGCATGGGAAGGTGCGTGCTGAGGGAAAGATATATAGCAGAGCATGGGGAAGGTGCGTGCTGAGGGAAAGATATATAGCAGAGCATGGGGAAGGTGTGTGCTGAGGGAAAGATGTACAGCAGAGCATGGGGAAGGTGCGTGCTGAGGGAAAGATATATAGCAGAGCATGGGGAAGGTGCGTGCTGAGGGAAAGATATATACCAGAGCATGGGGAAGGTGCGTGCTGAGGGAAAGATGTATAACAGAGTGTGTCGCCCTGGGCAAGCCAGGGGACACAGGTAACAACACACACGCACCCCACATTCCCTGCAGGTACACCAGCTAACCCACAAATCCTTGTTGCCTTCCTCCAGAGGCTGATGATGCACACCAGGGGGTGGAGCCAGGCGGTTGGTGTCCGCCCACCAAGGAGTTCACAGCTCTGGAGGCAGGAAGTTCCAGGCAGATTAGCCCAGGCAGGGCTTGTGTGAGGAGTCTAGTTAGGGGAGTGAAGGAGGAAACAACAGAGTGTAGCTCAGGAGGGAGCTAGAGCGAAGTGAAAGTGACAGAAAGCCTGGAGCTGGTCTGTGGCTGTGTGCCCAGACGGAGTCAGCAAGGTCAGCAGACAGTTGTAAGGTCTGCAGTGGGACTGTCTGGAGGTTGCTGGAAGGACCACGGAGGCTGTGTGTATCCGGGGGTCTGGAGCAGTATACGAAGGGCAGTCAGCACCAAGGCAGGGGCTTTTCGGATCCCGGCAAGGCTTGGAGTCGCTGTAAATTGCTAAATCCGTTAGTGAAGGGGACGCAGATCTCCCAACAAGCAAGTCCTGATTGACGGCAAAGGTCCAACCACAACGGGGAAACACCGCCACCGCCAAGGCACCAGTTTCCCAGGGCCGGCGCCTGCGGGCAAAGTGTGGAGCTCCTCCGGCACAGATTGTAGTCGGGGAGTGGGTAACCGGTGGGAATCCACCGCTACCAAACAGACATTTCAAAGGTGCAGGGAAGAGACCGTCACCGCTAACTGCAGGGAACCGCAGCACCGTGAACCGTCCGAGGGACCCGTCCAACCAGCCGTTTGTTTACCGAGAACTGTGTCGTGTTTACTGGCTGAGTGAGTACCTCAGTGCCGCAAGGCACAGCGCTGCCCCTGCGCCCCTGCACCCCACTGGGTTCCGGGATCACCAATCCCTACCCACGGAGGGGCAACACAACAACTGGCTGCTCCGCATCACCATCCCCGGGATCCCCATACTGAGCAGCGGTGGTGAAATCACCACAACCGTGGGTGGCGTCACGGACAATAAATAATCTCCCAACCAAAATTCCCTTTTCACTCACGGGCGAGGAGTGTCGCTCGAGAAACCCCGGGATCCGGCCCACAGCTCGAGCCACCACTGAGCAGCTGCCGGACCCGAGCAGAAGGGGTGAGCGCGGTGTGCTGACACCCTCCTCCCCGCCCGCGACAACTTGGCGTCACGAACAGGATCTTACCGCTCTGCCGTCTGGTAGAGGTGCGCCTTGTTACCGCCAGAGGTATCCGGCAGAAAAATTTCAGAAGCCGCCATCTTTGGCGCGAAAAGTTCCCGCTCGAGCGTCTTCTCGAGCAGTAGAGGCGCGAAGGCCAAAACCCCGCCCCGAGAGAGGAGGGGCCGGAAAGAGCTAAGGGGGACGGAAACAAGATGTCTGCGCCCGACGGAGGAGCGGTGGTCGCAGCCGCAGCGGCACCCGCGGATGGGAATGGGCCTGCCCAGGTCCCGGCCGTACCGGCGGGAGGTGCCGCGGCCCACGCGCTTGCTCAGGTCATGCCGTTTTCCTTTCCCTATGCGCCCGGAGCTGCCTGGCTACCGCAGTATGACGGGAAACCGGATGCCCTACAGGCCTTCCGGAAAAAGCTTAACCCGTTGCTAGAGCTGTACCCCCTGACTGATAAGCAACGTGCAGCGATAGTGCTAGGCCAGTTAACCGGTGCGGCGGAGCAGGAAGCGGAGACCTGGGCCGAGGGGGACCGGCTCTCTGTAGCCACCATCTTCGAGAAGTTACAGACTGCCTTCGAGACCCGGACTGAAGCTGAGCTGAGGATGCAGTTTTACCAGTGCCGGCAACGAGCTGGAGATAGCATTCGGGACTATGCTCTACGTCTGCAGACCGCCCTCCGCACGCTGAAGCGGGTGAACTCTATTAATGAGGCGGATAGCAACAAGATGTTAGTGGAGCAATTTGCGCAGGGGATGAGGTCCCCTGAGGATCGTAAACAACTCCGGCTGTGGGCCCTGGAACACCCTGATGTGGACTTTGCTGTGTTAAAGGAGCGGGCTATCAAAGCACTACAGCCCCCAGCTGCTGAAGTTCTGGAACCCGTCCCGTGGCCTGTCGAGACAGCTCCCGTTGTGGCGGCCTCAGCCAAACCAACCTCTTTAATACCTGCAGCACCGAGCAGCACAGTAGAAGAGCTGGCAGCCCAGGTCCGTCGCATGGACGGAGACCTTGCCAAAATCCTTGCTGCACTGCAACCTCTGACCAGATCTCAGCCTCCAGCGCAGATACAGCTTGCTGACAGTCCCGAGGATGTTCCCTGGATGCAGCGGAGAGGCGCTAACAACCCGCGGAGCAGACCTCCAATCTGCTACAAGTGCCGTAAGCCGGGCCATTACTACCGACAGTGCCCGTTAAACGAGCAACCCCTGGGGCCCCGGGCCAATCCTCAGGAGTAGAACACCGTGGCCCCCCGGACTGGCGAGACCGATATATCGGGGCCCGCCCTATCATCCCCGTGGCTGTGGACGGCATACCAGTGATGGCTCTCTTGGACACTGGATCACAGGTAACTACCATACCGTACACGTTGTATCAGCGGTATTGGGCCACAGACGAGCTGGCGCCTCCAGACAATAGTATAACTTTGATTGCCGCTAATGGACTTCCATTGACCCAGGTGGGGTATAAACAAGTGGCTATGACAGTGGGGCAAGCTGAACTGCAACACCAGGGTATGATTGTGATCATGAATGAACCCAGTGATCATAACCCGAAAATAGTGCTGGGAACCAATGTGATGGAACACTGCATGGCTGATGTGTTGAACCTATTGCAACAGCTAGCCGCCACAGCGGCGGGGAGCCGGCAGAGGGCTGTGCAGCGTGAGATCCGCGCCCTGATGTACCGCCAGCATGTAAGCTCAACAGGAGGGGAGATTGGTGGAGTGAGAGTGATGGATGTTGCTCCATTGACTGTGCCCCCTAGGAGTGAGATGATGATCTGGTGTAGGGCAGCAGTAGGGCCTCAGGGGCGTGACTACCCTGCGATGATGGAGCCCATGCCTTCCGAGCACTGGCCCACTGTAGTGGCCGCCCGAGGGGTGGTAGATGTGAAGAAAGGGAGAGTGCCCGTGAGAGTGTTGAACTGTGGGGAGGAAGAGGTCAGGCTCCCCCGGTATGCCACCATTGCCAAGCTGCTCACCCTGGACCCTCACACTATCCATGAAGCCAGTCCATCCACACTCCCACCTATCACCAGCCACCAGCACTTCCCCACCCCAGGGGGACACAAAGGAGTGGCACCAACAGCTACATGTAGGCACTGATGATACCCCTACACATCACAGGGCCGGGGTACACAGGGTGGTGCAGGAGTACGAACAGGTTTTCAGTAAGCACCCCCTAGACTTTGGGCAGATCAAGGGGGTCCAACACCACATTCCCACGGGTGAACATCCCCCTATCAAAGAGAGGTATAGACCTATTCCCCCTGCACATTACCAGTGTGCCAAAGATATGTTGAGGAATATGAAGGAGGCAGGGGTTATTCGGGACAGCTGTAGTCCCTGGGCCGCTCCGTTGGTACTGGTCAAGAAGAAGGATGGTACCATGCGGATGTGTGTGGACTACCGGAAGATCAACCAGATAACCCATAAAGATGCCTATCCCTTACCTCGTATTGAAGAGTCTTTGGCTGCACTGAGAACTGCAAACTACTTCTCGACCCTTGACCTCACCAGCGGAT
This sequence comes from Anomaloglossus baeobatrachus, assembly GCF_048569485.1. Taxonomy (NCBI): domain Eukaryota; kingdom Metazoa; phylum Chordata; class Amphibia; order Anura; family Aromobatidae; genus Anomaloglossus; species Anomaloglossus baeobatrachus. The sequence goes on from NC_134360.1 coordinate 259,087,387, forward strand.
ACTGGCAAGTGGCCGTGGCCCCAGAGGACCGGGAGAAGACCGCCTTCACCACCCCGATGGGGCTCTGCGAATTCAACAGCATGCCGTTTGGGCTGTGCAATGCCCCCGGGACCTTCCAACGGTTGATGGAGTGCTGTCTGGGACATTTAAACTTCGAGACCGTCCTGCTGTATTTGGATGATGTGATTGTTTATTCCCAGACGTATGAAGCCCATCTGGAGCACCTGGCCGAGGTGTTTGCGTCCCTTGCCAAGTACGGGATGAAGTTGAAGCCCTCAAAATGCCACCTGCTGAAACCCAGGGTGCAGTATCTAGGGCATGTGGTGAGTGCGGATGGTGTCGCCCCCGACCCTGAGAAGATTACTGCCATCCAGAGCTGGCCGAGACCAACTACAGTGAGGGAAGTAAGGCAGTTTCTGGGTCTGGTGGGGTACTATCGGCGCTTTATAAAGGGGTACACGAAGATGGCTGCCCCCATGCAAGATCTCCTCGTGGGACAGACCAAAGGTGGTAGACCCATTGGAGCCCCACTGTCGTGGGAGGACAAGCATGAGGAGTCCTTTTGCCAGTTGAAGGCGGCCTTGACCGGAGAAGAGGTCCTGGCGTACCCTGACTATGGGCGCCCGTTCATCCTCCACACGGACGCCAGTAACGTGGGGCTAGGAGCGGTCCTATCCCAGGTCCAGGATGGAAAGGAGAAGGTGATTGCCTACGCTAGCCGAAAACTCCGGCCGACCGAAAGGAACCCCGAGAATTATAGCTCCTTCAAGCTCGAACTATTGGCGTTGGTATGGGCTATCACGGAGCGGTTCCGCCACTACTTGGCGGCAGCAACCTTCACCGCGTTTACAGACAACAATCCGCTGACCCACCTAAACACGGCCAAGTTGGGCGCGCTGGAGCAGCGGTGGGTAGCCCGGCTAGCCAACTATGATTTCACCATAAAGTACCGAGCTGGTCGTGTCAACATAAATGCTGATGCACTCTCCCGGATGCCCCATTTGTCAGAAGAGGGGTGCGAGGATGACGACCTCGAGGAGATCGAGTTGCCTGCGTTTCACCAGCCGCCTACTGAGAGGGTACAAGTATGCCAGCAGAGGGTAGATCTGGATCCGCGGCCCAGTCAAGAGTGGCAGGACGCCCAGGACCAAGCGCCGGCTGTCCGCCTTGTCAAGACTCTGGTGGAACAAGGTGCTATGGGAATAGACCCTGCCGCTCCAGCCGAAGCCCAACGCTTGTGGAAAGAACGAAAACGGCTTTACCTACACCAAGGGAGGCTGTACCGTGAGCTGATCAACCCGAAGACCCATGAGAAAATATGCCAGTTGATCGTTCCTCAAGCTGAGGTCGCTACTGTCCTGCGGGCATACCATGATGGTGCTGGCCACTTCGGGTGGAAGAAGCTGGAGATGCTGTTGAGGGAGCGGTTCTATTGGAGTGGGATGCGTGAATCGGTGGAAGCCTGGTGTCGAGAGTGCGGTCCTTGTACACTGAGGAGAAAGGACGAGACTAGCCAGAGGGCACCGTTACATCCCATAGTCACCCATCAGCCGCTGGAGCTGGTCGCCCTGGACCATGTCAAGCTCACCCCTAGCCGAAGTGGGTACACCTACGCATTGACCATGGTAGACCACTACTCAAGATTTATGGTGGTAGTCCCCGTTAAGGACCTAACTGGTCGAACCGCTGCTCGAGCGTTCCAGGCTTATTTCTGCCGACACCATGGGTACCCCGAGAAGGTGCTGACTGACCAAGGCCCGGCTTTTGAAGCAGAGGTGTTTCACGAATTCTGCCAGTTGTACGGCTGCAAGAAGATCCGGACCACTCCGTACCACGCCCAAACCAACGGCATGTGCGAGAAAATGAACCACTTGGTCCTGGGGCTCCTCAAGACGCTACCGCTGGAAGAACGGAACATGTGGCCGGAAAAGCTACCTGACTTGGTCGACATGTACAATAATATCCCGTCTAGCTCGACGAAGTGCACCCCAGCGTATCTGATGAGGGCTCGGCCTGGCCGCCTGCCGGTGGATCTGGAGATGGGGTTGGAAGCCCCGGAAGCACTCCCTTCAACGGCGGAGTGGGAAAGTCGGAGGAGGGCACAGTACCGGCAAATCCAGGAGTATGTGGAGAAAAACCTCAGTCGAAGTCGAGAGCAGCAGGAGCACCGGTTCAATCAGAAGGCGCCCGCAGGTCCTTTCCAGCCAGGAGATGTGGTGCTGAAACGGAAGAGGAAAGCCCACAAGCTGGATGATCAGTGGGAGCAAGTCCCTTACGTCATACAACCCACAGAATGGGGAGATGGGAAGACCTACCAGATCAGTCGTGACCAAGGGGGCACCCTAGCCACAGTTTCTCGGGACCATCTAAAAAAATGCCCCCCAGCGTTGAAGGCAGAGGCTGAAGTACCGGTTCCTCCACCAGTGGAGAAGGCAGCAGAGGTAATCCACACTGTAATGGGTGACTTCCCAGCAAACTGGCCTACACAGAACGGCGCGGTGATTCTTCCAGTGATACTGTTCCCACAACCCGTGGATGAAGAAGTAGTGGAAGCGGTTAACCGGGAGCCAGAACCAGTGCCAGTGCCCAGGGATGAACCTGTACCCAGCCCCCCTACACCTCCGCCTGCTCCACACTATAGCAGGGAGGAGGAACCGATTGTTCCCTCTACCCCACTGTCTAGCACCACTGACACCGGGCCCCGAAGGTCCACCCGTTCCAACCCAGGTAGACCCCCACTTAGGTACAGGGAGACCGTTCTATGAGTAAAAGGGGTCCGCAAATGTAAAAGAGTGTTTGTTGTTTGTTTAAAAGTTGAAAATGATAAGAAAATGATGATAACCGAAGATTTACCTGATTTGCTTGTGATTGAACCGGCAGGAGCCGGCACCGTTGTCCCCGTGGGGACCGTTAAAAAGTTTTTGCATGGGAACTATCCATGGACAAGCCCGTGAACTTGCAGGGCACCACAAACGTTAAGTGGCTTGTAAATATGTTGTTTACCGTTACCGTTTTCCGCCATGCCGCCTCCGGAGAGGCAGGTTGGAGGGAGGGCCCTCAGCAGAGCAGGCTAGGGCCCAGCCACCAAAGGAACCGGTAGCTACCCTCTGGGGGGCAAGGACAGATCCCGCTCGGGTAACTTGTGCTGGACTGTGGGTCAAGGGGTGCTGCCTGGGTTTTAGGGGCAGCATCAGGGCCAGGTTGCTTGGGTGGGAGAGAGCGGAAACCGTAACCGTAAACCGTTTGTAACGTTAAAAGAAATGTGCCTCCCGTCTTGGGAAGAGTTATGATTAAAAATGTACATAATTTACCGTTTATGATGTTATACCTTTTACATTTACAGAAAACAAAAAGGAAAATAAAACCGGTGTTGGACAGGCAGCCCGAGGACGGTCTGCGTTTTGCTAACGGGGAATGTATCGCCCTGGGCAAGCCAGGGGACACAGGTAACAATACACACGCACCCCACATTCCCTGCAGGTACACCAGCTAACCCACAAATCCTTGTTGCCTTCCTCCAGAGGCTGATGATGCACACCAGGGGGTGGAGCCAGGCGGTTGGTGTCCGCCCACCAAGGAGTTCACAGCTCTGGAGGCAGGAAGTTCCAGGCAGATTAGCCCAGGCAGGGCTTGTGTGAGGAGTCTAGTTAGGGGAGTGAAGGAGGAAACAACAGAGTGTAGCTCAGGAGGGAGCTAGAGCGAAGTGAAAGTGACAGAAAGCCTGGAGCTGGTCTGTGGCTGTGTGCCCAGACGGAGTCAGCAAGGTCAGCAGACAGTGGTGAAGGTCTACAGTGGGACTGTCTGGAGGTTGCTGGAAGGACCACGGAGGCTGTGTGTATCCGGGGGTCTGGAGCAGTATACGAAGGGCAGTCAGCACCAAGGCAGGGGCTTTTCGGATCCCGGCAAGGCTTGGAGTCGCTGTAAATTGCTAAATCCGTTAGTGAAGGGGACGCAGATCTCCCAACAAGCAAGTCCTGATTGACGGCAAAGGTCCAACCACAACGGGGAAACACCGCCACCGCCAAGGCACCAGTTTCCCAGGGCCGGCGCCTGCGGGCAAAGTGTGGAGCTCCTCCGGCACAGATTGTAGTCGGGGAGTGGGTAACCGGTGGGAATCCACCGCTACCAAACAGACATTTCAAAGGTGCAGGGAAGAGACCGTCACCGCTAACTGCAGGGAACCGCAGCACCGTGAACCGTCCGAGGGACCCGTCCAACCAGCCGTTTGTTTACCGAGAACTGTGTCGTGTTTACTGGCTGAGTGAGTACCTCAGTGCCGCAAGGCACAGCGCTGCCCCTGCGCCCCTGCACCCCACTGGGCCCCGGGATCACCAACCCCTACCCACGGAGGGGCAACACAACAACTGGCTGCTCCGCATCACCATCCCCGGGATCCCCATATTGAGCAGCGGTGGTGAAATCACCACAACCGTGGGTGGCGTCACGGACAATAAACAATCTCCCAACACAAATTCCCTTTTCACTCACGGGCGAGGAGTGTCGCTCGAGAAACCCCGGGATCCGGCCCACAGCTCGAGCCACCACTGAGCAGCTGCCGGACCCGAGCAGAAGGGGTGAGCGCGGTGTGCTGACACCGTCCTCCCCGCCCGCGACAAGAGCATGGGGAAGGTGTGTGCTGAGGGAAAGATGTATAGCAGAGCATGGGGAAGGTGTGTGCTGAGGGAAAGATGTATAACAGAGCATGGGGAAGGTGCGTGCTGAGGGAAAGATGTATAGCAGAGCATGGGGAAGGTGCGTGCTGAGGGAAAGATGTATAGCAGAGCATGGGGAAGGTGCGTGCTGAGGGAAAGATGTATAGCAGAGCATGGGGAAGTTGCGTGCTGAGGGAAAGATGTATAGCAGAGCATGGGGAAGGTGCGTGCTGAGGGAAAGATGTATAGCAGAGCATGGGAAGGTGTGTGCTGAGGGAAAGATGTATAGCAGAGCATGGGGAAGGTGTGTGCTGAGGGAAAGATATATAGCAGAGCATGGGGAAGATGCGTGCTGAGGGAAAGATGTATACCAGAGCATGGGGAAGGTGCGTGCTGAGGGAAAGATGTATAGCAGAGCATGGGGAAGGTGTGTACTGAGGGAAAGATGTATAGCAGAGCATGGCGAAGGTGCGTGCTGAAGGAAAGATATATAGCAGAGCATGGGGAAGGTGCGTGCTGAGGGAAAGATGTACAACAGAGCATATGGAAGGTGTGTGCTGAGGGAAAGATGTATAGCAGAGCATGGGGAAGGTGCGTGCTGAGGGAAAGATATATAGCAGAGCATGGGGAAGGTGCGTGCTGAGGGAAAGATGTATAGCAGAGCATGGGGAAGCTGCGTGCTGAGGGAAAGATGTATAGCAGAGCATGGGGAAGGTGCGTGCTGAGGGAAAGATATATAGCAGAGCATGGGGAAGGTGTGTGCTGAGGGAAAGATGTATAGCAGAGCATGGGAAAGCTGCGTGCTGAGGGAAAGATGTATAGCAGAGCATGGGGAAGGTGCGTGCTGAGGGAAAGATGTACAACAGAGCATGGGGAAGGTGCGTGCTGAGGGAAAGATGTATAGCAGAGCATGGGGAAGGTGTGTGCTGAAGGAAAGATATATAGCAGAGCATGGGAAGGTGTGTGCTGAGGGAAAGATGTATAGCAGAGCATGGGGAAGGTGCGTGCTGAGGGAAAGATGTATAGCAGAGCATGGGAAGGTGCGTGCTGAGGGAAAGATGTATAGCAGAGCATGGGGAAGGTGCGTGCTGAGGGAAAGATGTATAGCAGAGCATGGGGAAGGTGCGTGCTGAGGGAAAGATGTATAGCAGAGCATGGGGAAGGTGCGTGCTGAGGGAAAGATGTACAGCAGAGCATGGAGAAGGTGCGTGCTGAGGGAAAGATGTATAGCAGAGCATGGGGAAGGTGGCGTGCTGAGGGAACGATGTACAGCAGAGCATGGGCAAGGTGCGTGCTGAGGGAAAGATGTATAGCAGAGCATGGGGAAGGTGCGTGCTGAGGAAAGATGTATAGCAGAGCATGGGGAAGGTGCGTGCTGAGGGAAAGATGTATAGCAGAGCATGGGGAAGGTGCGTGCTGTGGGAAAGATATATAGCAGAGCATGGGGAAGGTGCGTGCTGAGGGAAAGATGTACAGCAGAGCATGGGGAAGGTGCGTGCTGAGGGAAAGATGTATAGCAGAGCATGGGGAAGGTGCGTGCAGAGGGAAAGATGTATAGCAGAGCATGGGGAAGGTGCGTGCTGAGGGAAAGATGTACAGCAGAGCATGGGGAAGGTGTGAGCTGAGGGAAAGATGTATAGCAGAGCATGGGAAGGTGTGTGCTGAGGGAAAGATGTATAGCAGAGCATGGGAAGGTGTGTGCTGAGGGAAAGATGTATAGCAGAGCATGGGGAAGGTGCGTGCTGAGGGAAAGATGTACAGCAGAGCATGGGGAAGGTGCGTGTTGAGGGAAAGATATATAGCAGAGCATGGGGAAGGTGCGTGCTGAGGGAAAGATGTACAGCAGAGCATGGGAAGGTGTTTGCTGAGGGAAAGATGTATATCAGAGCATGGGGAAGGTGCGTGTGTGGCGCCCCTGACCTGGTCAGGCACCACTGAGTACTGCACCCATGCTGGGGACAGTACAATACAGGTAATCCAGAAGGCTGACCGAGGTGTGACTACACAGGCGCATAGTGATCAGGTCTCACACATGTACCTTTGGGAGGACCCCTGGGGATCCCAGGAGGGGGCAAAGCCTTCACCTCCACTTGAGGAGTGGAGGGGGCGAAGCCTCCATCTCCACTCAAGGGGTGTGGTAGAGAGCCTGGTTGCTAGGTGACGTAGGCAGGCACAAAAGGGAAAAGAGAAGGGGGAGTGAACAGTCTGAAGCAGAGTGTGGAGGAGTGAGGAGCATGGAAGTGGAGCTCAGACAGGAGCAGCAGTGCAGGTCCCACGAGTGAGCCATTTTAGTGTGCAGCTCAGGAAGAGCAGAAGCAGACCCTGGAGCTGTTGCAGTCTAACAGCGTCCGCGCAGTGACTACCGACGGGGGAGAACGGTCACCTGGTAGTGCTGCCCGAACACCACACACAGCTGGAGAGAGAGCAGTGTAGTGGAAAGTAAGGAGACTGTCAGGGAGTACCAGGCCCAAACGGGCGGCAGATCCCGATGCGGGGATAGATCCACCTTTCCTTGCTAAACCTGCCGGTGTGGGGCCCTTAACGCCCACGCCACAACACCACAAAAGCCGCAGCCACGTAGCCACAGTTAGGGCCCATAGTTCACAGGAGGCAAGCAGCTGGAGTGATCTGGTCCAGGCGACAAGCAAACGGCAAACAAACGAGGGGAGCAGTTACTTCCCTGGGTGACCCCCATAGGGACTAAAAGTCGGGGTTACCACAAACCACAGAAGGGCTAAGGAAGGCGAGTCGGTAGCCACCCTCATCAGTCAGCCTGAAGGATACCTGGTTCCAGCCTGGTTCATCCCAGCTACGCCCGGGTTACTCACCCTGCCATCAACTGTGAGTAAAACCCCTGAAAGACATTCTGATTGTGTGGAGTTATTCTGCGCCTTGTGGTTCTACACACCTACATAGGGCCCTGGGGCTTGCCTCACTCTCAGGAGGCTATTACAACTGGCTGCACCCACCATCAGCCCCAGGCATCCCTTAACCTGCAGTGGCGGTCCCCACTGACCGCAATTCTGAGAGTGGCGTCACGACAATCCTAAAAGAAGATCTCCTACCTGTGACAAGATCCAGCTACGTGGAGTCCCTGAAGGTAATGCACCGACACAGCACTTGCGGGGCTCCACATCTGGCGTCACGAACAGGATAAGGACTAGACCTGTTCAGACAGGTGACCATGTGCCTGGGCGGTCCGCTTGAAAAATTGGAAGCGCCGCCATATTGCCACCATGAAAAGCGCGCTGAAAAACAACAGCACCCCGCGCTGGGAGAAGTTACCGCCCACGAAGAGGTGTGGCTACCCAGAGATCCCCTGCAGAGTCCTGACCTCGCAAGTGAAGAGAGCGGAGGCGTTCAGAGACGTCGGGACAGAAAGGGAGCCAGAAGCCTGCTGCTGGGAGAGGAGCTGCTGAAAGAGGCAGAGCGGAAACTGAACAGCTTGCTACTAGAGGCAACGACGAGTCCACTGCTGGGAAATCGTGCAGAAGACGGCGCAGAAGAAATGGCGTCTGACCGCAGAAACCCAGAACCGGGCTCCGCTGCCTGGTGGTATCGGGAGCTGGCCCAGTTCTGCGACCGACTGGAGACCCGGGTCGTGGAGCAGATCAGAGAAGAACGCATGGAACTTCTGGAGATGGCTGCCGCGGTTCAGGCCTATGAAGGGAGAGCCGCGCGCCGAGCGCCAGACCGAGTGGCAACGACTCAGACCCCGATGCTGCCACCGATGGGTGAGTCCAGTATTACCCCTGCCGGCCCGGATGCCCCGACCCCTGCTGCCACGCCCGCGGTCCCTGAAGAGGCGCCCGGCGCGGCGACGCTAAGCCGGGCCGCAGCCACGCCAGGTGCGGCCCGCCAAGCCCAGGCCGCCGCAGCGATGCCCTGCTCGGCCCACCAAGACCCGGTCCCTGCAGCGATGCCCTGCCCGGCCCGCAAAGAACCGGCTGCCACCGCGACCCTCATCCACGCCGCAGGTGTGACGCTGACCCAGGCCGCCGCCATGCTAGGCCCGGCCCGCCGAGACCCCACCGCAGCCGCAACGCTCGTCCGCGCCGCAAGTGAGGTGCTGAACCAGGCCGCAGCCCCGCCAGGTGCGGCCCGCCAAGCTCCGATCGAGGCAGCGACGCCCAGCCCAGCCTGCAAAGACCCCATCGCAGCTGCGACGTCGATCCAAGCTGCGCCAGAAACGCCCATCCAGGCCGCCGCCATGCCAGGCGCGGCCCGCCAAGACCAGGCCGCCGCCATGTCAGGCGCGGCCCGCCAAGATAAGATGGCATCACCATATACCCCGGCTTGCAAGGCCAGAGCAGACACCGCTCCCCAGTCCAAAGAGGTCCCTGCTGGAAAGCCCACGCTGGGGGAGGACCCCGCATACTGGCAGCTGAAGGCTGACATGGAGGCCAAGTTTCCACAATGGTTGGTGGACCAGTACATACTCCCTCCGCATACCCCCAAGACGACTCCTGCAGCAATCATGCCAAAAAGATCCCTGCCTGGGCCTGCTGAAGAAAGTCCATCCCCAGCACTGCCACCAAAGGAGTGCTCAGAAGCACTAAGGGGGAGGGGAGGCCAGGAAGCTGAGGAGCTGACCCAGGAGCCATCAGCAGTGGATCCATGCCCAGAGCCGGAGATGTTGCCATATTCTCGCTGGGATGAAGAGGAAGATTTATCCAGCAACCTCACCTGGGAGCCTGCCAGCAGTGAAGCAGCCACCCAGCAGAATCAAGCCCGCAAGACACGGCGCCGTAGCCGAAACCAGTTGTCACCTGCTCCGCCATCCCCAGAGCAAAGAGATGACATAACGGCCAGAGACCTAGAAGAAAAACGGTTCCTGAGAAGAGCCAAAGCACAGGTCAGAGGACCCCTTTGTAGAGGAATTGTGGAAGACTTTAGCCTGAAGTCAGGATACGGGTTCATCGTTGCACCTGGTATCAAAGAAGGCATTTTTGTCAATAGGAGAGACGTTAGAGCTAATTTGCCCAGAGGACATCCTGGAAGGAACCTGAAAATGGGAGACACAGTGCAGTTTACCATGCATCAAGGCGAAAGAGGCTGGTACGCGCTAGATGTAGCACCATGTCCTAAAGAAGAAGACAGGAAAGACAGCGATAAAGAAAGAACAGACAAAGAACCCACTGATGAGACTACCACAGATGAAGAAAGAGGTCAAGGAAGCAACAGGTGCCGCAGCCCTACAGGCCCAAGCCCTGGTGAAGAGGAGTCTGCATAAGTTCAAGTAAAGTAAGCAAGTTACCAATTTGAAAAGTTTGTTTTGCAACGTTTTACAAGTTTAAGATGTGCCCACATAAACTGATGTGAGAAATGAACCTTAAGGCTATGAACTGGCTATAGCCACAAACTCTCGCAGTGTAAATAGTTACACCAGAGGGCACCACCACCACCAGAGTCAGCCTGTTTAGGGGCTTGGCTCGTCTGCAACCAGGGAGCCCGTCCATATATAGGGCCTTGGCTTACCTGCAACCAGAGAGCATGCCTGTTTATGGGGCCTGGCTCTCCACCACAAAGAGGGTACCTGGTCAGCACCAACTGTGAAGGCCGCCTCTGGATCCTGCCAGAAGTGGCTGAAGGCGCGGCTTCACCAGGCCAGGTATGCCCTGAAGACCACAAGACCATGAAAGCCGCCTCTACATCCTGCCAGAAGTGGCTGAAGGCGCGGCCAACGTGAGAGGGTTTTGGGTGGGTTAACGGACTTGTGGGTGGAGGGTGGTGATGTATGGTACCTGGTGCTTTTAAAAATGTTTTACCATGTTTTACTGTTTTATGCATTTTAAAATGTTGTCTTGCAGCCCGAGGACGTGCTGGTGATAACTAAGGGGGAATGTGGCACCCCTGACCTGGTCAGGCACCACTGAGTACTGCACCCATGCTGGGGACAGTACAATACAGGTAATCCAGAAGGCTGACCGAGGTGTGACTACACAGGCGCATAGTGATCAGGTCTCACACATGTACCTTTGGGAGGACCCCTGGGGATCCCAGGAGGGGGCAAAGCCTTCACCTCCACTTGAGGAGTGGAGGGGGCGAAGCCTCCATCTCCACTCAAGGGGTGTGGTAGAGAGCCTGGTTGCTAGGTGGCGTAGGCAGGCACAAGGGGAAAAGAGAAGGAGGAGTAAACAGTCTGAAGCAGAGTGTGGAGGAGTGAGGAGCATGGAAGTGGAGCTCAGACAGGAGCAGCAGTGCAGGTCCCACGAGTGAGCCATTTTAGTGTGCAGCTCAGGAAGAGCAGAAGCAGACCCTGGAGCTGTTGCAGTCTAACAGCGTCCGCGCAGTGACTACCGACGGGGGAGAACGGTCACCTGGTAGTGCTGCCCGAACACCACACACAGCTGGAGAGAGAGCAGTGTAGTGGAAAGTAAGGAGACTGTCAGGGAGTACCAGGCCCAAACGGGCGGCAGATCCCGATGCGGGGATAGATCCACCTTTCCTTGCTAAACCTGCCGGTGTGGGGCCCTTAACGCCCACGCCACAACACCACAAAAGCCGCAGCCACGTAGCCACAGTTAGGGCCCATAGTTCACAGGAGGCAAGCAGCTGGAGTGATCTGGTCCAGGCGACAAGCAAACGGAAAACAAACGAGGGGAGCAGTTACTTCCCTGGGTGACCCCCATAGGGACTAAAAGTCGGGGTTACCACAAACCACAGAAGGGCTAAGGAAGGCGAGTCGGTAGCCACCCTCATCAGTCAGCCTGAAGGATACCTGGTTCCAGCCTGGTTCATCCCAGCTACGCCCGGGTTACTCACCCTGCCATCAACTGTGAGTAAAACCCCTGAAAGACATTCTGATTGTGTGGAGTTATTCTGCGCCTTGTGGTTCTACACACCTACATAGGGCCCTGGGGCTTGCCTCACTCTCAGGAGGCTATTACAACTGGCTGCACCCACCATCAGCCCCAGGCATCCCTTAACCTGCAGTGGCGGTCCCCACTGACCGCAATTCTGAGAGTGGCGTCACGACAATCCTAAAAGAAGATCTCCTACCTGTGACAAGATCCAGCTACGTGGAGTCCCTGAAGGTAATGCACCGACACAGCACTTGCGGGGCTCCACACGTGCTGAGGGAAAGATATATAGCAGAGCATGGGGAAGGTGCGTGCTGAGGGAAAGATGTATAGCAGAGCATGGGGAAGGTGCGTGCTGAGGGAAAGATATATAGCAGAGCATGGGGAAGGTGCGTGCTGAGGGAAAGATATATAGCAGAGCATGGGGAAGGTGCGTGCTGAGGGAAAGATGTATAGCAGAGCATGGGGAAGGTGAGTGCTGAGGGAAAGATATATAGCAGAGCATGGGGAAGGTGCGTGCTGAGGGAAAGATATATAGCAGAGCATGGGGAAGGTGCGTGCTGAGGGAAAGATGTATAGCAGAGCATGGGGAAGGTGCGTGCTGAGGGAAAGATATATAGCAGAGCATGGGGAAGGTGCGTGCTGAGGGAAAGATGTATAGCAGAGCATGGGGAAGGTGCGTGCTGAGGGAAAGATGTATAGCAGAGCATGGGGAAGGTGTGTGCTGAGGGAAAGATATATAGCAGAGCATATGGAAGGTGTGTGCTGAGGGAAAGATGTATAGCAGAGCATGGGGAAGGTGCGTGCTGAGGGAAAGATGTATAGCAGAGCATGGTGAAGGTGCGTGCTGAGGGAAAGATATATAGCAGAGCATGGGGAAGGTGCGTGCTGAGGGAAATATATAGCAGAGCATGGGGAAGGTGTGTGCTGAGGGAAAGATATATAGCAGAGCATGGGGAAGGTGCGTGCTGAGGGAAAGATATATAGCAGAGCATGGGGAAGGTGCGTGCTGAGGGAAAGATGTATAGCAGAGCATGGGGAAGGTGCGTGCTGAGGGAAAGATGTATAGCAGAGCATATGGAAGGTGTGTGCTGAGGGAAAGATGTATAGCAGAGCATATGGAAGGTGTGTGGTGAGGGAAAGATGTATAGCAGAGCATATGGAAGGTGTGTGCTGAGGGAAAGATGTATAGCAGAGCATGGGGAAGATGCGTGCTGAGGGAAAGATGTATAGCAGAGCATGGGAAAGCTGCGTGCTGAGGGAAAGATGTATAGCAGAGCATGGGGAAGGTGCGTGGTGAGGGAAATATGTATAGCAGAGCATGGGGAAGGTGCGTGCTGAGGGAAAGATGTATAGCAGAGCATATGGAAGGTGCGTGCTGAGGGAAAGATGTATAGCAGAGCATGGGGAAGGTGCGTGCTGAGGGAAAGATGTATAGCAGAGCATGGGGAAGGTGCGTGGTGAGGGAAAGATGTATAGCAGAGCATATGGAAGGTGTGTGCTGAGGGAAAGATGTATAGCAGAGCATATGGAAGGTGTGTGCTGAGGGAAATATGTATAGCAGAGCATATGGAAGGTGTGTGCTGAGGGAAAGATATATAGCAGAGCATGGGGAAGGTGCGTGCTGAGGGAAAGATGTATAGCAGAGCATATGGAAGGTGCGTGCTGAGGGAAAGATGTATAGCAGAGCATATGGAAGGTGTGTGCTGAGGGAAATATGTATAGCAGAGCATATGGAAGGTGTGTGCTGAGGGAAAGATGTATAGCAGAGCATGGGGAAGGTGCGTGCTGAGGGAAAGATGTATAGCAGAGCATATGGAAGGTGCGTGCTGAGGGAAAGATGTATAGCAGAGCATATGGAAGGTGTGTGCTGAGGGAAAGATGTATAGCAGAGCATATGGAAGGTGTGTGCTGAGGGATGTATAGCAGAGCATGGGGAAGGTGCGTGCTGAGGGAAAGATGTATAGCAGAGCATGGGGAAGGTGCGTGCTGAGGGAAAGATGTATAGCAGAGCATATGGAAGGTGTGTGCTGAGGGATGTATAGCAGAGCATGGGGAAGGTGCGTGCTGAGGGAAAGATGGATATCAGAACATGGGAAACAAGAGAGCTGAGGGAAAGAGCCAAGTGTCAGTGACACTATCCTGTACCCCAAATGTTGGCGTCGTTATCCCATACCCCAAGTGTCGGCATTATTATCCCGTATCCCGAGTGTCGGGGAGAGGCCAGGCACAAACTTTGCACCGGGACCCATCAAACTCTAGTTAAGCCACGGCCTGAAATCATCTGTGATCACGGATCTATTTGTAAGAAAGTTGTGCAAACACAACCTTTTTGTCCATTGTTAAATAATGGAAGTCGGCCAAATCCGTTTTTAACATGGGAGTCTATGGACAATGGATCCGTTAACACAGGGGTGGGGAACCTCCGGCCCTCGGGCCGCATGCGGCCCGCCATGACCTTTTATGCGGCCCCCGGGCAGATTCCCGGGGGAGGCAGTGCTTGTGCTGTCACCGCGGTCTTTCTTGCAGGCCGCCGGCCCTTTAAATTTACACTTTGCTGCTTGTGTGCACCAATGTGTTCTTCCATTGGCCAGTGCCAACGTGATCAGGACTTATTTTGTGGGTGGGTCCCACAGCAGCCTCACAGCTTCCAACAGTGCGTGCCCACCCCTCTGGAGCAGAGTGCCCGCCCCTCTGGAGCAGAGTGCCCGCCTTCTCATTCCGATGCTGTGAGTCCAGCACCCGCCCTCTGCTGCTGTGTGCCTCGTCCAGTGCTTTGTGCCCCCCTACCCCAGTTCTGTAAACCCTCCCCCCCAGAGTTCCGTGAAACCCTCAGTGCTGTGTGCCCCCCAATGCTGTGTATCACCCCAGGTTTGCGTCGTCCCCTCCCCCTCAGTGATGTCAGGGCTCCCCCAGTCCTGTGTGCAGCCCCCCATCCTGTGTGCAGACACCCCATCCTGTGTGCAGCCCCCCATCCTGTGTGCATACCCCCCATCCTGTGCAACCCCTACAGTCCTATGCAGCCCCCCCAGTCCTATGTGCGGCCCCCCCAGTCATGTGTACAGCCCCCCCCAGTCATGTGTGCAGCCCCCCGTGATGTCTGTGCCTCCCCCCAGTGTAATGTCTGTGCTCCCTCCAGTGATGTCTGTGGTGTCTTGTGGTGTCTGTGCCCAGCCCCTCTTGTGGTGTCTGTGCCCCAGCCCCTATTGTGGTGTCTGTGCCCCAGCCCCTCTTGTGATGTATATGCCCCCAGCGTCTCCTGTAATGTGTATGCCACCAGTGTCTCATGTGACTTACACATCACATTGGAGATGCTGGGGGCATATACATCAGATTGGAGATGCTGGGGGCATATACATCAGATTGGAGATGCTGGGGGCATTTACATGTCCCCAGCCCCTAGTGTAATGTATGTGCCCCCAGTGTCACCTGTGATGTATATACAGTAGTCCCAGCGTCTCCTATGTGATGTATATTCAGCAGTTACAGCGTCTTCTATGTGATGTATATGCCCCCAGCAGTCCCAGTGTATACGTGATATATGTACCTTCAGTGTCTCCTGTGATGTATATACAACGTCTGTTATGTGACGGCTCCGGCCACCACAGTAGGGGTGAGTTAATTAATTGTTTCACCAAATATAATAGGGTCATTTAAACATTGATAATTTTGTGCGGCCCCCGAAGGTTAGTAGAAATTTCCAAATGGCCCCCGGCATAAAAAAGGTTCCCCACCCCTGCGTTAACAGATCGCTATTTATCGTCCATTTGTAACAAATCCATTACAAATGCCAGTACAATGGATGGCTAAATAGCGATCTGTTAATGGATCCGTTGTGCATAGACTTCCATGTTAAATAAACAGATCCGGCAGACGTCAGTTTACAAAAGGATCCATTGTAACAGAAGACAAAAGGACATGTGAACATAGCCTAAAGCGGGCTTTACACGCTACGACATCGCTAATGCGGAGTCGTTGGGGTCACGGAATTCGTGACGCACATCCGGCCGCATTAGCGATGCTGTTGCGTGTGACATCGATTAGCGATTTTGCATCGTTGCAAAACAGTGAAAAATCGCTAATCGGCGACACGGGGGTCCATTCCCAATTATCGTTACTTCAGCAGTAACGAGGTTGTTCCTCGTTCCTGCGGCATCACACATCGCTGCGTGTGACGCCGCAGGAGCGAGGAACGTCTCCCTACCTGCCTCCCGGCCGCTATGCGGAAGGAAGGAGGTGGGCGGGATGTTACGTCCCGCTCATCTCCGCCCCTCCGCTGCGATTGGGCGGCGGTTCAGTGACGTCGCTGTGACGCCGCATGGACCGCCCCCTTAGAAAGGAGGCGGTTCGCCGGTCACAGCGACGTCGCCGGACAGGTAAGTATGTGTGACGGCTCTGGGCGATGTTGTGCGGCACGGGCAGCGATATGCCCGTGTCGCGCAACAGATGGGGGCGGGTACGCACACTAGCGATATCGGGACCGATATCGCAGTGTGTAAAGTAGCCTTTAGCCAAAACCAGGAGTGGAACAATCAGAGGAAAAGTGTAATAGAAACACGGGCACCGCTTCTGTATTTATCACCCACTCCGGGTTTTGGCTACAAATACTGAGGTAAGATAATGACCAAATACTGAGCGTGTGTTAATGTGAGAATGTGAATTAACAATGAATTTTCCTCACTTTGCTGTAGGACCTGCCATAGGACCTGCCATAGAACCTGCCATAGGACCTGCCATAGGACCTGCCATAGAACCTGCCATAGGACCTGCCATAGAACCTGGCATAGAACCTGCCATAGAACCTGCCATAGAACCTGCCATAGGACCTGCCATAGAACCTGCCATAGGAGCTGCCATAGGACCTGCCATAGAACCTGCCATAGGACCTGCCATAGAACCTGGCATAGGACCTGCCATAGGACCTGCCATAGGACCTGCCATAGAACCTGGCATAGAACCTGCCATAGAACCTGCCATAGAACCTGCCATAGGACCTGCCATAGAACCTGCCATAGGACCTGCCATAGGACCTGCCATAGAACCTGGCATAGAACCTGCCATAGAACCTGCCATAGAACCTGCCATAGGACCTGCCATAGGACCTGCCATAGAACCTGGCATAGAACCTGCCATAGAACCTGCCATAGGACCTGCCATAGAACCTGCCATAGGACCTGCCATAGGACCTGCCATAGAACCTGGCATAGAACCTGCCATAGAACCTGCCATAGGACCTGCCATAGGACCTGCCATAGAACCTGACATAGAACCTGCCATAGAACCTGCCATAGAACCTGCCATAGGACCTGCCATAGGACCTGCCATAGAACCTGGCATAGAACCTGCCATAGAACCTGCCATAGAACCTGCAATAGGACCTGCCATAGGACCTGCCATAGAACCTGCCATAGGACCTGCCATAGGACCTGCCATAGAACCTGCCATAGGACCTGCCATAGAACCTGGCATAGGACCTGCCATAGGACCTGCCATAGGACCTGCCATAGGACCTGCCATAGAACCTGCCATAGGACCTGGCATAGAACCTGCCATAGGACCTGCCATAGAACCTACCATAGAACCTGCCATAGGACCTGCCAGAGAACCTGCCATAGGACCTGGCATAGGACCTGCCATAGGACCTGGCTGTGTAATCTGATGGGAGATGCCTCCAGCTCACGTCCAGTGTATGTATAAGGGAACCGCAGTTTACGACTTGTTATTGCACTGTATGGGGTGACCGTGCTGATCACCAGAAACCTAGAAACTTCCATAATTCCATGAAGTATATTGGAGTGCCTCATTAGGATCCTTTACATCCACCAAGAAGCAATAGCCATGACGGACCATGGTGACACGGCGTGGATCATAGTAGAGCGAGGTGTCAGACAAGGCGGCATCCTGGCACCATTTCTATTCAATTTATATGTAGAAGCTATTTTCAGGAAGGCTGGACTTGCCGAAAAAGAAGAAGAAATCAGTGGTTGGACGAATCATCAACAATCTTAAATATGCAGAAGACACAACATCAATAGCAACAAGCATAGATGGAAGTCAATAGGACAATAGCTATGGGCAAATCAACAAGGAAGTCACTGGCCAAGGTCTTCAAATTGAGGAATATTTCACTGGTGGTGAAGACATGGCTCATACATAGTCTAGTCTGGACTCATACATAGTGTGGTCTTATATGAATGTGAAACATGAATGATAAAAAAACAAGATAGAAAAAGAATCAACGCCTTAGAAATGTGGTGCTGGAGAAGGATATTATCAATACCATGGATGGCAAGAAGAACAAGCAAATCACTTTTGGAACAAATCAAGCCAGACATGTGACTCGAAGCAAGAATCAGCAAGCTACGACTTGGCTTCTTTGGACACATTATACATAGAGAGAAATCACTGAGAAGGTCATAATGATCTGAGAATAGAAGAAACAAGGCGAAGAAGACAAGAAAATGGTGGAGAAGAGCCTGGACCTATCTAGGCTTACACAAGATCAATTTTCCTATAGAGCGTTCATATATCAAGTCACCGTGGAATGGGATCAAACTGAAGGCCATTGAATAAAAATAATAAATTACACTAATAATACCAAGAAAGACTATTCTCCTTATGGAGACCTGACAAACCAGTCCGGCTGTCAGTGGTAAGGGGACTTATAGTTGCAATGCCCCTCTGGGAATTATTCAAATTGTCTCTCCAGGAAAGGAGACAAACTCTAGCGCCACCTATTGGAAGTAACAATCCTAAAAGTCAAAAGTGGCCTTTTAACAAGCCTTTTCATATGACCTAGGATATATGCCAGATCAGAATCCCAATTTGCAGACACGGTGTTTCGGGGTGATTGTCCCTCGTCAGTGCAAAGTGTGGGTAACTGATCTGGCTGTATGAGAAGCTATGTGGGGACTAATAATACCATAATATGTGCATCTGAACCCTTTAATGCACCCACAGAGGCAGCAGTCCACCATAGCTAAAGTGACCACTATGCACCAGAAGAAATACAGTGCGAAAATAGTATAGTCCAAAAAGATCCCAATAATAGCCAAAGAGCCAGACCATAAAGCGCCCAAATAATATCTTCATACACTCCAAATTTATCAGACACGTCGTTACCTGTTTTCCTGGGATTGGATCTTGGGGGTCCCTTAGTCCCTTTGGTCTCCGTTTAATAGTTATCTCATAATTCTGCCTCAGATATATAGTATGACGTATGCACCTGTTAATTATTGAGCTATAAAGAGCCCAAATAAAACCACCCATGACCAAATAATATAGTACTGAAATAATATATCTGTTAATGCATAAATAATGGTATTAAAACATAGTACACATACAGTGCCTATAAGTAGTATTCAACCCCCT
The DNA here is from genome assembly GCF_048569485.1 of Anomaloglossus baeobatrachus. NCBI lineage: Eukaryota > Metazoa > Chordata > Amphibia > Anura > Aromobatidae > Anomaloglossus > Anomaloglossus baeobatrachus. Next base: position 259,106,213 of record NC_134360.1, read on the forward strand.
GCAGATTTAGCAGGTTTACACATTCGGAATAACTCGGCATTGTGACATTTGGACTGTAGATCAGCCTGGAAGTGTGAAATGCAGCAAAAAAGAATGTTATTTCTTTTTTTAAATTGTGAAAAGTTTATTCAGAGGGTCATTTATTATTCAACCCCTCAATCCACCAGAATTCTGTTTGGTTCCCCTAAAGTATTAAGAAGTATTTCAGGCACAAAGAACAATGAGCTTCACATGTTTGGATTAATTATCTCTTTTTCCAGCCTTTTCTGACTAATTAAGACCCTCCCCAAACTTGTGAACAGCACTCATACTTGGTCAACATGGGAAAGACAAAGGAGCATTCCAAGACCATCAGAGACAAGATCGTGGAGGGTCACAAGGCTGTCAAGGGGTACAAAACCCTTTCCAAGGAGTTGGGCCTACCTGTCTCCACTGTTGGGAGCATCATCCGGAAGTGGAAGGCTTATGGAACTACTGTTAGCCTTCCACGGCCTGGACAGCCTTTGAAAGTTTCCTCCCGTGCTGAGGCCAGGCTTGTCCGAAGAGTCAAGGCTAACCCAAGGACAACAAGGAAGGAGCTCCGGGAAGATCTCATGGCAGTGGGGACATTGGTTTCAGTCAATACCATAAGTAACGTACTCCACCGCAATGGTCTCCATTCCAGACGAGCCCGTAAGGTACCTTTACTTTCATCATGTCAAGGCTCGTCTACAGTTTGCTCATGATCACTTGGAGGACTCTGAGACAGACTGGTTCAAGGTTCTCTGGTCTGATCAGACCAAGATCGAGATCTTTGGTGCCAACCACACACGTGACGTTTGGAGACTGGATGGCACTGCATACGACCCCAAGAATACCATCCTTACAGTCAAGCATGGTGGTGGCAGCATCATGCTGTGGGGCTGGTTCTCAGCCAAGGGGCCTGGCCATCTGGTCCGTATCCATGGGAAGATGGATAGCACGGCCTACCTGGAGATTTTGGCCAAGAACCTCCGCTCCTCCATCAAGGATCTTAAGATGGGTCGTCATTTCATCTTCCAACAAGACAACGACCCAAAGCACACAGCCAAGAAAACCAAGGCCTGGTTCAAGAGGGAAAAAATCAAGGTGTTGCAGTGGCCTAGTCAGTCTCCTGACCTTAACCCAATTGAAAACTTGTGGAAGGAGCTCAAGATTAAAGTCCACATGAGACACCCAAAGAACCTAGATAACTTGGAGAAGATCTGCATGGAGGAGTGGGCCAAGATAACTCCAGAGACCTGTGCTGGCCTGATCAGGTCTTATAAAAGACGATTATTAGCTGTAATTGCAAACAATGGTTATTCCACAAAATATTAAACCTAGGGGTTGAATAATAATTGACCCACACTTTTATGTTGAAAATTTATTAAAATTTATCTGAGCAACATAACTTGTTGGTTTGTAAGATTTATGCATCTGTTCATAAATCCTGCTCTTGTTTGATGTTTGCAGGCTCTAACTTATTTGCATCTTATCAAACCTGCTAAATCTGCAGGGGGTTGAATACTACTTGTAGGCACTGTATAACAGCGTGCAAACATAATAGTGTTATACACCGTCCAAAGATCATCAGTCAGCTTTATCTTAACACATAGGAAATTTTATTTATAAATTTGAAAAACATTTCCATTTTACCTGTAACCTTTAAATGCAGATAAGTGGGGTTTGCCTAAAAGTGGAAGGAATGGTCTGCAGCCCCACCTGGTGCCATCAGGACAGTGGAGGCAATGTGATGGCCACCGCACGGGCCGCTCTCCTCTCCTCGGATGGGCTGCAGGTGCCGGATTTTGTTTGATGGTGCTCAGTAGAACAGTCACAGGGACTTTCCTGCTGTGTCTCCTGTTACGTCAATCATTCCTGAGTGTATAAGGAGTGAGATATATATATATATATATATATATATATATATATATATACATTAGACAATGGCTGCACAGTGGAATGACGAACACTGTGTACAGCGTGCCAAAGTTGAGGACTTTCTGGAATCCCCTGAATGTTTTAGTGAACAGTTTGCAGCTTGTATAATGTACATTCGAGCATTCTTCAATGTCTGGGTCTACTCGTCATCTCAGGGCAGTTTGTTACAGATTCTGGCATCTCTGCAGGGATTTTCCATTATTGGCCTAGCTTAGAGTGTGATCAGTGGAGGATAACCATCCCAGGAATACTACTAAACAGCAACATAAAGAAGATGCTCCTTCACTGCAGTAACCAATTGTCACGCTGAGACGAGGGGACGCCCGGCGTGGGGCGCAACACGGAGGGAAAAACCGGGGTAGATGTTAAGGAAGACCTTGGCGATAGGTAGCAGGGTCACCACCTCCCACTCACCTGTGGCTTATCACTGCGCTCCCTAATGTTCCCAAATGGGTCCTTCCCCCCTGTGCCATCACATGCCTAGGCCCTTGCTGACCCTGACCTTACCCTTACTAGTGGGTAGGGCAGAGAAACACTAGTCCCACTACTACAGTAAGACAACACAAGGAAGATAAGACCTTAAGATCGCACATGTGACCGGCGCTATAAAACCGCCCTATGTGCGATCTCGGCATCTGCGATCTGGCGTGTCACATTGTTAATGAGATCGCTAGCGATGTTGCAGCGTGTAAAGCACCCTTAAGGGTCCATTATTTTATGTGCGGCTTACTATGGCGCCGTATTTATTTCCTAAGATGATATAGCTTTCGTGTATACCTGTTTCTATATTCATGCCCTTTTCATTCAGAGTTGTGCAATGAGCACATATGTACAGGCAATGTATGAGCGTAATACACGCAGTAATGCAGAGGCCGGTCGTGTCCCGTCGTGTGGGCTTCATAACAAGCCTTGGCAATGCACAGAGGACACAATGTCCTGCTTCTCCTCCCATTTCTACAGATTTCTATCTGCCATAACAGCCTTTTGTTTGCAGGACAAGGTGGTGTATAGAGCGGGGAGCGCCATTGTACTGAGGAGGAATCCTGCCCTCTGGTGGTGACAGCGGCTCGCTGCATCTTGTTTGTCAGACTCCTGTGTCTTGGAATGTTCCGGACTGTTTGTCTCTGCGCCCGCAGCGCTGACACTCTCCTGATAAACACATCTCAGGAACATAGGAAATGAAGGCCAGCAATGCCGCCTTGCAAAACTTTCATGATGTCAACACCTAGTTCCAATTAGTTTTTCGCAAGTGTTATATTGATGGATGACCTCTATAATTACAGTCACGTTGATTAATCTACATTCATTCTCTTTTTTCTTCACTATTTTTATATACACGACACTGTTATGTTTTCTGTTTTTTTTTTCTATTGCTGTATCTATATTTTCTGTGTTGGAGTCACACAAATCCAATGATTAGTGCCGCCTCTTACCTACATGGTGCTCGGAACACGGCCCCTCCTGTGTCTCCCCCATTACTCCTGACTCATGAGTCTGCAAACAAAGCCCGCAACACTGCTGGAAAGATTACATAACACATGGAAGGAGAGATCACAGCTTCTTAATGTGATACATGGGGATAGTCTTGTTTAATAATGACTAGTGATGAGCGGGCACTACCATGCTCGGGGGCTCGGTACTTGTAACTAGTGATGAGCGGGCACTACCATGCTCGGGGGCTCGGTACTTGTAACTAGTGATGAGCGGGCACTACCATGCTCGGGGGCTCAGTACTGGTAACTAGTGATGAGAGGGCACTACCATGCTCGGGTGCTCAGTACTGGTAACTAGTGATGAGCGGGCACTACCATGCTCAGGTGCTCAGTACTGGTAACTAGTGATGAGAGGGCACTACCATGCTCGGATGCTCAGTACTGGTAACTAGTGATGAGCGGGCACTACCATGCTCAGGTGCTCAGTACTGGTAACTAGTGATGAGCGGGCACTACCATGCTCGGGTGCTCAGTACTGGTAACTAGTGATGAGCGGGAACTATCATGCTCAGGTGCTCAGTACTGGTAACTAGTGATGAGCTGGCACTACCATGCTCGGGTGCTCAGTACTGGTAACTAGTGATGAGCGGGCACTACCATGCTCGGGTGCTCAGTACTGGTAACTAGTGATGAGCGGGCACTACCATGCTCGGGGGCTCAGTACTGGTAACTAGTGATGAGAGGGCACTACCATGCTCGGGTGCTCAGTACTGGTAACTAGTGATGAGCGGGCACTACCATGCTCAGGTGCTCAGTACTGGTAACTAGTGATGAGAGGGCACTACCATGCTCGGATGCTCAGTACTGGTAACTAGTGATGAGCGGGCACTACCATGCTCAGGTGCTCAGTACTGGTAACTAGTGATGAGCGGGCACTACCATGCTCGGGTGCTCAGTACTGGTAACTAGTGATGAGCGGGAACTATCATGCTCAGGTGCTCAGTACTGGTAACTAGTGATGAGCTGGCACTACCATGCTCGGGTGCTCAGTACTGGTAACTAGTGATGAGCGGGCACTACCATGCTCGGGTGCTCAGTACTGGTAACTAGTGATGAGCGGGCACTACCATGCTCGGGTGCTCAGTACTGGTAACTAGTGATGAGCGGGCACTACCATGCTCGGGTGCTCAGTACTGGTATCTAGTGATGAGCGGGCACTACCATGCTCGGGTGCTCAGTACTGGTAACTAGTGATGAGCGGGCACTACCATGCTCGGGGGCTCGGTACTTGTAACTAGTGATGAGCGGGCACTACCATGCTCGGGGGCTCGGTACTGGTAACTAGTGATGAGCGGGCACTACCATGCTCGGGGGCTCGGTACTGGTAACTAGTGATGAGCGGGCACTACCATGCTCGGGTGCTCAGTACTGGTAACTAGTGATGAGCGGGAACTATCATGCTCGGGTGCTCAGTACTGGTAACTAGTGATGAGCGGGCACTACCATGCTCGGGGGCTCGGTACTTGTAACTAGTGATGAGCGGGCACTACCATGCTCGGGGGCTCGGTACTGGTAACTAGTGATGAGCGGGCACTACCATGCTCGGGGGCTCGGTACTGGTAACTAGTGATGAGCGGGCACTACCATGCTCAGGGGCTCGGTACTGGTAACTAGTGATGAGCGGGCACTACCATGCTCGGGGGCTCGGTACTGGTAACTAGTGATGAGCGGGCACTACCATGCTCGGGTGCTCAGTACTGGTAACTAGTGATGAGCGGGCACTACCATGCTCGGGGGCTCGGTACTGGTAACTAGTGATGAGCGGGCACTACCATGCTCAGGTGCTCTGTACTGGTAACTACTACCATGCTCGGGGGCTCGGTACTTGTAATGAGCAGTTGGGCACCAGGATGGGCGCGACTCAAGGACCCGAATATAATGGAAGTCAATGAGGAACTGAAGCATTTCCCAGAAAAATGCTCGAGTTCCCAATTGATTTCCATTATACTCAGATACTCGAGCCCCCGAACATGGAAGCTCTAAGCTGACAGCTGGGGTCTTGTATATTTAGGCTGGTGAGGCCCATGGTTATTGGGCCCTCCATAGCCTAAAAATAGCAAGTTGCAGCCGCCCCAGAAGTGGCACATCCATTAGATGTGCCAATCCTGGCGCTTTGCATCGACTCTTCCCCTTACCCTGGGGAAGTGGCAAACGAGGTAATATATGGGGCTGATACCAGCTGTGAATTGCTAGATGGCATCAAGCCCTGGTATTGGTAATGGGTTGGCATTTATCAGACATCCCCATTACTAATCCAGTAGTTGTAAATGGACAAAATATACAGTATATATATATATATATATATATATATATATATATTTATAATAAAATCCCCCAACACCAGCACTAATTCCGCTGTAATCCACAAGAAGGTCCCACAACGTTCCTCCAAAGCGAATCTGTAAGACATAAAAAGAGAGAAGTATTAAAGAAAAAAGACATGAGACACCCTCATTCATCAATTTATTACCCATCAAAACTCTAATAGTAAAATCGCCTGGGGATTAAAGGGTTAATGTGATAAATAGGTAAAGTCTGAGCGGGCACTACCATGCTCGGGGGCTTGGTACTCAAAACGAGCAGTTGGATGCTTGGATGGGCGCGACTCGAGTACCCGAGTATAATGAAAGTCAATGATGAAAAATGCTTGAGTGTCCCATTGATTTCCATTATACTCGGGTACCGAACCCCCGAGTATGGGAGTGCTCACTCTAAGGGTTCACTCACAACTGCATGTGAAATATGGCTCAGTTGTTGCTCCTGAAATGTTTTGAAGGGATATGTGAGTTTCATTCCATATGTCTTGCGAGTGCTATCCCTCGCCTAGTCTCCGTGTGATGTCCGTATGATGTCCGTGTGATGTCCGTGTGATGTCCGTGTGATGTCCGTGTGATGTCCGTGTGATGTCTGTGTCATCTATGTCACATCCATTTTTAACATGATCTTTTACATACTGTCAAAAGCTAGATAAACAGATAGATGTCAAACACATATATATAATGCTCCCCCCCATTACATATTCTAAGCTTGCACCCTTTAATGCCTTTCATGTGGCACTTTAGGGTGTTTAGTCTTGTATTTAGCCACAGATGCAAAAATTAAAAAAAAAAAAAAAGAAAGATGATGTGGGATCTCCCTATTTTTGTAGCCAGCTAAGGTAAAGCAGACAGCTGCAGTCTGCAGTCCACAGCTGGCAGCTTCACCTTGGATGGTAATCCAAAACAGAGGGCACCCCACGGTGTTGTTTAAAATTATTTATAAATTAAATAAATTATTTAAAAAAAAAAACAACAATGTAGGTTCACCCCCAAATTAGATCACCAGCCAAGGTGCAGTTGACAGCTGGGGTCTGGTATTTTCAGACTGGGATTGTTATTGGTTACAGCTCCAGAAGCGGATCTTCCTCTTGCTGTGGTGCGGTGGCAAACGGGCTAATATATGGGGTTGATGTCACCGGTGAATTGCCAGCTGGCATCAAGCCCTGGAATTAGTAATGGCCCCATTACTAATGCAGTAGTTGTAAATTGACAATATATTGATAATACCGCCCCCCACTGCTCACACATTGATGTAGCTATTAGGAGGTTGGTGGTGCATTTGCCCTTAAGGAACGCCGGTAAGCTGCTTGGCCAGGGTATTGAGATTCTGGGTTGGGACTTTGCCCTCTTGAAGGACAACTCTGATACATCTCTGCTTCATAATAACCCGAGAGTAGAGAAGAGTGAACCTGAGCTGTAAAGTTTGGGGTTCATACCGAACACTGGGTGTCTCTAGCTCGAACCGGAATATGGACTTTTAAAAAACGTCTGCGTCCGGGCGCTGTACGCATGTTACCACTCGATCGAGCGGCGCTGTGCTCAGGTACGCTCAGTGCTCGGCTCAGTGGGAGTCTCCGAATGGCTCTCACTGGGGGGTAAAAACCCTTCCTCTCCCAGAGATTATTTGTTTATGGCTGGCTGTGTGTGGGCGGAGGGCTGAACTGCACGATCATTGACTTCCATTATACCCGTTACTCGAGTCCATTAGTTCGGGTTCTCATTGACTTATATGAGGTTTGGGGGCCGGGAACAAGTTCAGGTCAAGTCTGGGCCCCTAAAAGAAATTTTAACCAAATTCCGTACGGACCCGGCAAACCCAAACAACCACGGGTCGGCTCATCTCTACTCCAAAGATCTCAAGCTGTGAAGGTCGGCATCCATCACATGGATCATCATGAAGGGTCAATTTCTCACGAGACGCTGCGGTATCGAAAATGAGGAGACGTTCAATTGTCCTTTAAAGCCCAAACTGTCCTCGGTCAGTTCTCTGCATGAGGCGTTGTGGCAATGTGGTCGTATTGATCTCTCAGGGGTAACAGCGCCCCCCATTCACATCACACTCACCTACATTCTAATGCTATTTACATTTGAGGAAAGAGAATTTAAAATTTTAGATTTTCTTTTATTTTTTTTTTTTACGTTTTTAACTAAACCCCTTCGGGGACTTGAATCTGCCAGCACCTGATCGCCTGTCAAGTGCACAGCAATGTTCGAGTACTGCCGTATATTGTGGAATTATTCAACATTCGACATTCATGGTCTGTCCTCAGGATGGGTCATCAATATCTGATTGGTCGGGGTCCGACATCCCGCACCCCCCCGATCAGCTGCTCTCGGCCCCAGCGGTGGCAGCCAGAAATGCTCAGCTCCGGAGCTGCTCCGTCTTCTGAGGGACCAACCCCGTTAATGACCTCCTACCACTGGGGGTGCACAATAGTTTGTAGCCACACGGCAAAGCAATCGCTGGGAAATGAGGGACCTGCACTTACTCCATCCCCCATTAGATATTCTTGTACCCACATTGCTGTTTTCTAGGTGGAGCTGGACCTGCACATTTTACACCGGATTACTCTTATCCCCTGAACTGATCCCTGTGGGAGACAGATGTGTATTCGCAGCTGCCGTATACTCCCTAATGAATATTCACATTACAATATACGTTTACCCTTGTAAATATATTAATTAAGCGCTAATCCAACCGTGTGAAGTCATTAGTGGGAATGTGCGCGGCTTCTTTGCAGGTGTGATGCAAAGACGCCCCCGCCTCAGTGTCTGCAGATGGGCCCTCACCATGAGGCCCTCTAGCCGGATCCCATAGGCAGAGAACATTTTATCACTTTGCAAAATTACATTATTTTACTCAACATTTTACATTAGTTTTTGTAATTCAAAATCCAGATCTGGGCTCCTGGATAGAAAAACTGTAATTTTCATCCCTGTCTGGACCTGCTCCAGCGACGTCTGCTTCTGGCCCCAGGTGCCGCTGTAGTCGCTCGGAGGCCGGCACGGCAATGTTGGAGATGTCATGACCAGTGTCACTGGGCAGCGCTGGTGCTACTCAGCCAGGTATACTGGTGTGGTTGGGATATGTGGTGCCGCCCCATCAGACATAGTGGCGAGGGAGGTGCTGTCCAGAAGCCTGACAGGAATAATGAACTCCCTGCTGTGGCCAATGGGGCAGTGCCACACCCTACTTAAACTCCCAACATACTAGTTATTGTGGTGGTTAATCCCTGTGTTCCGGTGTTTTTACCATGTTGTGTTCTTGACCGGCTTGTCATCATAAGTCTACCTCTGTGATCTCCCCTGAAGTTGGCCTAAGTTAGTCTGATTTTGCTTTTGATTGGCCTCCTGGTATCCAACCTCGGCTAGTCCAAAGACTATGACTTTGCCTTCTGACCCTGTCCTGCCTCTGTCCCTTCTGTTACTGCCTCAGATAGTTTGACTATTCTTGACTCAGGCTCGCTCCTTCAGAACCCTCTGTGGACGTAAGGCAAGCGGGCCCTTGTTATAAGGCCAGATTCATGTATAAGGATTAAAGGGTGAAGCTTTGGTTTATTCTGGGACTTGCTAGACGGAGTGGCGTGGAGCCAGTCTTCTTTCCATATCAGCCTGTTTGAGTTAGATTTTACAACAATGGAAGAGACCTCTGCATTTGCTTTTGAGATATTGACATGTTTTGTTTACAGCTTGTTGCCTAGGAGACCGACCACCACTGCTGCCCAGCTTGTAAGCACTGCGTTAAAGCTGGCCAAGCTTAGGAGGATAACGTCTTCCAGTGATCTTGGTCAGCTTCTAAACAGTGTTTACAAGCTCAAAAGAAAAGCGCTTGTAAGTACATGTGGCGCCATGGACAAGCCAGGGGCCACAGAGAACAACACCAACACACCCCACACTCCCGGTCAGGCACACCAAGGTCAGACACAAAACCCTTGTTGCCTTCCTCCAGGGGCTGATGTCCACACCAGGGGGTGGGCCAGGCGGTTGGCCCCGCCCACCGAGGAGTTCACAGTCCTGGAGGCGGGAAGAACAGGTAGATGAGTTGAGGAGTGGAGAGAGATTAGAGTTGGAAGTGAAAGTGGAAGGAGGAAAGTGGCAGTTAAGCAGCCTGAAGTTGGTCCGGGTGTGTGGCCCGGATGGATCAGCAAGGTTGGCAGACGGTGGTGACCGTCTGCAGGAGTGGCCTATCGGAGTTTACCGTAAGGACCGTGGACGGGCGGTGGACGGGCGGTGGCCCGGCGGTACCGGACTGGTAGGCAAAGAGAAGCCAGCACCAACCGGCAGGGGCTTACAGACCCCGGCAAGGCTAGGAGTCGCCGTGAATTTGCCAAATCCGTTAGCGAAGGGAACCTCCTGGGTTTCCCAGCAGCCAAGTCCCGACAGAAGGCAACCGTCCAACCGAGAGAGGGAAACACAGTCACCGCCAAGGCTAAAGTTCCCAGGGCCAGAGCCTGCGGGCAAAAGGGGCTCCTTCAGCCCATATCCAAGCTGGGGAGTGGGTTACCGGTGGGAACCCATTGGAACCGTTACACTACAAAGGTGCAGGGAAAGGCAGTCACCATCAACAATAACAACACCGCAGCCGTCTGTGGGACCCGTCCATCCAGCCGTGTGTTTTACCGAGAACTGTGTCCTCATCATTGGCTGAGTGAGTACCACCGTGCCGTACGGCACAGCGCTGTCCCTGCGACCCTGCACCTCACCAGGCCCCGTAACCCGCCTGCTATCCTTCCCTACAACATCACCGGGCCCGGGACAACCAACCCCCTACCCACGGAGGAGAGAACTAACAACAAAGCTGCTCCCTGTCACCGCTCCCGGGATCCCCGTCCAGAGCAGCGGTGGTGTCACCAACTTCACCTCAACCGTGGGTGGCGTCACGGACAATAACCAAATCCCCACAATCAATCTCCACCCTTTTCCCTCACGGGCGAGGAGCGCCGCTCGAGTCCCCGGGATCCGGCCCACCGCTCGAGCCACCACCGAGCAGCAGCAGCAGCAGCCGGACCCGAGCAGTGGGAGAGCGCAGCGTCCCCTCCTCCGCCCGCGACATACAGATGAGTGGTCCCATGTAAGTTCGAGTGCAGCCGGACTTTAGATAAAGTTCAGTTTGGGTCCCGGACTTGACCTGAACCCCAATGGAATTCACTCTCTACTTGTAAGCACTGCACATGTGCTACTGTCTAGAAGTGGTGGTCGGTCTCCAAGGCAACAATCTATAAACAGAAGAAGAAGAAAAGAAAATCGCTAATATCTCAAGAATAACTGAAAACACAGAAACTTGTAAAACTGCTCATAATTATAAGCACTATCGGACAATACCTATTTCAGGCGATGGGATTAACTCTTTAACAGAAACCTGTCATGACTATTGTGACATATGACAGTTGTTGTACGGCCGTGTAGGGGCTTGTTTCCCAATTAGGCCGAAGATGAACGAAATTTATTGCTTATTTTTAAATTTTAAAAAAATAAATAACTGAAAATTGGGGCGTGCAATATTATTCATCCCCTTTACTTGCAGTGCAGAAACTCCCTCCAGAAGTTGATTGAGGCTCTCTGAATGATCCAATGTTGTCCTAAATGACTGATGATGATAAATATAAGCCCCTGTGTGTAATTAAGCCTCCGTATAATGCCCCTGCTCTGTGATAGTCTCATGTTCTGTGTAAAGCGCAGAGAGCATCATGAAGACCAAGGAACACAACAGGCAGGGCCGTGATACTGTTGTGGAGAAGGTTAAAGCCAGATTTGGGTACAAAAAGATTTCTACAACTTAAAACATCCCAAGAAGCCCTGTGCAAGCGATCATATTGAAATGGAAGGAGTATCCTACCACTGCAAATCTACCAAGACCCGGCCGTCCATCCAAACTGTCATCTCACACAAGGAGAAGACTGATCAGAGACGCAGCCAAGAGGCCCATGATCCCTCTGGATGAACTGCAGAGATCTACAGCTGAGGTGGGAGAGGTCTGTCCATAGCACAACAATCAGTCTACACTGCACAAATCTGGCCTTTATGGAAGAGCGGCAAGAAGAAGCCATTTCTCAAAGATATCCATAAAAAGTGTTGTTTAAGGTTTGCCACAAGCCACCTGGAGACACCAAACATGTGGAAGAAGGTGCTCTGGTCAGATGAAATAAAAATCGAGCCATATGGGCACAATGCCAAGCAATGTGTTTGGGGTAAAAGCAACACAGCTCATCACCCTGAACACACCATCCCCACTATCAAACATGGTGGTGGCAGCTGTGACGACATGGACTCTCATGGGTTAAAGTTTCTTAACATTCAGACAGACGTATTGTTCTTTTGTGTAGTACCTCATGTTTGCTTAGCTATTGTATCTCCAGACTCTTCCAGTAATCATTGTATTGTAGTTGTGTATTGCTAATGTGATTACCTTAGTAGCCATTGTCTAGTTGTAGACTTGCAGGCTCCATATGTATACCCTCAGTCTTTCTGTAGACATCATTTGGATGAACATTGTCCATGCAGCTTGAGATTCATCCAATGGGAGAGGCGCTCTTGTCCAACCAATCGATGAGGACGCAGTGTATCTAAGTGGAAGGCTGTGGCTATAAAAAAGACTTCTTTAAGCCACCAGGTTGTTGACGGATGCTGATGGATCCAGTCTAAGCTCTTTGGAGCTGACTAGAGGATCAAGATATCTTATGGCTTCAATCTAGGGACTCCGGTTCCAGTTGGAGACCATATCCACAGCCTAGGGATTTCGACTCCGGCTGCCAGGATTGTAACATCATACCAGGACTACCTAAGGAGGACACTCAGGTTGGGACAGTTGAGTCACCTGTTACAGACTTTGCAGACCTCACACAGCTTCCTAAATCTGGCATTATTCTTTTCTCGGTGGGTGCCCGCCAAAAGCGGGGTGCTGCTGGATTTGGGTAAATAGCCCTGGAACCTCTGAGGCATGGACATTCTAAATCCCTGGTGAGCCAGCGGAAGGGTGAGACTGTGTTGCCTGTTACATTTGTGTTTTGCTGGTTATGTGCTATGTGCCGTTAATTGTTTGGGGATCCAATAAAGTCTAATTATTGTGGTTCCCTCACCCTGTGTTGTATGAGTAGTGTTACGCCCACGGTTAAGGAGGCCGGTGTTCAGTTGGGATGAGCCCTGAGCTACGCTGTCTTTCTAAAGGTGGCGGGATTTAGTGGACGAGAGCACCCACTGAGCCCCGTGTCTCCACAGCAGCATCATAGTTTGGGCCTGCTTTTCTTCAGCAGGGACAGGGAAGATGGGTAAAATTGATGGGAAGATGGATATAGCCAAATACAGGACCATTCTTGAAGAAAACCTGTTGGAGTCTGCAAAAGACCTGAGACTTGAACGGAGATTTGTCTTCCAACAAGACAATGATCCCAAACATAAAGCAAAATCTACAATGGAATGGTTCACAAATAACCGTATCCAGGTGTTAGAATGGCCAAGTCACAGTCCAGACCTGAACCCAATCGAGAATCTGTGGAAAAAGCTGAAAACTGCTGTTCACAAACGCCTCCATCCAACCTCACTCAGCTCCAGCTGTTTACAAAGGAAGAATGGGCGAGAATTTCACCTCTACATATGCAAAACTGATAGACACAGACCCCAAGAGACTGCAGCTGTAATCGCAGCAAAAGGGGGCGCTACAAAGGATTAACTTACAGGGGATGAATAATATTGCACGCCCCAATTCTCAGTTATTTATTTTTTATAAAAGTTTAAAATAAGCAATAAATTTCCTTCATCTTCACAATTGTGTCACTTGTTGTTGATTCTTCACAAGAACATTAACATTTTATCTTTATGTCTGAAGCCTGAAATGTGGGAAAAGGTTGAAAAATTCAAGGGGGGCGAATACGTCCGCAAGGCACTGTACCTTGTTTTTCTTTTTTTGTTTTCTCACTTTATAAGACTGATATTGTCTATTTCTTGCTTAGATCATTTTGCCTTGACAAAGGCCACAACAAGAGCCGAAACGTTGGGAAACTGACGCTGTGACTTTTTGCAGAAATTGCTACAAAAATTATTAAAACATTTTCTCACGTTCCTGTTTGTGCCAGAAATATTTCTTCTTATGTCTGTTTTGTCTGAGCACCGACCTGATACGGTCACAGCAGAGCCCTGTCTATTGGATGCATCCATGTATATATATATATATATATACTAGCTGTACTACCCGGCTTCGCCCAGGATAATAATTGCTGTTATTAAAATTGAAGCCACAAAACAAATAGCTATAAATGCAATTATAATGTCTGTCTCCCCCTCTGTATATATCTCTCTGTCTCTCTCTCTATCGCTTTGTCTGTCTGTCTCTTACCCTGTCTGTCTCTGACTGTCTCTGTCTCCGTCTGTCTCGATCACTTTCCCTGTCTGTCTATCTGTCTCTTTCCCTCTCTTTCCCTGTCTGTCTCTTTCCCTCTTTCCCTCTGTCTCTTTCCCTCTTTCCCTGTCTGTCTCTTTCCCTGTCTGTCTCTTTGTCTCTTTACCTGTCTTTGTCTGTCTCTTACCCTGTCTGTCTCTTTCCCTTTCTTTCCCTGTCTGTCTCTTAACCTGTCTCTCTCTTTCCCTCTCTTTCCCTTTCTGTCTCTTTCCCTGTCAGTCTGTCTCTTTGTCTGTGTCTGTCTCTTTGTGTCTGTCTCTTTCTCTGTCTATGTCTGTTTCTTACCCTGTCTGTGTCTGCCTCTTTCCCTGTCTGTGTCTGTCTCTTTCCCTGGCTGCATTGTGACACGCCAACATTCCATATAAGGGCGTGGCTGCGCATTGTTCTGAAGTTCTGGCTGCACTGTGGCTCCCAGCTCCATTCGCTTTAATGGAGGCAGGTTTTTTGGTGAATAACTGTAAAATGCGGGGTTAAAATGTCCTCTCAAAACATAGCCTATGACGCTCACGGGGTCCAGACGTGTGAGTGTGCAAAATTTTGTGGCTGTAGCTACGACGGTGCGGATGCCAATCCTGGACACACATACATACACACATTCAGCTTTATATATTAGATATATATATGATGACGGGATAAGGAAACACTTTTATTAACAGCATTATGTCACACAGTGATTATGTAAGTGATATCGACGATCGAATCTGCCGAAATCCGGCTCCTCAGGCTGATGGAATATGGCAGGAGGTTGGATTCACGCTGAATCTATTTGATGCAAATTGAATGTACTTTTTTATGACGTGTGCTGATTAAATCAGAAAACATTTGGATTTCCAGCAAATGCCGACATTTTTGTGAAATTTGAGGAAAATTGGATTCACCTTAAAGACATTTGTGCCTCTCTAGGAAGCAATTTGCTAATGATAATCAGTGATAATCAGTGATAATCAGTGTGAGTTAAATCTAGATCATTGCTGAGAAGACGTCGGGTAAACTGCGACATATTGGAGGGATGGTGGATAAATGGTTAATGTTACTGCAATCCCCCATCATTGTATAAAAATGCGATCTGCAAAACTGATCTTGTTTAGTATAAAATCAGCCGCGCGCTGGGACACTTTTACCGGGTCACTTGTTATTCATTATCGTAAAGGGATGTTTTTCATTTTAAAAAATGGTTCTGGGCTCTAAAAATAGGAAATGCTGTAAACATCACATCTAAGCATAGGTGACGGGAAGAGGCTGCAGCCATAGGAGACGTGACCAGGGCAATGCCGCCATAGGAGACGTGACCAGGGCAATGCCGCCCTCTGCTGGCGGAAACATCAATCACATCATGGCGCCTGTTGTGCTGGAAACGTTCAGCGCGGTATAAAAAAATGTTTAAAAGAACAGAGAGTCCTCAGTGGTTGATACCTTTTAATGGCTAACTGAAAAGATGGTAATAATTGCAAGCTTTCGAGACTACTCAGGTCTCTTCATCAGGCATGGAATAACACAAAATCTGAAGAGTCACATATTTATACACAACAGGACATAGAATAGTGCAGTAAAAAAAAAACAAAAAAAAAACCAACAAGTTATATGAAACAGAACTATCACTATGGCAGGGGGCAAACTGTTCTAGCCATAAATTTTGCTGCAGTTCAGTGTGAAAGTTTTATTGTCCTCTGATAAGGGTCTGGTCCGGGCTGTGACACGCTCGGATGGTCAGAGGAGCACATCTCTTAATTGATGTAAAAAGACATGAATCCATGAGACCCCTTCATTCCTGCTCTGAATGTGTCACCGCTCATCATACGTTTGTACTCCCATAGTCTCCTGTCTCTCTGGGACTTGAAGTTTCCTTTCAATACCAGCAATTTCATGTCCATGAGGCTGTGGTCTGAGTTACAGAAATGTTTGGCCACAGGTAGATCCATCCTTTTTTCTCTAATTGTGTGGCGGTGAGAGTTCATCCTTGTCCTGAGTTGTTGTCCGGTCTCCCCTACATACAGATCCCCAGTTGGACATTTGGTACATATAATTAAGTACACCCCATTGGTTGTAGTGCAGCTGAAGGTACCTGGGATCTTGTAGTCCTGATGTGATCTGAAAAAAAAATTGTTTAAAAGAACAGAGAGTCCTCAGTGGTTGATACCTTTTAATGGCTAACTGAAAAGATGGTAATAATTGCAAGCTTTCGAGACTACTCAGGTCTCTTCATCAGGCATGGTATAACACAAAATCTGAAGAGTCACGTATTTATACACAACAGGACTTAGAATAGTGCAGTAAAAAAAAAAAAAAAAAAAAAAAGAACAAGTTATATGAAACAGAACTATCTCTATGGCAGGGGGACAAGCTGTTCTAGCCATAAATACTGCTGCAGTTCAGTGTGAAAGTTTTATTGTCCTTTGATAAGGGTCTGGTCCAGGGCTGTGACATGCTCGGATGGTCAGAGGAGCACATCTTTTAACTGATGTAAAAAGACATGAATCCATGAGACACATTCATTCCTTCTCTGAATGTGTCAAAGGTCATCATAAGTTTGTACTCCCATAGTCTCCTGTCTCTCTGGGACTTGAAGTTTCCTTTCAATACCAGCAATTTCATGTCCATGATGCTGTGGTCTGGGTTACAAAAATGTTTGGCCACAGGTAGATCCATCCTTTTTTCTCTAATTGTGTGGCGGTGAGAATTCATCCTTGTCCTGAGCTGTTGTCCTGTCTCCCCTACATACAGACCCCCAGTTGGACATTTGGTACATATAATTAAGTACACCACATTGGTTGTGGTGCAGCTGAAGGTACCTGGGATCTTGTAGTCCTGATGTGATCTGGGAATCTTTATCTTGTCCGTTGTCAATATTAATGGACAGGTCTTGCATTTTTTCTGGTTGCAGGGAAATGTTCCTGTTGGTGTTGGAGAGGACAGGGAGCTTCTGACAATGATGCTTCTTAGATTTGGGGGCTGTCTAAAACACAGAAGTGGGGGGTCTGGAAAAATAGATTTTAACCGGGCATCTTTTTGCAGTAATGGTTGTAGTTTCCGTGCAGCTCCTCTAAACACCTCCAGATGTGGATTGTAGGTGACTACAAGAGGGACCCGGTTGTTCTCTTCTTTGGTTTTATAATGTAGAAGATGGTTTCTTGATATTCTGGTGGCTCTTATAATCTGGTTTTCAATTGTTCTTGGGTGGTAGCCTTGATTCAAAAAGGTTTTTCTGAGGCCCTCAAGGTGATTGTCTCTATCTGTACTGTTGGAACATATCCGATTGTACCTGATAGCCTGGCTGTATACAATAGAGTTTTTTATATGTTTTGGATGAAAACTGTCCCATTTCAGGTATGTTGGACGGTCAATTGGCTTCTTGTACAGGGATGTCTGTATTTCATTGTTCCGTAGTTTAATGATGGTGTCCAAGAAGTTGATTTCCGTGCAGGAGTAGTTGAGTGTTAGGTTGATGGTGGGATGAAACTGATTAAATTGTTCATGGAAGGTCTTCAGCTGCTCCTCAGACTCTGTCCAGATGATTAAAATATCATCAATGTAACGGTAGTAGGCCAGAGGCCTGATAGGACAAGAGGATAAAAAGTCACTCTCAAGCTTGGCCATGAAAAGATTTGCATATTGTGGTGCCATTTTGCTTCCCATTGCAGTCCCAGTCTCCTGTAGATATATGTCATTGTCAAATTCAAAGTAATTATGGGTGAGGATAAATTTTGTAAGCTTCACCACAGAATTGGCATCAGTTCCTGTATTTTCCAGGAAAATTTTGCAAGCATTTAATCCATCCTGGTGTGGAATATTCGAGTACAAGGATTCCACATCCATGGTAGCAACGATGGTTCCCTCTGGAAGAGGACCTATTGCTGATAGTTTTTTCAATAGGTCAGTAGTGTCCTGGATGTAGCTGGTTGTATCCCTTACCAAGGGTTTAAGGATACCCTCTACCCATCCAGAGACTTGTTCAGTGAGGGTGCCCACACATGAAATGATGGGTCTTCCTGGGTTTCCAGATTTGTGAATTTTGGAATGATGTGATCTGGGAATCTTTATCTTGTCCATTGTCAGTATAAGTGTACAGGTCTTACATTTTTTCTGGTTGCAGGGAAATGTTCCTGTGGTGTACTTGATTATATGTACCAAATGTCCAACTGGGGATCTGTATGTAGGGGAGACCGGACAACAACTCAGGACAAGGATGAACTCTCACCGCCACACAATTAGAGAAAAAAGGATGGATCTACCTGTGGCCAAACATTTCTGTAACTCAGACCACAGCATCATGGACATGAAATTGCTGGTATTGAAAGGAAATTTCAAGTCCCAGAGAGATAGGAGATATGGGAGTACAAACTTATGATGACCGGTGACCCATTCAGAGCAGGAATGAAGGGGTCTCATGGATTCATGTCTTTTTACATCAATTAAGAGATGTGTTCCTCTGACCATCCGGGGGGCGTCACAGCCCGGCCCAGACCCTTATCAGAGGACAATAAAACTTTCACACTGAACTGCAGCAATATTTATGGCCACAACAGTTTGCCCCCTGCCATAGAGATAGTTCTGTTTTATATAACTTGGTTGTTGTTTTTTTTTTTTACTGCCCCATTCTATGTCCTGTTGTGTATAAATATGTGACTCTTCAGATTTTGTGTTATACCATGCCTGATGAAGAGACCTGAGTAGTCTCAAAAGCTTGCAATTATTACCATCTTTTCAGTTAGCCATTAAAAGGTATCAACCACTGAGGACTCTCTGTTCTTTTAAACATTTTTTTATCTCTACTGGCTAACACAGTACAAAGATATATTTTACTTGTATCAGCGCGGTATAGAAATCTTACAGCCGAACAATCTGCGGCACTGGACACCGCGACCACTGCAATCACTCCGCGCAGCCTGGGCTATGAAAACCCTTAAAGAATGCTCTGAAGCAAAAATGGATTTTAATTCTTAAATGTCTATCTTCTTAAAGGGAATCTGTCTCCAGGTTTTTGCTCCCCATCTGAGAGCAGCATAATGTAGAGACAGAGACCCTGATTCCAGCGATGTGTCACTTACTGAGCTGTTTGCTCTCATTTTGATAAAATCGATGTATTCTCTGCTGCAGATCTAGCAGTTATACAGAGCTCATGAATATGCTGGACTACCTGCAGCACACCAAGTAGTCCTGTAATGATAATCTACTGCTGATTAAACTATGATTTTATCAAATCTACAATAAGCAGCCCATTAAGTGACACATTGCTGGAATCAGGGTCTCTGTCGCTACATTATGCTGCTCTCAGATTAGGGGACAAAACCCTGGTGACAGATTCCCTTTAATGTAATACTCTAATTGCTTTTCTAATTGCTTTTCTAATATACTTTCATTAAAATGTCCCTATTGTTGCCTTTCTACTCTATTTCAATGCTTTCTCTACTTCCAGTTTGAAGATATTTTGTTTGAGAATCCCAAGTGCATGCTGGGACACTTAAACAAGACGTCATCAGGGAATACCCTGAAACAAAGCGTCATCAGCGACGTCCATTTCAGGGTCCATTCTAGTTTTGCTCTATGAGCATCTGTCAGTTGTCAATTCCGATGTCTGCTGAATACAAGTTTCCTTGTCAGTGTGCAATATTTTTTTTAATGCACATACACAGTGACAGTGCATGCCCTTGCTGGCTCTTTTTAGAAGTGATGAGACAGCGAGAGAGTGCATTGTCACTGTACATTGTAAGGAGAGAACAGGGCACGCATGGAGCTCAGAGACCAACCCCATCCCTGAAAGTGACGTCTGTTTTGGTGACGGGACTAGTCCCTGCTCTCCATGCTTGCCGTGTTCTCTGCTGACAGTGCGCTCTCTTGCTGGTTTGTTACTTCTCATGAGAGAGCATGGGAGCGCACTGTCACTCTGCATTGAAAAGCAATATTGCACAGTGACAAGGGTACTGCGCATATGTTGGAATTTACATCCGACACATGATCAGTAGAGCAGAGACTAGCCCAGCCCCTGAATCAACATGACTAATGATGTTTTGTTTGAGGGTGGAGACAGAGGCTACGTCAATTACTGCAGTCCCAGCCCCCCTGATGTCTTGTGTGGGTATCTCCCCTCCACACAGTATAATAGGAGGTATACCCTGACTCCCCACTGTACTGACAATCAGTCTGGCTAGGAACAAGACGGATTTGAGCTGTGGGGATTTTTTTTCAGACTGAATGATGAGTTCAAGAGGCAGGAATAGGGGAAGAAGTGGCTCATATGTGGAGAAAGAAGCAGATTTCCCTAACGAGAAATATTATATAGTTCCTTTATTCTTATAGCTTATTCTGTTGATTTATGTAAAGTTTATTTTCTATGACAATCACCATTTACAAATGGGAGCAATAAATCAGGCAGACTGAAATACACGATACACCACAGCAGCCATCGGTGCATATTCATGGGCTGATATTTCATCCACGAGGTTTACAGCATTCAGTAATGAACCCCGAGATTTTTATGCCTAGATTAATTCTGAGATGACAAAGTAGACAAATGAGGCTGTTAACACCCGAGTTGTAATTTCCATATTTCTGTGTTATTATAAGAACAGAGCACCTGAACGCTGGACACCAGCAGTGGCTAAAAAGTCACATTTAGGGCTTGGTCACAAAACCATAGACTCTCTCATGTGAGAGGATGGGCCGATTATGCTAATGGAACTTGCATCAAATTCTGCCAGAGAAGCAGTACTGGACCTGTGCTGGACCTGTGCTGGACCTGTGATGGACCTGTGATGGACCTGTGGTGGACCTGTGGTGGACCTGTGCTGGACCTGTGCTGGGCCTGTGCTGGACCTGTGATGGACCTGTGGTGGACCTCTGGTGGACCTGTGATGGACCTGTGGTGGGCCTGTGATGGACCTGTGATGGACCTGTGATGGACCTGTGGTGGACCTATGGTGGGCCTGTGATGGACCTGTGATGGACCTGTGGTGGACCTGTGCTGGGCCTGTGCTGGGCCTGTGCTGGACCTGTGATGGACCTGTGATGGACTTGTGGTGGACCTGTGGTGGACCACGTGATGGACCAGTGGTGGATCTGTGATGGACCTGTGATGGACCTGTGGTGGACCTGTGATGGACCTATGGTGGGCCTGTGATGGACCTGTGGTGGACCTGTGCTGGACCTGTGCTGGGCCTGTGCTGGACCTATGGTGGGTCTGTGATGGACCTGTGATGGACCTGTGATGGACCACGTGATGGACCTGTGGTGGACCACGTGATGGACCTGTGGTGGACCATGTGATGGACTTGTGATGGACCTGTGGTGGACCTGTAGTGGACCTGTGCTTGACCTGTAGTGGACCTGTGATGGACCTGTGATACAGCTTGTTATTATTGCAGTGCGTAAAGGTATGGAATAAAAAAGATAAATAATAAAATACCCCTTTAAATATATGAACAAAGAGGTTCAAGCATCATACACAAGACAAAATTCTGACTATTAAATCCACTAGGGCAGTAATAAGGCACCTATAGATCTCTATGGGACAATATTTTCCCATGGTATTAGGCTGCTTAAATATAAAAGTATATTCCCTTCTTTTACTACAAATTCTAATAGATTAGAATAGAATTGTCATATTCTCTGCTTCTAGAGAATCTAGAGAGTAGACTGGTGCCATATGGAGGACCCTACAGTGTCAAGTGGGCGGTCCTGATCAACTATGTGCCACGCTAGGCACTGGGAAGTACCAAGCTCCAAGCACACGGCGAAAGGGAAGGGAAACCCTGTGTGTAGTGAGAGGGAAGATGGTGACCCCTGATCAAACCTACTGCTGGTCCCTGGGTTCATCACCTCCCTAGATAGGTTCCACACCTATGCGCCGAGCCGGATACCTGACCCTGGGTATCCCTAGTGCTGGGCCGTAAATAGGGAATGGGTGGGATGAGCTCTTCATCAACCCCACTAAACAACTATAGAAGACACAAGGAGGACACACGAGGGAAAAGCATGAATTACTTATCCACAGATGACACCGGCAGGAGTTCAGCAGAGTGCTCAGCAATGATACCAAAGAGGAGAACAAGCCACCTGCTTGCAACCAAGGCTTGAAGGAATTGAAAATATCACCAGCACCAGTCCAAGGAAGAAAGGGATTATTTAAACACCAGGAAATACTGACAATCAACAGCTGGGTGGAAGGCGAGCTTCTGCTGGGTCCTAAAGGAGAGAGATGAATCCAGCAGGAAAGCTCCTATACCAATGAATACTGACAGCAGGAGCAATGGAAAGTCAGGAGCATTCTGTGCAGCCAAACGCTGTGACCTTCTATGGCCAGAAACCACATGACTGTTACATGTGACACACCCGTGATACTATGTGGGTGTAAATACCAAGAAGGCTGCCAATCACTGATTTATCTCTGCAATTGTGGGATGAGCGGTTCCTGCATTGACTTGTCTCATATATGCTCTGTATAATGTTTCTTATGTTTCCGTAGATCGGTCTTGGGACCCTCAGAATCTGATGAATGATGAGATCTGTGTTGACGTTTTCATCACTTTATTATCTTTCTTCTTCATAGTAAGATGCATATACCCTATGTATAAAATCTGAGACTGCAGAAAGCGGCAGCATTCAGGGATTACTTGTCCCATGATATAATCACAAGTAAATTGTCTCTTCTGCAATTGACTCATTTTTGATGAATTCATTATAATTATGAAGCAAGTAAACAGCAGAGCCGGTATAGCGCCACCTGGTGTTCAGACAAGGGAGTGCACATCCACATTTCGGACGCCAGTTTTACATCTTCTCACAATTCATTTTTAGCATCATTTGGAAGTAAATGACAAATAGAAAAACTCATATTTTGATGGAGTTAAAGCAACGCTTGCTCAACTATAGGCCCGTGTGAAAACTATGCACAAGGCAATAGAAAAGGAGAATTATGAAGGATTGGTCATACGACGTTTGCCCCTTCCCGATCCGTCGCTGCACTCACCTTTCTAGCAGTTGCTGCCGCTGACGGGAGTTGGCTCAGAAATGCCAAAAGTTCCAAGATTTTTACGCAACTTTGAGTTCCGCAAACAGTATGTGACTGTGTATGTGACAGTAAGTGACAATTCAGGGAGTTTTAAGCCAGAATTCTGCCAAAAACTCCTTGATAAATTGAGCCCTTAATTCCGGAGTTTTGTGCAGCAGCGTCTACAGATTTACCTCGAAGAAGACCTTTCAACAAACGTTTCATGCTGAACTGGACGAAGCATGTAATAGTGGCTGCAGAGTGCAGGAAAACGTTTATTGTGTTTGTTTTCTTATTAATATTGCCTCTACATTGCTTAGATATTAGCAAACAAAGTATTTGGCAAATAATTAGTTATTTTTTTGTTAAATACAAGTGGGTGTCATCAGAGAGTTTTCACTGGGGGCGTGCACTTCTTCCCCTGTATGGTGATGACCAATCATAAGCAGGCAGCAACACTCAAGTGAAAGAAGATCCTGCCCCCATCATAGCTTAGAGCAGATCTCATTGTGTGAGATGTAATGATCCAGCCCTGATCTCCTGCATGAGTCAGTGTGGGGGAGGGGCAGCACAGTTTAGCTGTGTTACATCACAAACCCTTCTATCAACTCTCCTCTATAGCACAGTGACCTCTGCTGTACTCAGGGCCGACATCACCATCCAGCGCACACAGGCAAGTGCTCTGGACAAATGGGAGTGACAGTGCACTGGGGAGACAGTGCATGGGGGGAGAGACAATGCACTGGGGAGACAGCGCATGGGGGGAGAGGCAGTGCACTGGGGAGACAGTGTATGGGGGGAGAGACAGTGCACTGGGGAGACAGCGCATGGGGGGAGAGACAGTGCACTGGGGAGACAGTGCATGGGGGGAGAGACACTGCACTGGGGAGACAGCGCATGGGGGGAGAGACAATGCACTGGGGAGACAGCGCATGGGGGGAGAGACAGTGCACTGGGGAGACAGTGCATGGGGGGAGAGACAATGCACTGGGGAGACAGCGCATGGGGGGAGAGACTGCACTGGGGAGACAGCGCATGGGGGGAGAGACAGTGCACTGGGGAGACAGCGCATGGGGGAGAGACTGCACTGGGGAGACAGCGCATGGGGGGAGAGACAGTGCACAGCGGAGAGAGAGAGTGCATGGGGGGAGAGACAGTGCACTGGGGAGACAGCGCATGGGGGGAGAGACAGTGCACTGGGGAGACAGCGCATGGGGGGAAAGACAGCACTGGGGAGACAGCGCATGGGGGGAGAGACAGTGCACAGCGGGGAGACAGCGCATGGGGGGAGAGACAGTGCACTGGGGAGACAGCGCATGGGGGGAGAGACTGCACTGGGGAGACAGCGCATGGGGGGAGAGACAGTGCACTGGGGAGACAGCGCATGGGGGAGAGACTGCACTGGGGAGACAGCGCATGGGGGGAGAGACAGTGCACAGCGGAGAGAGAGAGTGCATGGGGGGAGAGACAGTGCACTGGGGAGACAGCGCATGGGGGGAGAGACAGTGCACTGGGGAGACAGCGCATGGGGGGAAAGACAGCACTGGGGAGACAGCGCATGGGGGGAGAGACAGTGCACAGCGGGGAGACAGCGCATGGGGGGAGAGACAGTGCACTGGGGAGACAGCGCATGGGGGGAGAGACTGCACTGGGGAGACAGCGCATGGGGGGAGAGACAGTGCACTGGGGAGACAGCGCATGGGGGGAGAGACAGTGCACTGGGGAGACAGCGCATGGGGGGAGAGACAGTGCACTGGGGAGACAGTGCATGGGGGGAGAGACAATGCACTGGGGAGACAGCGCATGGGGGGAGAGACAGTGCACTGGGGAGACAGCGCATGGGGGGAGAGACAGTGCACTGGGGAGACAGCGCATGGGGGGAGAGACAGTGCACTGGGGAGACAGCGCATGGGGGGAGAGACAGTGCACAGCGGGGAAAGACAGCGAATTGGGGGAGAGACAATGCAAAGGGAGTAAAGACAGCAAATTGGGGGAGACAGTTCACAAAGAAGGAGACAGCATATGTGAGAGAGATAATGCACGGGGGGCAGCGCACTGGGAAAGAGACTGCATGAGGGGGGACAGAGCTCCCCCCATTATATATGGTAAAGGGTTCCACTGAGACTCTTTCACCCGGGACCTATGAAAACCTGCAGCCGGCCCTGGCTGTACTGCCCCTCACCCCACGCTGCCGGTCCAGATACATCTCAGTAATCACACTTGTGTCTGCTGTGCTCAAGACACTTGTTGTCACTCTGCAGTGAACACAGGGTTTAGCGCTAGTACACAACCAAAGCACTGCATGTATATAGATAGGGGCTGAACTACAGTTTTCTGCATCTGGTGGGAGGGGACAACAGTGAGACAGTAGAGAGTCGAGTAGCGACAGCTGTAAGAGACGGACGTGTCTTCAGATGGGGTCGTGTAGCGCTGACCTAGCTGGTGAATGAGAGGGGTTGCCAGCAGGGCTGTGGAGTCGGAGCTCATTTAGGTGGAGTCGGTATAAAATGCACTGACTCCTAAAATCTATAATAATTGGGTCCAGCGGTCAGTGCAGAATGTGATGAATATTTTTTTCATAGGAATTTGGGAAAGTTATGAAATGTCCTATAAATGTCTGTTCTATTCCTGATCTAAGGCTGCATTCACACAGCGTTTTTGCTGCGTTTTTTGAGGATACATTTTTCAGCTGCAAAAGCAGATCAGCTTTTTAATAAACCGCATCACCTGAAAGATTTCTGAGCTCATAAATAATGCCTTCAATAGCAAAAGCAGATTAGAAAACACCACAAACTGCTCATTCTGTGCGGATCCTCACAACACGCTGTGCCTGAATGTCCTCTCTTGTCACCCATCGCCTTTGCTGGATGCCGGAGTCACCGCATTTCTCTGAATTATTTTGCCATCAATGTTCGATATGTTTGTGACAAGAAAGAAATTGTTACCAAGACACCGGCAGTAACAGATAATAAAGCTCATCACAGCAGCCAGTTTCTTCAGGCCTTAGTGGCAAAAGTTCTGCAAGATTAGGAACGCAAAAAAGAGCAGTTTATTGCTATTGTAACGGACAATGCTTCACACATAAGTACAATTACACTGATGAATGAGAGTAATGAACAACAGCTAGAAGAAGATTTAGTATGTGTGAGATGGAGCCACAGCGCTGCTCATGTAACTGAGGAACAAACAGATATTACAACAGAAGAACAGCAACATGATACTTTATGATTAGATGATCTTGTTGAAGCTGCTTCAAAACACTTTCCTATTCATCACATGCGCTGTGTTGTGCATACGCTGCAGCTGGCAATAAGAGTCTGCAAGAGGGACCCCGGTTTCACACATCTGGCTTTTCGCTGGTTTGGCGGATGCAGCGCACTCCAGTACAGTGTATACAGTACAGTGGCAGCGCGACAAACGCTGGTCCCATGCTGTCATATGACCGGAGCATGTCACCCAGAAGTTGTGGCGCTGCCACTGTACTGTATTGTACTGTACTGGCGTGCGCTGCATCCGCTAAACCAGCGAAAAGCCGGATGTGTGAAACTGAGCGGACATGCTGGAAATCTGATTGGAAAAGTGAGGAAATTGGTTATTGCCGCCAGAACCCCTAAAGTTGATTCCATCTTGAAGATACATGCTGGGAAAGGGGCAATTGTTGATCAAGCCACTCGGTGAGGCAGCACTTATTTAATGACTGAGCGATTGCTTGAACTAAAATAATTTCTTATAGATATGGTGAACCCTCAAGTAACCTTAAATGAAGGTCAATGGACACAGGTGGCTGAATTGAAGGAATTGCTTAATCACCCATTTACCGTGACTAAAAAATTACAAGCTCAGGATTTAACTCCTGGCATTTTCATAAGGGAGTGGAAGAACTTGCTATTTTGCCTGTTCCAAAGAGGAGGTTTAATCCCAGATGGCATTTCTGCTTCAATGAAACGGAGAGAGACACAGCTATTGGAAAATAAAATTCTTCTGGCAGCTGTTTATGTGGACCCAAGTCGTCGTATACTGCTTGATGATCAACAGCTTACTAAAGGAGAAGAAGCTTTGAGTGAGGTATCAGTTAGAATGAGCGGCTACAGGACTGCCATGCGCAAGAGGACTTGGGCCTGACAGTGCTACTGCTGCCATATCTTCATCCTCATCAGATGAAGAATTTAACTTTGACAAGTATTTGGATTACATGGAGCAGCAAAGTGTTGCCACAAGGAAAAAATGTCACTCCGTCTCCTATAGCAGCAGATTGACCAGATTTCAGCAAAATTTTTCACTTGCTCTCAAAGAAATAGAAAAATTCAACCGTTCATTAAAACTGACTGTGCATGAGGCAATTCCTTTATACCTGGATATTGTTAGAGATGTTGCCCATGTGGTTACGGCTTTGCCTCCAGCCCAAGTTACTGTAGAGAGGTTGTTCTCTAGCCTTAAGGCGGGCTTTACACGTTGCGACATCGGTAATGATATATCGTCAGGGTCACGTCGTTAGTGACGCACATCCGGCACTGTTACCGACATCGCAGCGTGTAAACTCTAGGAGCGACGATCACCGATCGCAAAAACGTCAAAAATCGTTGATCGGCGACACTTTGCTCCTTTTCATAATATCGTTGCTGCTGCCGGTACGATGGTGTTTGTCGTTCCTGCAGCACCACACATCACTATGTGTGACACCGCAGGAACGACGAACATCTCCTACCTGCGTCCACCGGCAGTGAGGAAGGAAGAAGGTGGGCGGGATGTTATGTCCCGCTCATCTCCGCCCCTCCGCTTCTATTGGCCGGCCGCTTAGTGACGTCGCGGTGACGGCGCTGTGACGCCGAACGCACCTCCCCCTTGAAGGAGATATTGTTCGGCAGTCACAGCAATGTCGCTACACAGGTATGTGCGGGTGACACTGCTGCAGCGATAATGTTCGCTACAGCAGCAATCACCAAATGTCGCATGTGCAACGGGGCGGGTGCTATCATGCTCGACATCGCTAGCAATTGCTAGCGATGTCGCAGCGTGTAAAGCCCGCCTAACATTATTAGGTCAGATTTGAGGTCACCTGCGAAGGAGGATCTGATGGAGGCAATTCTATTCCTTACAACAAATTCATAGACTGCACAAATGGTATTTACTATGATTTTGCTGAAAACTGTTTTCTGCCACTTACATAGTGTATTACATAGTGTTATATATAACACTAATATATATATATATATATATATATATATATATATATATATATATATCTATATATATATATATATATATATATATACATAAAAACACTATGTAATACAGTATGTAATACACTATGTAAGTGGCAAAAACAGTTTTCAACAAAAATATACTAAATAACATTTAGTATAATGCTTATATTTAAGTGGAAAATGTATTGTAGTGCAATGTGAACATCAGACATTTAATAATTTTTATGATACAATAATCAAGATATTTACAATAGATAGAACATAAAATATATTTATTGGAATGCAACTTTAGAACACAAAAAACTGTAATAAATTGTGAATATGTAATACACTATGTAATAAATACATACATATATATATATTAGACTAGCTGTAGTACCCGGCGTTGCCCGGAATAGTAACTGTCTCTCTGTCTCTCTCCCAGTCTCTGTCTGTGTGTCGCTGTCTGTCTGTGTCTTTCTTTGTCTGTCTGTGTCTATGTCTCTGTCTGTGTTTGTATCAGTCTATCTGTCTCCATCTCTGTGTCTGTCTGTCTCTCTCTATCTCTGTGTCTGTCTCTATATGTGTGTCTGTCTGTCTCTTTCTTTACCCGTCTGTCTCTTTACCCATCTGTCTTTGTCTCTCTTTCCCCGTCTGTCTCTTCCCCGTCTGTCTCTTTCCCTGCCTGTCTCTTTGCCCGTCTGTCTTTTTGCCCATCTGTCTCTTTGCCCGTCTGTCTCTTTGCCCGTCTGTCTCTTTGCCTGTCAGTCTCTTTCCAGGGCTGTCTCTTTCCAGGGCTGTCTCTTTCCCCGTCTGTCTCTTTCCCCGTCTGTCTCTTTCCAGGGCTGTCTTTTTCCAGGGCTGTCTCTTTGCCCGTCTGTCTCTTAACACATCTGTCTCTTTGCCCGTCTGTCTCTTTCCGGGGCTGTCTCTTTGCCCGTCTGTCTCTTTCCCCATCTGTCTCTTTCCGGGTCTGTCTTTTTCCAGGTCTGTCTCTTTTCAGGGCTGTCTCTTTGCCCATCTGTCCCTGTCTGTCTCATTCCACGTCTGTCTCTGTCTGTCTCTGTCTCTTTCTGTCTCTCTATATCCGTCTCACCACCAACATCATATTACTTTACACATAAGCTTCTTATACTAACAGTTTATTTTGTTCCTATAGCAACCACTGACAGCTGCTATTAATAGCCTGTAGCTCCCAGCTCCATTCAGTTTAATGGAAGCAGGATTTTGGTGATTAACTGTAAAGTGCGGGGTTAGATTTTCCCATGAAAACATAGTCTATGACATTCCCTGAGTCACATGCGGCGTCTCTGCAAAATTTCGTGATTGTAAATGCGACGGTGTGGATTCCTTTAGCGGACACATACACACACACATACATATATACACACATACATACACTGAGCTTTATATATTTTATATATATATATATATTATATATATATACACACACACACACGATATATATGTAATCTACTGTATATTACACAGTGTATTGCATATTTACAATTTATTAGTTTTTTGTGTTCTAAAGTTGTATTCCAATAAATATATTTTATGTTCTATCTACCGTAAATATCTTGATTATTGTATCATAAAGATGATTAAATGTCTGATGATCACATACACATGTTCATGTGCTACAATAAATTTTTCACTTAACTATAAGCAATATATGTGGAGTCGGAGTCGAAGGTTTCGCGGCCCTGGTTGCCAGGGAGGGTACGACGAGGTACCCCTGGAACCATAGCACAAACGAGGCACAGGGCCCTAGGTCAGGCGAACACTTCAGGCTGCCTGACAAATACCTGCACAGTGAGGGACCATCCAGGACCTCACTGACCCAAGAATCTGGGGACACCTCCCAACTTTCAAAGTAAGGAAAGAGGGAGAAGCTGTACGGCACGCCACGCACGCCGTGGCAATTTTAGGCCACGCCCCTAACCACACCCATTTCACAACTAATCACGCCCATAACCACTCCCCATCCACACCCATTCAGCACTGCCGATCACATTGTTTTATAAACAATAATTATAAACAGAAAAAATATAAAATATTCTTAATGCAAACTTGGTAATATTTATTTTAAATTAGAATATTTTAAAACTACAAAATTCTATTCTAAAGCAGATCTGACACCTTAATCTACACTATGTAAAAGCTGCACAGTACATATAAGGTCTACTCTATTAGATAAATTATCTTTAATAACATTGTGCTTTTGGTTAACCCCTTTACGACCCCAGTTTGTCCTTGATAATGTCGGGGTAATTATCGCCGGCTGCTGCGGTGAATCGGTGGTGACCCCCCACACATCTTCTGATTTGAACAACAGACATGTGGGGCTAACAGGCGCAGGTGGATCTACAATCCACCGGCGCCTGCTTTTCACTTAGATCACGCTATCAAAATGTGACAGCGTGATTTAAATGGCCACGATATTCTCCGCTGCAATCGGAGCCCTGTAACGCAATCACTGGGAGATGATGGTTGCCATGGTAGCTCGGAGTCATGTGATGACTCCTGTTGCTACCATGACGTATTTCCTGTGAGACCTGACAGAGCAGGAAAGAAGCATTTCTGCTGATCAGAGCTGTGCAGCCTAGATCAACAGAAAAGAACAAGTGATTAGACTGCTGATCCTTATAGTTCCCTAGGGGGACTAGTAAAACAAAGAAAAAAAGTTAAAAAAAGTTTTTAAAAATATGAAAGAATAAAAAAACCTAAAAGTTCAAATCACACCCATTCGCCCCACTGAAAATAAAACAGTTTAAAAAATAAAAAATATCCACATATTTGGTATCGCCGTGTTCAGAAATGCCCGAAGAAAATATAAAATCAAATAATCTGATCGGTACGCGGTGTGGCGAGAAAAAAATTCCACCGGCACTGGGACAAAAGGTACCAGGGGTCGAAACCAGCCGTCCTCAGTGAATCAGCATTACCACCGCTGTGAGTAGACACCAGTTGCACGGCATCCCCCTCGTGCGGTCTCCTTTCTTTCTACGCCGAACTACACCATCTACCCTCCTGGGGCCCTGGCCCTACTTGCGGAGTGCTTAACATCCAGGCTGCCATCATCCCCAGCCCCAGCAGAGAGACTGTGCAGCGGCGGTTCCATAACCATAACCGCACCCTGCAAGTGGCGTCACGATATAAACTCTCTAATCTCCTCTGTATATAACCCCTTTTCAAGCGACCCCCAGGGTCACGGTACATTCCACACCCGTGACACAGCATCCCCGTACGTATACGGCGTGGGACTGAGTACCCCATAGCCCTGGGGCAGGTCAGCTTCATCTCTCAGCTCGTTCTTTAATAGTCCGTCTGTAGTGATGTGCAGACTTTCAGATAACCAGGACCGGCAGGTCCATCCAGGTTAAAAAGAAAAAAAAACGGTTCCGGCCTGGGATTGGTCCTGGTTATCTGGCTGGACACCGGTCCTCATATAAGTCTATGAGGAGCAGAATCTGGTGATTAAAAATGGTGGTAGAAGGGATAGGAGTAAGTGCTTTATGCTTACTGAGTCCTCGGCGCATCTGTATACTGCTTCCAGGCGGCTCATTCCCTTCCCTTGCCGTTCATTACCTTCATTGCATATGCACTGCGTTCCCCGCCCACTGACCGTCCTGGCGTCTGGATTGGTTACAGTCAGACGTGTCCCCATGCTGAGTGGCAGTGTGTCAGCTGAC
Organism: Anomaloglossus baeobatrachus; assembly: GCF_048569485.1. Taxonomy (NCBI): domain Eukaryota; kingdom Metazoa; phylum Chordata; class Amphibia; order Anura; family Aromobatidae; genus Anomaloglossus; species Anomaloglossus baeobatrachus. The sequence goes on from NC_134360.1 coordinate 259,138,218, forward strand.
TGCTTCCAATCACAGACGCTGTGTGCGTCTATTGTTATATAAAATAAATAAAATATTGGCGTATGCCCCCTCATATTATGATACCTAGCAGAGATAAAGCCTATGGCTACAGGCTGCAGCCCCCAGCCATGCGCTTATCTTGACTGTGTATGAAAGTAGGAGAAACCGCATGGGGTTTATTTTCTGATTAGCCGGAATTCCCTGAGAATCCCGGGCCCGGATGCGGCATTGGGTACGGTACGTTTGAAACTGCGCGGATCAGGACGTTTACAGTCAGGGTCCGTCCATCACTATCTGTCTGCTAGTCCCGGAGATATTCAGAGAGATTCACGGCTGCATCTCAGCAAGAATGTTTTACTTACGTCCCCTCGTTTGCGACCTTCCACGGCAGACAGTTCTAATCCCTCCTGACAGACTCCCAGATTCAGTCCTTGTCACTATTCCCTCTGACACATTCAGCTTTAGGTGTAACAAGCTGATAAACCGTCTGCGAGGACATCGACCTCGGCTGTTTTATGGGTCTGACATTACCTGCTGTGCCGGGAATTGCTGCTAAACTGGAGACAAAAACTGTCATCAAACAAATAAGACAAAAGTAAAATGTGAAGCTCTAAAAAGTGTTAAGAACATACAAAAATAGGAGAACGATGAATAAGAATAATCTGGTGGCATAGACCAAGCGCCACTAATAAAGTGACATTAAAGGGGTATCCTCATCTCGCCCATTTATGATATATCCACAAGATACGCCACTATTGTATAGATGTGTCCTATCAGTGGGAACCACGTCCTTCTCTAGAATAAGGCCCCTTTGTTTTCAGTGGAAAGTAGGGATGGGCGATCCCGATCTCGATCTTTATAAAATGATCGGACGAGTCTCCCCGATCCCGACCATCAGGGGGATCGCCCATCATTACTGGAAAGGTGTTTGGAAATCCTTTACAAATGATTTAGACTCGTGACCACCTGTCTACTGATAGAGTCAACCATCAATGCCTCTTCTGGATATAGCCGCAGGGGTCCCTCATTGGTGGGACCCTTATCCATTATACATTAAGAGTTTACTGTCACAAGAGTGACAACGGAAAATGTGGCGTATGACACGACACTCAACAAAACAAGGGGTACACCGGGGACACAATAACAACGGTGGGCCATAGCGCTAGTGAGGGGGAAGATGGGACAACTTCTTCACTCACATGCAGCTGTACCCTAAACTCTTGGCCAGTCGCTATACAGGTTCCGCAATCGCTGTCGCTGAACAGGATACCTAAGACCCAGGCAGACCCTGTAATAGCCCTGGCTAGTGAGCTGGCAGGTGAGGGAAGCTAGCCCCACTGCTGCACTAATAAAACACCAGGGGAAGGAAAGACTGATAAGGGCAAACAACAAGAGGTTACATCCAACAGAGAGCTGCAGTCAGAACCAGGACTGCAGCCTAGACAGCAATTTGTGATCAGGGCTTCACCAGCTCCTTCCACCTCCAGGCCAAGCATTCAAATGAATCAGAATAACCGGCACCCTCTACTGGGAGCAGAGGGTATATATAGGGACTGAGAGTGGTCAAAACTGGAAACACCTAGAAAGGTAATGAGAATGCTTGCTGGCAAGGAACACTGACATTAACCCTCTCCTTCCCAAACAAAAGCGAATACATTTAATCTACAGTGTCTCACAAGGCAAAGAGACTCTGGCCGAAAACCTGTCACTAGTCTCTATAACAGAGAGTCGACCGTGACATATCGCCAGTGGTTACACCAGAAATGTACATGATGGGAAGAACCCATTAATACTTCTAAAGTTATCCACCAAAAACATAGACAATTGGCTCCGCACCCAGTGCTCAGACTGCGCCTCAGGTTATCTTAGCCCTCATTCAGACATCCCTTTCTTACATACGTGTTAAGCTTGTAGGTGTCACTGTCGCGGGCGGAGGAGGGGACGCTGCGCTCTCCCACTGCTCGGGTCCGGCTGCCGCTGCTGCAGCCGCTGCTGCTCGGTGGCTCGAGCGATGGGCCGGATCCCGGGGACTCGAGTGGCGCTCCTCGCCCGTGAGTGAAAAGGGGTTTGTTTTTGGGGATTTATTGTCCGTGACGCCACCCACGGTTGTGATGATTTTTGGTAACACCACCGCTGCTCTGTATGGGGATCCCGGGAGCGGTGACAGGGAGCAGCAAAGTTGTTAGTTCTCCCCTCCGTGGGTAGGGGGTGGTTGTCCCAGTGATGAGGTGGAGGATGAGGGATAGCGGGGCCGGTGCAGGGCTTGGTGAGGTGCAGGGTCGCGGGGGCAGCGCTGTGCCTCACGGCACGGTGGTACTCACTCAGCCTGAGACGATGACACAGTTCTCGGTAAACACACGGCTGGAAAGACGGTTCCCACGGATGGCTGCTGTTGCTTTTCCACGGTAGTTAACGGTGACTGTCTCTTTCCCTGCACCTATGTTCAATGTTGGCAGCGATGGATTCCCACCGGTTACCTGCTCCCCGACTTGGATATGGGCCGGTAGAGCCCCTCTTTGCCCGCAGGCGCTGGCCCTGAGAAACTGGTGCCTTGGCGGTGGCGGTGTCTCTCTCATACGGTTGGACTGTTGCCTTCAATCGGGACTTAGTTGTTTGGAGACCCGGAGGTCCCCTTCACTGACGGATTTGGCAAATTCACGGCGACTCCTAGCCTTGCCGGGATCCGAAAGGCCCCTGCCAATGGTGCTGGCTTCTCCTTGTGTACCGGTCCGGTACCGCCGGGCCACCACCCGTCCACGGTCCTCACGGCACCTCCGATCAGCCTCCACTGCAGACGGTCACCGCCGTCTGCTAACCTTGCTGTCTCAGTCCGGGGCACACACCCGGTCCAACTTCAGGCTTTCAAACTGTCACTTTTCTCTTTCACTACTTTCCCTCCTTCTGCTTCAAACTCCAAACTCTATCTCCTCCAAACTCTAACTCTCACTGCCTGTGTTTTCCTGCCTCCAGGACTGTGAACTCCTTGGTAGGCGGAGACCAACCGCCTGGCTCCATCCCCCTGGTGTGGACATCAGCCCCTGGGGGAAGGCAACAAGGATTTCTGGTCTAGCTTAGGTGTACCTAACCGAGGTGTAGGGTGTGGTGGTGTTATGACCTGTGACCCCTGGCTTGCCCAGGGCGTCACATTCCCCTATAGCAAAATGCAGACCGTCCGCGGGCTGCCCGTCCAACACCGGTTTTATTTTTCTGAAAAAAAAGATAAGAAACACAATACAAGTAAAATAACATCATCCCACAACGGGAGGCACTTTTCTTAAACGTTGCAAACGGTTAACGGTTACGGCTTCCGCTCTCACCCACCCAAGTAACCTGGCCCTGATGCTGCCCCTAAGAAACAGGCAGTACCCTTTGACCCCCAGTCCTGCACCAAGTTACCCGAGCGGGATCTGTCCTTTCCAGGGGACCCACGTCCATGGGGAGCCCCTGGAACCCCCAGAGGGTAGCCACCGGTTCAGGTGGTGGCTGGGCCCCAGCCTGCTCCACTGCGGGCCCTCCCTCCAATCTGCCTCTCAGGAGGCGGTAACGGTGGAAGCTGCAACAAAACATTTTTATTTACATCCCACAAGTTTGTGGTTGCCCTGCAAGTTCTCAGGCATGTTCATAGAAGTTTCTATGCAAGGTGAAGGGGGTCCCAACGGGGACCAGCTGCCGGCTACGACCGGTTCAAATCAGCAGTAAATCAGATGACTTCTTCAGTTGATCACTTATCATTTTCTCATAACTTCCAACTTTAAAACTTTCAACACACATGGCTGGTCCCAACGGGGACTGGGGCAATGGTGCTCCGATGCCATCACTCAGAGTCCTCAGCATCACCTGAGGGAGGGGGTGCGGTGCTCACACGGGCCTCCTGGCTGCCCCTTAATTTTGCATCCAGCGCAAACCACCCCCTCTCCCCACAGTGCCGGGTGTACTGAACCAAGTCACCCGGCATCAGGTTACGACCGGGGTGCTCTTCTGGCAGGTGAGCATTAACATCCCGCCGGGCTATAAACACTTCGGCCTCCAGGCCCAGTTCATAGATGAATCCATAGCCCCGGCGGACATCAAACCGCCTCACCTGCCCCTCATACAGCGGGCCCCGGACACGGAAGGTCGCTTGTCTCAGGCTCTCCTTCTCCCGTATCGCACGGGCCACCATCTCCGCCTTCCTTCTTTCCTTCTCCTCGATTTCCAGGCCCAACGGTACCGGCTCCCTGTCCCAGTACGGCGCTGCTGCGAGCTCCGGTGCACAGGTCGGGCCCCGTGAGACCTTTTGGACACTGCCCACTACTGGTGATCTGGGCGGCAGGTCCCGCGGTGACTTGGCCTTGGACACCACCGTACAGTGGCAACCCGGCGCAACCTCAGCCGAGGTGTGGGGAACGGGCACAGGGGCTTTCCTCTGCTGGGCCTTCGGCACGGAGCGGGCTATCGGCTCCGGCTCGGGGAACTTCTCGGGGGACGCCTCCGGTTCAGGCTTCGGGGCTTTCCACGGCAGCACCTCCGGTCGGCTACCGGCTCCGGCTGCAGGTCGGCCCGCCGGGGCGGGCATGCTGGGTATCGCTACCGGTTGCGGTGGCAGCGGGCCTAGTGGCGGGGTCACGGCTTCCGGGACGGGTGGCGAGGGAGGCAGCAGGGTGAGAGGGTTTAGACCGGGTCCCGCAGCCGCGATGACCGGCCCTTCAAGGGCATCGGGGCGTGGGTCACTCACCCTCCCTTCCGCAGCTTCCTCCTCGCGTCTCCGCACGGTCGCTATGACATCCGCCATGTCGGTCTCCCACTCCTCCATGAGGAGCTGCATCTTGACCTGCAGCCTCTGGTAGAGCTGCGCGGTCCGGATCTCCACCCACGCCGCGGTTCGCGGCGCAGGGGCTACGGTGCTTCGGGACGGCATCCACATGTTGCTGGCGGCCTCTCCCAGGAACAAGATGGCTGCAGAGTCCTGGCGTCCCTGCTTTTATAGCCGCGGCTACATGCGACCAGTCGCCATTTCGTCCCCCTTAGCCTCTTTCCGGCTCCTCCTCTATCGGGGCGCGGTTTTGGCCTTCGCGCCTCCACTACTCGAGGAGACGCTCGAGCGGGAACTTTTCGCGCCAAAGATGGCGGCTTCTCAAATTTTCTGGCCGGACACCTCCGGCGGTAACAAGGCGCACCTCTACCAGACGGCAGAGCGGTAAGATTCTGTTCGTGGCGCCAAGTTGTCGCGGGCGGAGGAGGGGACGCTGTGCTCTCCCACTGCTCGGGCCCGGCTGCCGCTGCTGCTGCGGCCGCTGCTGTTCGGTGGCTCGAGCGATGGGCCGGATCCCGGGAACTCGAGCGGCGCTCCTCGCCCGTGAGTGAAAAGGGGTTTGTTTTTGGGGATTTATTGTCCGTGACGCCACCCACGGTTGTGATGATTTTTGGTAACACCACCGCTGCTCTGTATGGGGATCCCGGGAGCGGTGACAGGGAGCAGCAAAGTTGTTAGTTCTCCCCTCCGTGGGTAGGGGGTGGTTGTCCCGGGGCCCAGTGAGGAGGTGGAGGATGAGGGATAGCGGGGCCGGTGCAGGGCTTGGTGAGGTGCAGGGTCGCGGGGGCAGCGCTGTGCCTCACGGCACGGAGGTACTCACTCAGCCTGAGACGATGACACAGTTCTCGGTAAACACACGGCTGGAAAGACGGTTCAAACGGACGGCTGCTGTTGCTTTTCCCCGGTAGTTAACGGTGACTGTCTCTTTCCCTGCACCTATGTTCAATGTTGGTAGCGATGGATTCCCACCGGTTACCCGCTCCCCGACTTGGATATGGGCCGGAGGAGCCCCTCTTTGCCCGCAGGCGCTGGCCCTGAGAAACTGGTGCCTTGGCGGTGGCGGTGTCTCTCTCATACGGTTGGACGGTTGCCTTCAATCGGGACTTAGTTGTTTGGAGACCCGGAGGTCCCCTTCACTGACGGATTTGGCAAATTCACGGCGACTCCTAGCCTTGCCGGGATCCGAAAGGCCCCTGCCAATGGTGCTGGCTTCTCCTTGTGTACCGGTCCGGTACCGCCGGGCCACCACCCGTCCACGGTCCTCACGGCACCTCCGATGAGCCTCCACTGCAGACGGTCACCGCCGTCTGCTAACCTTGCTGTCTCAGTCCGGGGCACACACCCGGACCAACTTCAGGCTTTCAAACTGTCACTTTTCTCTTTCACTACTTTCCCTCCTTCTGCTTCAAACTCTAAACTCTATCTCCTCCAAACTCTAACTCTCACTGCCTGTGTTTTCCTGCCTCCAGGACTGTGAACTCCTTGGTGGGCGGAGACCAACTGCCTGGCTCCACCCCCTGGTGTGGACATCAGCCCCTGGGGGAAGGTAACAAGGATTTCTGGTCTAGCTTAGGTGTACCTAACCGGGGTGTAGGGTGTGGTGGTGTCATTACCTGTGACCCCTGGCTTGCCCAGGGCGTCACATCACGGACAGAACATGTACTTTGTTGTCTGCAAATAATCATGGAGACATGTTAGTTTTTTAGCTGAAGGTAAACTAGAAAGACAGCGTCTCCAAGAGTGAAAAAACTTACATCCTTTCTTTATTCCGCCATTCCAACGTTTCGACCACGCAGAGTCTTCATCAAGCCTGACAAAGAATGGTGGAATGAAGGAGGTACGTTTATTCACGCCACTGGAGACGCTGTCTTTGAAGTTTTCCTGATGTATATTGCCATGTATATGGAGTCCTTGGTATTGTCTGACATTGCATCACCCGTTGTTTGTGGACTTATCTGTCTCTGGATGTCTTATTGGAATTCTGCAAGTGTCACAGAACAAAAATACTCATGCAATAGGCGCATAACAATCTGTGAGTAAGGGGGGCTTTGCACACTACGACATCGCAAGTGCGATGTCGGTGGGGTCAAATCGAAAGTGACGCACATCCGGCGTCACTTGCGATGTCGTAGTGTGTAAATCCTAGATGATACGATGAACGAGCGCAAAAGCGTCGTTATCGTATCATCGTTGCAGGCTCCGACATTTCCATAATGCCGGTGCAGCGACAGGTACGATGTAGTTCCTCGTTTATGCGGCCGCACACATCGCTGTGTATGAAGCCGCAGGAGCGAGGAAAATCACCTTACCTGCCGCCGGCGGCTATGGAAGGAAGGAGGTGGGCGGGATGTTTACATCCTGCTCATCTCCGCCCCTCCGCCGCTATTGGCCGCCTGCCATGTGACGTCGCTATGACGCCGCCCAACCCGCCCCCTTAGGAAGGAGGCGGGTCGCCGGCCAGAGCGACGGTCGCAGGACAGGTGAGTGCATGTGAAGCTGGCGTAGCGATAATTTTTGCTACGCCAGCTATCACAAGATATCGTACCTGCGACTGGGGCGGGGACTGTCGCGTGCGACATCGCAGCATCAGCTTGCGATGTCGCAACGTGCAAAGCCCGCCTAACACTATAAGGCCCTTTCACATGTCTGTGAACAATGTTTGTGTTTTGCACAGAAGTATTGAAGGTGCGTATGACCCATCCCTGGGACGAGATTTTAGCAGACTAGTGTTCACCATGTGATATCCCAGAGAGAGCAGGAACTTTTTACTCACCTGTCCCCGGCGCTGCTGTCCCCGGCACTGCTGTCCCCAATGCTGCTGTCCCCAGCGCTGCTGTCCTCGGCGCTGCTGTCTCTGGTGCTGCTGTCCCCGGCGCTGTTGTCCCCGACGCTGCTGTCCTCAGCGCTGCTGTCTCTGGCACTGCTGTCCCCAGCGCTGTTGTCCCCGACGCTGCTGTCCTCAGCGCTGCTGTCTCTGCCGCTGCTGTCCCCAGCGCTGCTGTCTCTGGCACTTCTGTCCCCGGCGCTGCTGTCCCCGGCGCTGCTGTCTCTGGTGCTGCTGTCCCCGATGCTGCTTCCTTGGTGCTGCTGTCTCTGGTGCTGCTGTCCACAGTGCTGCTGTCTCTGGCGCTGCTGTCCCCAGCGGTGCTGTCCCCAGTGCTGATGTCTCTGGCGCTGCTGTCTCTGGCGCTGCTGTCTCTGGAGCTGCTGTCCTCGGCGCTGCTGTCCCCAGTGCTGCTGTCTCTGGCACTGCTGTCCCTAGTGCTGCTGTCTCTGGCGCTGATGTTCCTAGCGGTGCTGTCCCCAGCGCTGATGTCTCTGGCGCTGCTGTCTCTGGTGCTGCTGTCTCTGGCACTGCTGTCTCTGGCGCTGCTGTCCCTGGCGCTGCTGTCTCTGGCGCTGCTGTCCCTAACGCTGCTGTCCGTAGCGCTGCTGTCTCTGGCGCTGCTGTCCCCGGCGCTGCTGTCCCCGGCGCTGTTGTCCCCAATGCTGCTGTCCTCAGCGCTGCTGTCTCTGGCACTGCTGTCCCCAGCGCTGCTGTCTCTGGCACTTCTGTCCCCGGCGCTGCTGTCTCTGGCGCTGCTGTCTCTGGCGCTGCTGTCCCCGGCGCTGCTGTCTCTGGTGCTGCTGTCCCCGAGCTGCTTCCTTGGTGCTGCTGTCTCTGGCGCTGCTGTCCCCAGTGCTGCTGTCTCTGGCGCTGCTGTCCCCAGCGGTGCTGTCTCCAGCGCTGATGTCTCTGGCGCTGCTGTCTCTGGCGCTGCTGTCTCTGGGGCTGCTGTCCCCGGCGCTGCTGTCCCCAGTGCTGCTGTCTCTGGCGCTGCTGTCCCCAGTGCTGCTGTCTCTGGCGCTGCTCTCCCCAGCGGTGCTGTCCCCAGCGCTGCTGTCCCTGGTGCTGCTGTCCCTGGCGCTGCTGTCTCTGGCGCTGCTGTCCCTGGCGCTGCTGTCTTTGGCGCTGCTGTCTACGGTGCTGCTGTCTCTGGCACTGCTGTCCCCGGCGCTGCTATCTCTGGCACTGCTGTCTCTGGCGCTGCTGTCCCCGATGCTGCTGTCCCCGGCACTGCTGTCTCTGGCACTGCTGTCCCCGATGCTGCTGTCCCCGATACTGCTGTCCCCGGCGCTGCTGTCTTTGGCTCTGCTGTCTCTGGCGCTGCTGTCCCCGATGCTGCTGTCTCTGGCGCTGCTGTCCCCGGCGCTGCTGTCCCCAGTGCTGCTGTCTCTGGCGCTGCTGTCCCCAGCGGTGCTGTCCCCAGCGCTGATGTCTCTGGCGCTGCTGTCTCTGGCGCTGCTGTCTCTGGGGCTGCTGTCCCCGGCGCTGCTGTCCCCAGTGCTGCTGTCTCTGGCGCTGCTGTCCCCAGTGCTGCTGTCTCTGGCGCTGCTCTCCCCAGCGGTGCTGTCCCCAGCGCTGCTGTCCCTGGTGCTGCTGTCCCTGGCGCTGCTGTCTCTGGCGCTGCTGTCCCTGGCGCTGCTGTCTTTGGCGCTGCTGTCTACGGTGCTGCTGTCTCTGGCACTGCTGTCCCCGGCGCTGCTATCTCTGGCGCTGCTGTCCCCGATGCTGCTGTCCCCGGCGCTGCTGTCTCTGGCACTGCTGTCCCCGATGCTGCTGTCCCCGATGCTGCTGTCCCCAATGCTGCTGTCCCCGGCGCTGCTGTCTTTGGCTCTGCTGTCTCTGGCGCTGCTGTCCCCGATGCTGCTGTCTCTGGCGCTGCTGTCCCCGGTGCTGCTGTCCCCAGTGCTGCTGTCTCTGGTGCTGCTGTCCCCAGTGCTGCTGTCTCTGGCGCTGCTCTCCCCAGCGGTGCTGTCCCCAGCGCTGCTGTCCCTGGCGCTGCTGTCCCTGGTGCTGCTGTCTCTGGCGCTGCTGTCCCTGGCACTGCTGTCTTTGGCGCTGCTGTCTACGGTACTGCTGTCTCTGGCACTGCTGTCCCTGGCGCTGCTATCTCTGGCGCTTCTGTCTCTGGCGCTGCTGTCCCCGATGCTGCTGTCCCCGATGCTGCTGTCCCCGGCGCTGCTGTCTCTGGCGCTGCTGTCCCTGGTGCTGCTGTCCGTGGCGCTGCTGTCTTTGGCGCTGCTGTCCCCGGAGCTGCTGTCTCTGGCGCTGCTGTCCCCGACGCTGCTATCTCTGGCGCTGCTGTCCCCGATGCTGCTGTCCCCGGCGCTGCTGTCTCTGGCACTGCTGTCCCTGATTCTGCTGTCCCCGATGCTGCTGTCCCCGGTGCTGCTGTCTCTGGCGCTGCTGTCTCTGGCGCTGCTGTCCCCAGTGCTGCTGTCTCTGGCGCTGCTCTCCCCAGCGGTGCTGTCCCTGGCGCTGCTGTCCCTGGCGCTGCTGTCCCTGGCGCTGCTGTCTTTGGCGGTGCTGTCTACGGTGCTGCTGTCTCTGGCACTGCTGTCCCCGGCGCTGCTGTCTCTGGCAATGCTGCTGCTTCCAGGTCCTCGGTGCAGTAAATGTTCATGAGCATAATGAGTGGGTCTGGAAGCCAGTGACAGCAGCGCCGAAGACATCAGCGTTGGGGATAGGTGAGAAAATAATTTTATTACAAAGACACGTGTTTTCTCTGGTACGTGTCACATTGATGTCACATGGATCACATCAGTGTACAGTCTGTGTGACATCAGCGCTGCAGGATAAAAATTGACATGTCTCCGTACAAGCACATGGACATGCGTGTGCGTGACGACATCCGTGAGAAAACACAGATGTGTGCGTAGACCCTTTAAAATTAATGGGTCTGCGCATGTCCGTGTCTCTGGAACATATGAAAATGGACGTCATACGTACTGTAATCACGGACGTGTGAATGAATAGGATAAGCTTTCTGTGAGGTAACACATTTGCCTGCCTGTTAAGTCAGTGACGTATCTCACCACTGAGCTGCTATGATCCTTTCTTGATTTACATGAGTGCATTTTGTCATTTGAACAGGTGAAAATCACTGCACAATTGCTGCAAGAACTGACATGTTGCATCTAAGGCATAATGCAGCGGTGCATACACGGAAGAAAGCACCGCAGCATGTGGATGAGATTTCAGAAATATCATTAACTCTGCTATTACTGTAAAACGCTCCATATTGTATGAAGAAAACTCACTATGTAAAATCTGCTGCAAAAATGCCACATGTGAACATATCCTAAAGTGCAGTGTGTACTATGCTAAAAAAAGCACTGAAAAAAGAGCAAAAATGCTTCGCGTGGACAAGCCCTAAAGTGCAGTGTGTTCTATACTGGAAAAATACACAGTAAAATGCTGCATGTGAACAAGCCCTAAAACTAGGCCTAGTGTGGTGAGAAATAAATCCCTCTGCTGATGCCCCTATAGCAGGACAATGAGGGACCAGGGATCATACGACCTAATCACAATACACCATACGGAGTCACGTGAGCGCAATCAGCGGTTATTGCATCTACATTTCTGGGCCATATGGATCAATAGATGCATTTAAATATTGATATTACTGTCATGGCCGAAAGTGTTGTCACCAGTGAAATTGTTCCAGAAAATGAAGTATTTTGCCCAGAAAATTATTGCACTTACACGTGTCTTGCTATATACATGTGTTTTTCTTTGTGTGAAAAAAAACTAAGAAAAAAAGGCAAACTGGACATAATTTTACAAAAAGATCTCCTGAGATCTTGATGTTCCTTTGTCCATGGTGCACAACATAATCAAGAGGTTTACAACCCATGGCACTGTGGCTAAATCTCACTGGACGTAGACGGCAGAGAAAGACTGATGAAAGGTTGCAACGTAAAATAGTCCGGATGGTGGATAAGCCCCAATCACGTTCCAAAGAAAGTAAGTGCTCCCTCACATGAGCGTATGAGACAGCCGAGAGCACTCAGCCTAACGTTATACTATGGAGCAGGGCTGAGCTGGGAGGTTTTTTTCTCTTGTGGGTTCAGTATGAGATAATTGTAGCATGTTGTGAATGGCAGCGTATTTCAGCTCACATATATTCATACAACTCTATGGGTGTGTGTGAAACGTCAGACTGCACTGATCTGATGATATACACACAGTGGAGAAATTTTATATATATATATATATATATATATATATATATATATATATAAAAAATCCTGGACAACCCCTTTAAAGGGAATCTGTCACCAGGTTTTTGACACCTAATCTGAGAGCACCATAACGTAGGGGCAGAGATCCTGATGCCAGTGATGTGTCACTTACTGGGCTGCTTAGTGTAGTTTTGATAACATCACTGTTTTATCAGCAGTAGATTATCATTATAGGACTACTTGGCGTGCTGCAGGTAGTCCAGAATATTCATGAGCTCTGTATAACTGCTAGATCTGCAGCAGAGAAAACAGGGATTGTATCAAAATGACAGTAAACAGCTCAGTAAGGGACACATCGCTGTAATCAGGGTCTCTGCCTGTACATTATGCTGCTCTCAGATGGGGGAGCAAAAATCTGGTGATGGAGTCCCTTTAAGCGTTCCTTATTTTTTCTTCTCACTCTCCATTCTGGACACATGAAAAATCAACAGTCTCTGGGCCCTTTATATAGAGGCTTTCATCTTTGGCATCATAGAAAATAGATTAATGTAATTAATACTATTAATTAATTAATTAATGCTATTAAGACTCAGAGAAATATGTGGCTAATACTTGTTATCAAACCTAGTGCTTTAGCTTTAGGGCCCTTTAGAAAGTCAGTTTTGCAGGTAAGTAGACGGCTGGGTTTAATACAGCAGTAAGAAATCAAAGAAGAAATATATATATAAAATTGTTAATGTTAAATGTTTTTATTATATTAGCAGCATTGGAAGGAAATGCTGGATCTTTCTTCTCCAGTAGGATGTGGAATTTGCCACTAGATGGCGCACTTTACCTGCTCTGTGCACGGAACAGTTTTCAGACCCATCAATCAAAGGTATAAAAATATATTTCTGATCATTCAATGGTTGTTTTCCAGGAACCGAGCACCAGGCAGATATATACATAGAACAAAACAAACCCAGTGGGAAATGCAGAAATGCATGGTCACAAAATGCAAGATCCGTCAGAATAATAATTAATAATAAATCATGCAAATAATAATACGTTTTATTTCTATTGCGCCAACATATTCCGCAACACTTTACAATTCAGAGGGGACATGTACAGAGAATGTGAGACAATACAAAATAACAAAATTCAGATCCCAGGAGGAGTGAGGACCGCGCTCGTAACTACAGTCTATGAGGAAATAGGGGGGCACAAAAGGTTACATAGTTACATAGTTACTTAGGTTGAAAAAAGACCTAGGTCCATCTAGTTCAACCTTCCTCCGCCAGTTGGATGGGGGGAGAAAAGCTTGTCATATATGGTCCAGCCATCGATTTAATAGGGGGTTCAGAAGCAGCTGCATGAACCCGTCATTGGCCAGAATTTATACAGGTACAGGGGACGAGAACTGGAAGTAAATTTTATAAAGGGCAGAAAGGGTCTAGATTAGATCAGGGCAGAGGTGATAGGCCGGTCTAAAGAAATGCGTTTTTAGGGCCCGCTTAAAGGTGTGGATGTTGGGAATTATTCGGATTTCTCTTGGTAGTGTGTTCCAGAGCATAGGCGCAGCTCGTGAGAAATCTTGAAGACGGGAGTGGGAGGTTCGAATTATTGAGGATGTCAGTCTTAGGTCATTAGCAGAGCGGAGGGCACGGGTGGGGTGATAGACAGAGATGAGGGAGGAGATGTAGGGGGTGCAGCACTGTGGAGAGGACGGTGGGGTGATAGACAGAGATGAGGGAGGAGATGTAGGGAGGTGCAGAACTGTGGAGAGGACAGGTGGGGTGATAGACAGAGATGAGGGAGGAGATGTAGGGAGGTGCAGAGCTCTGGAGAGGACAGGTGGGGTGATAGACAGAGATGAGGGAGGAGATGTAGGGGGGTGCAGAACTGTGGAGAGGACAGGTGGGGTGATAGACAGAGATGAGGGAGGAGATGTAGGGAGGTGCAGAACTGTGGAGAGGACAGGTGAGGTGATAGACAGAGATGAGTGAGGAGATGTAGGGTGGTGCAGAACTGTGGAGAGGACAGGTGGGGTGATAGACAGAGATGAGGGAGGAGATGTAGGCAGGTGCAGAACTGTGGAGAGGACAGGTGGGGTGATAGACAGAGATGAGGGAGGAGATGTAGGGTGGTGCAGAACTGTGGAGAGGACGGGTGGGGTGATAGACAGAGATGAGGGAGGAGATGTAGGGTGGTGCAGAACTGTGGAGAGGACAGGTGGGGTGATAGACAGAGATGAGGGAGGAGATGTAGGGAGGTGCAGAACTGTGGAGAGGACAGGTGGGGTGATAGACAGAGATGAGGGAGGAGATGTAGGGAGGTGCAGAACTGTGGAGAGGACAGGTGGGGTGATAGACAGAGATGAGGGAGGAGATGTAGGGAGGTGCAGAACTGTGGAGAGGACAGGTGGGGTGATAGACAGAGATGAGGGAGGAGATGTAGGCAGGTGCAGAACTGTGGAGAGGACAGGTGGGGTCATAGACAGAGATGAGGGAGGAGATGTAGGGAGGTGCAGAACTGTGGAGAGGACAGGTGGGGTGATAGACAGAGATGAGGGAGGAGATGTAGGGAGGTGCAGAACTGTGGAGAGGACAGGTGGGGTGATAGACAGAGATGAGGGAGGAGATGTAGGGAGATGCAGAACTGTGGAGAGGACGGGTGGGGTGATAGACAGAGATGAGGGAGGAGATGTAGGGAGGTGCAGAACCGTGGAGAGGACAGGTGGGGTGATAGACAGAGATGAGGGAGGAGATGTAGGGAGATGCAGAACTGTGGAGAGGACGGGTGGGGTGATAGACAGAGATGAGGGAGGAGATGTAGGGTGGTGCGGAACCGTGGAGAGGACAGGTAAGTGATAGACATAGATGAGGGAGGAGATGTAGGGAGATGCAGAACTGTGGAGAGGACGGGTGGGTGATAGACAGAGATGAGGGAGGTTCATAGACAATATGGTTTTAGACTGGATGAATGAATCGCCAAACTGGAAGAAGAAAGAGCAGAAAAAAGGAATGTGATGAAACGTCCATACAAATGTAATTTTTATTAGTAGAAAACAGATGAAAAGAATATGGAAGTAAAAATACAGTAAGTGGTGGCGAAAGAATTGCTGCCATCCTGTTAAAAATGCATATACTGTATATAATTCAAAGACAGGAGGAATGCAGGTTTAAATCCGCGCCAAACCACAGGAATCCAGTTGTTGTTAGTAAATCCCTTTTCTTTATTAACACAGGGCTACGCGTTTCAGGGACATATCCGTCCCCTTCCTCAGGACAATGTACAGAGAATACTATAGCAAAAGACTGACCGTGTGCTCCTATATATATGACTAAAAGAAGCAACGTATCCACTGAATACGTCATGAGCTCATGACTCATAGGTGCACGAGGTGATGGATAAAGTTGTGAACATTGACAATGAGGAATGGAAAAAAAGAGAAAAAAGAAGGAAGAAAAAAAGAGAAAAGAAAGGAAAAAAAGGGGAGAAAGGAAAACGGAGAGAAAAAAAGAAAACATGATAAAATGATAAAAAAATGATGAAAAAAAACGTGGAAATACAGTTATTAGAAAAACCATTAAATTGAGGATTATTGGAAAAATATGAATGTAAAATGTGAGGAATATATATATGATATCCAAATAAAAATGGGGAGTGGAAAAATAAAAAAATAAAAATTAAAAAAAAAAAAATTAAATAAATGACAAAAAATAAAAAAAATAGTATAATGAAACACCAAGTTCTGTTGCCATTTTAATTCCTAAGATTATTATTTCAACCTCCATACAGAGGAGGGAATAGAAAACTATTAAAGATTAATGTAAGACTGAACATAGATAGAACCGCAAAATAATGCGGTGAAGTGCAGTGAGAATATAGAATTAATATTAGGGGGTGACTAAGATTTCACAAAATAAGCGTGACTATAGAGATGAGCTGATAGGAGATCAATGACGGAACAAAGTGTTAGGAACAGGAGCAGGAAGAAACCTGCTTTAAGGGTCACTGGAGGTCGACAGCGTGAGAAAAAAATGAATGCGCTTGTGCAAAAGATGAAGTGAGGTTAAGCCCGTGAGAGATGAAAATAGTGAAGAGCGCCTGCGCGAGGGGTAACTTAAGGTTAATTCCGTGGGAAAGAACTGTGTGCGCTTGCGTGTAATGATGGTACTGAGTTCAGGCCGCATGGAAAATAGCAATGTTAGCGGCTAGAAATGATATCATAAAATAAAAAGTGAAAATGAAGCTAATATAGAACAACTCTTAGCTCTGTTGCCCACTTCATTTCTAAGATAATTTATTACCACCCACATACAGAAGAGAGAAAAGAAAAATGGTGAAAAACTGGACGTGAAAGGAGCCGCATTAAATTGCGGTAAAATACAGTGACAATGTGGGATTAATATTGAAAGGAGATTAAGTATTCACATAATAAGCGTGACCATAAGGATGAGCTGATGGGAGATTGAACACGGGACAAAGTGCTTGGAGCAAAAGCAGGAGGAAACCCGTTTGGAGGGTTGCTGGAGTTTGATAGCGTGGAAAAATGGAGTGCGCTTGCGCAAAAGGTGAAATGAGGTTAAGCCTGTGACAGATGAAAAAAGTGAAGGGCGCTTGCGCAAGGGGTAACTTAAGGTTGATGGCGTGGGAAAGAACTGTGTGCGCTTGCGTGCAGAGATAGTGCTGAATTCAGGCCGCATGAATAATAGCAGTGTTAGCGGCTAAAAAATTATATCAAAATAGTGCATGAAAACTTAAAAATATAATTCGGATGATGTGTTGGCTTGAAAAGAAAGAGGAAAAAAGGATATGTGGTATACCCATCATAACGAAATCCTGAAATAGTCATAAAAAGACACGGAAAGAGAAAAAAATGTGCTTTGTGCAGTAATGAATGGATGAAAAAACTTCGTATATGTATATTAGACTTAAAGTTAAGTGAATACTCCAAAAATTAGATAATTAAATAAATAAAAATGAAAGTGAAAACAAAAATTCAAATAAAAAACATGGGAAAAAGGAGAACAAAGCTTCTGGAGGAACCACATATATTAGCTACAAAACAGTCCATGTAGACCTGGAAATTTAAAAACCCGAAAAAAGGGAAGGAAAACAGAAAGGAAAGATAAAAATAGGGAATAAAAGGGCATTCTTAATTCATGACCAATATTTTTAAAATGTAACTAAAAGGCATAATAATTCCTTTTCAGAAAGTATACAAAGAAATCTGTGCGGACATGGATATATGATATAAGATATAAAACCCTCCAATTTTTTCCAATATTTATATAGACATATTTGGAGGTGGATTCTTGTTCAAGTAAAAAATACAGAATGTTATAGATCAAAAGCTTATCAAAGAACTGCCATGAAAATATAAAATTGAATAAATATATATATGTACGCACAAAAATAAATGAAAGGTTAAAAATACATGTGTAAAAAACATTGTTAAAACATACAAAATAAATTATATGTAATGCATGATAACACCCATATGAACATATATATATATACACATACATATACATATAAATAGATATATATATACACATACATATACATATAAATACATATATATGTATACACATACATACACACATACACACACATATACATAACCTGGTAAAAAGCATCAGAGATTGGGGACAACAAACCTACAGATCGGCAGAGGGTGAAAGTGACTCTCCACTTACTGGGATGACCGTCATCTTATTCGAATGTTACTCCGCAACCGCAGGATGACAGCAAGTGACCTACAAAAGGAATGGCAAATGACAGCTGGGGTAAAGTGCACGGCAAGAGCAGCTCATAACAGGCTCCTAGAGGCAGGGCTCAAGTCATGTAAAGCTAGAAAAAAGCCTTTCACCAATGAGAAGCAAAGGAGAATCAGGCTAAAATTTGCCAAAGACCATAAGGTTTTGACCATAGAGGACTGGAGTAAAGGCTGCTTTACACATAGCGACATCGCTGTGTGTAAAGCGGCCTTTAGTCTGAGCTCACATGTCCTGCAATCATCCGTTAGATCGGATCCTGCAGAGATCACATTTATCATAGATGAACATGCTGCCATAGTTCAATAATGCAAAGTACATTTATCTTTATCATTATTTACACTGGGCAGTTATCATCACAATATTTCAGGAGCAAATCCATCACATTGACAATATATATATATATTTATTCTGATCGTTTGTACCATTTTAACTGAAGCTCCACCTTTTCAATGGATTGTCCATCTTCAAGTGTTTGTTTTTTTTGTTTTAATTTCATGTATTTTTGGATAAAAATTAAATTTTGCATTTGAGTTTCATTAAAAGAAAATTTAGGGTAACATTATGTTGATTTTCCAGGCTTTATTTCCCTGCACTGGGAACTGTTACGTGGTCTGTGGTCATAAATCAGCTGAGAAGAAGAACTCAGAAAAAGACAGATGAAAGAGTTAAGGCCGCTTTACACGCAGAGACATCGCTAGCTCTCGCACCCGCCCCCGCCGTTTGTGCGTCACGGGCAAATCGCTGCCCGTGGCGAACAATATCGCTAGGACGCGTCACACTACTCACCTGCCTAGCGACATCGCTGTGGCCGGCGAACAACCTCTTTTCTAAGGGGGCGGTTCATCCGGCGTCCCAGCGACGTTACATGGTGGGCCACCAATAGAAGCAGAGGGACGGGGAGCAGCCGCATGAACGTCACGCCCACCTCGTTCCCGGAGAACGCAGGAACACTGTAGTTCATCGTTCCCGGGGTGTCACACGTAGCGATGTGTGCTGCCTCAGGAACGACGAACAACCTGTGTCCAAAATGAGCAACGATATTTGGGAAATGAACGACGTGTCAACAATCAACGATTTTTCACTATTTTGCGATCGTTAGCGGTCGCTCGTAGGTGTCACACGCAACGACGTTGCTAACAAGGCCGGATGTGCGTCACGAATTCCGTGACCCCCAACGATATCTCGTTAGTGATGTCGTTGCGTGTCAAGCGGCCTTTAGTCTGAGCTCACATGTCCTGCAATCATCCGTTAGATCAGATCCTGCAGAGATCACATGTCCTGCAATCATCCGTTAGATCAGATCCTGCAGAGATCATATGTCCTGCAATCATCCGTTAGATCAGATCCTGCAGAGATCACATGTCCTGCAATCATCCGTTAGATCGGATCCTGCAGAGATCACATTTCCTGTAAATATACGTTAGATCGGATCCTGCAGAGATCACATGTCCTGTAATCATTTGTTAGATTGGATTCTGCAGAGATCACATGTCCTGCAATCATCTGTTAGATTGGATTCTGCAGAGATCACATGTCCTGCAATCATCTGTTAGATTGGATTCTGCAGAGATCACATGTCCTGTAATCATCTGTTAGATTGGATCCTGCAGAGATCACATGTCCTGTAATCATCCGTTAGATCGAATCCTCCAGAGATCACATGTCCTGTAATCATCTGTTAGATTGGATCCTGCAGAGATCACATGTCCTGTAATCATCTGTTAGATCAGATCCTGCAGAGATCACATGTCCTGCAATCATCCGTTAGATCGGATCCTGCAGAGATCACATTTCCTGTAAATATACGTTAGATCGGATCCTGCAGAGATCACATGTCCTGTAATCATTTGTTAGATTGGATTCTGCAGAGATCACATGTCCTGCAATCATCTGTTAGATTGGATTCTGCAGAGATCACATGTCCTGCAATCATCTGTTAGATTGGATTCTGCAGAGATCACATGTCCTGCAATCATCTGTTAGATTGGATTCTGCAGAGATCACATGTCCTGCAATCATCTGTTAGATTGGATTCTGCAGAGATCACATGTCCTGCAATCATCTGTTAGATTGGATTCTGCAGAGATCACATGTCCTGCAATCATCTGTTAGATTGGATTCTGCAGAGATCACATGTTTCATAGTTTCATAGTTTCATAGTTTCATAGTTTTTAAGGTTGAAGGGAGACTCTAAGTCCATCTAGTTCACCCCGTAGCCTAACATGTTGATCCAGAGGAAGGCAAAAAAACCCCAATGTGTCAAATAAGCTCCAATGGGGAAAAAAATTCCTTCCTGACTCCACATCTGGCAATCAGACTAGTTCCCTGGATCAACACCCTGTCATAAAATCTAATATACATAACTGGTAATATTAAATTTTTCAAGAAATGCGTTCAGGCTCTGCTTAAATGTTACTAGTGAATCCCTCATTACAACATCATACGGCAGAGAGCTCCATAGTCTCACTGCTCGTACAGTAAAGAATCCTCCTCTGTGATTATGATTAAACATTCTTTCCTCAAGACGTAGCGGATGCCCCCGTGTTCCAGTCGCAGGCCTAGGTGTAAAGAGATCTTTGGAAAGGTCTCTGTACTGTCCCCTCATATATTTATACATTGTGATTAGATCCCCCTAAGCCTTTGTTTTTCCTAACTAACTAACCCCAAGTGTAATAACCTGTCTTGGTATTGCAGCCCCCCCCATTCCTCTAATAATCTAGGTCGCTCTTCTATCTACCTGTAAGATTATGCTATTTATAACCTTCTATACTTTTGCTAACAAGAAATGCATCCATTCCTCTCTTACATTCATTCAGTGAGTGGCCATCACCACTTCCTCAGGAAGAGAGTTCCAGAGCCTCACTGCTCTTACCGTGAAGAACCCTCTTCTATGCTGATGTAGGTATTTTCTTTCCTCCAATCGAAAAGAATGCCCCCTTGTTCTTGTCATAGTCCTTGGTACAAGCAGATCATGGGAGAGATCTCTATATGGCCCTCTGATTACATGTCCTGTAATCATCTGTTAGATTGGATCCTGCAGAGATCACATGTCCTGTAATCATCTGTTAGATTGGATCCTGCAGAGATCACATGTCCTGTAATCATCTGTTAGATTGGATCCTGCAGAGATCACATGTCCTGTAATCATCTGTTAGATTGGATCCTGCAGAGATCACATGTCCTGTAATCATCTGTTAGATTGGATCCTGCAGAGATCACATGTCCTGTAATCATCTGTTAGATTGGATCCTGCAGAGATCACATGTCCTGTAATCGTCTGTTAGATTGGATCCTGCAGAGATCACATGTCCTGTAATCATCCGTTAGATCGAATCTTGCAGAGATCACATGTCCTGTAATAGTCTGTTAGATTGGATCCTGCAGAGATCACATGTCCTGTAATCATCTGTTAGATTGGATCCTGCAGAGATCACATGTCCTGTAATCATCTGTTAGATTGGATCCTGCAGAGATCACATGTCCTGTAATCGTCTGTTAGATTGGATCCTGCAGAGATCACATGTCCTGTAACCGTCTGTTAGATTGGATCCTGCAGAGATCACATGTCCTGTAATCATCTGTTAGATTGGATCCTGCAGAGATCACATGTCCTGTAATCATCTGTTAGATTGGATCCTGCAGAGATCACATGTCCTGTAATCGTCTGTTAGATTGGATCCTGCAGAGATCACATGTCCTGTAATTATCTGTTAGATTGGATCCTGCAGAGATCACATGTCCTGTAATCATCTGTTAGATTGGATCCTGCAGAGATCTATTGGGAAAAAAGTTCTGCAAACGCTACTTTTTTTGTCTGCTGTTAAATAACTGATCTCTGCCGGATCCGTTTTCTCCACATCTGAGGAAATTGGATCAAGCTCTGATCATAGTTGATTGAGCAGAATTGGACCGATTTTCTTGGACAATAAATAATATGGTCGTCTGCAGCTCCCCAAAGCACCTGATTGCATGCGGAGAGCGCTGCCATGTTTCTCCCTCCTGCGCCCCCGGCCATAGTTACAGCAGATCAGTAACTGCCGGTGTCCAGCAGGGGGCGGCGCGGCTGTAGATTCCTGTACACATCTGTTCTGCAGCACAGTCACGCTTTCCTATAAATAACACTTTCCATTTTTTTCCTCTGACACCTATAATCCTAAATTCGCCTCCATCCATCTTTCTGCCATTTTGACTTAAACTCTTTTATCTTGATCGATGCCTTTTTTTCATCCTCGAGTCCTCTCTCTCCGGAGGAATCCGACTGTTGCTGCCAGATCGGCCTCGAAAGACATAAAACAGGTGATGACTCACGCAGTATACCGTGCGCCGCATATAAACCACTAAATCGTAGCAACAGGCTCTGCTCAAATATAGACTTTCTATTTTTATCGCAATTTGCAGATCATCTGTCTCCATGGAAACCGCACACTCCGCCAGCCAGCGTGTTCTGACTCCACACCGCATGGAAGCGGCTCATAACACGGCAAGGACGACTCATACGACCGGGCGGCCGGGCAGAAAAAATAGACTCGATGGCAATCATGCAGTATTATTATCACTGGCCGGAAGCACAGGGGTCGCCCTCCAGCATCGAGTCACACGTAAAATGCTTTGATTTCCAATCTGTAGGATGTTGATGGGACAGCGACACAATCGCAAATAATAATATAGCAATACACAGGGGCTATAAATAACATTTACAGATGGATGGTGGGTGCAAATCTGCTCAAAGGTTCCCTTCCTTCATACACGGCTGTGGACAATACCACGTCCTTCAATATTATCATTCATATACAGCTTCTCTACCAATGTCATCACCTTTATGACCATAACCTGCCCCGATTACTGTTTTTGGCACAGGTGCACAATTTAGCTCCTCTGCACCCTCAAGACCACATCTGTCATAAAGCATCTCAATGTCTCGGGTGGGCTGGAATAGCAGGGAGACCTACACTGGCCCTCAGACTGGGATCCCTTATCCAAGAGGTAGACTTAAAGGTAGTGAGGTCTGGGCCCTCAGCGTGTCCCTGTCTCCTCACCAGACTCTGATCTAACTCCCTCGTACCCCTCAACCCAGGGAGGACAGGACACCTCGAAATTACCCCAATCTCTCAAAAGACACGGACAGGGGCTAGAACAGAAACACACGAAGATCTATGGCTGAATTCAAAGATGTCCTCCATCTTGGACAGTCCCTACTTTTTTGAAGGGTCCATTGAAGATAAGCCAAGTATCCCCATGGTGAGGCCCACAGCAATCCGCTATACCTTAGTGGAGAATCTGGGGGTAACATCTCGTGTTTTTCTGGAGCATCAGCAAAGGTAAATTTGCACAGTTCCCATTCAAGCCAGTGCATTGCGGATGTAATGAAGGCAAGCACAAGTTTTCCAAAGTGAGAAATCCTTTTTGTAACCGCTCTTCCTGCAGCCCGAGGACGAGGATCCTCAACAAAGGACGTCCGCTCAATGCAGAATTTTGGATCACGATATAGGAAAAATGGGTTTTCCCGACTGGACAACCTCGATAAAGAAAGTCAAGATGAAGGTTCCAGCAGTGAAGACCAACAAATGTGAGTATTTTATGTAAAATCTGTACACTTTGAAGATCTGTAGCGCGAATGGTTATAGGACAATGAGGCCCCCCTATCCATACAATAAAGGGGCTCACAGCCGTCTTGACTGTGGCTCAAAGTTTGGAGAGTTTTCATTTGAGGATTGTTGTCATTATCTCCATTCACTTCAACGCAGCTCTGTTCCAAATGTCCAATAAAATATCAAAAGTGTCACCGCGCACAAAAGAAGCAATTACATGTGGATCCATGCTGCAGTGTGTGAGCAAAGGCTTTGAAATAAAATCCCATTATTGAAAATTCATCAGAAATGTTCCAATAGTAATTATTCACAAAAGCGTGAAACATCCCGACTGTGAGAAGCGCGTCCTAGAAACCGTCCGGGAATCACCGCTCTAACGATGGGGATCGCTCCATATGGTGCAGCCACCCTCCGGCGTCCGTCCACAGAGCGTGCTCTCCAGCTGTGATAATCCACGCCTGGATGAAACGCACGCTGACTATTGGATTGCTGTGAAGTGTTTAGCCGCAGGGGCGTCCCCATATCCTGGAAGCCACATGTCCATTAAATGTGTGCGAATGATGCTGGGGCTTTCAGGAACTTTGAAAACACTTTTGCATCTTCTTCCTGGTGCGCTGCTAAAGCCAGCTTTGAATTGTATTAGCATCAACAAGACGCAAAAAACATTGTCATGTGTTAAAACATTGAACCACAAGTTATTTGCCTTAGAGCAGACTGCGGCGTGTATACAAGACAATACTGTCCGTGCACAGACGGGCAATGACGTCACTGTGCTGTGCCGCCTGTGCCAGCCCCGAGAGTGCACAGGACGAAAGCTGCCACTCAGGGGGCGTTACTACATTGTAAAAGGGGGAACTCGGGGGCGTTACTACATTGTAAAAGGGGGAACTCGGGGGCGTTACTACATGGTAAAAGGGGGAACTCGGGGGCGTTATTACATTGTAAAAGGGGGAACTCGGGGGCGTTACTACATGGTAAAAGGGGGAACTCGGGGGCGTTACTACATTGTAAAAGGGGGAACTCGGGGGCGTTACTACATTGTAAAAGGGGGAACTCGAGGGCGTTACTACATTGTAAAAGGGGGAACACAGGGGGCATTATTACATTGTAAAAGGGGGAACTCGGGGGCATTATTACATTGTAAAAGGGGGAACACAGGGGGCATTATTACATTGTAAAAGGGGGAACACAGGGGGCATTATTACATTGTAAAAGGGGGAACACAGGGGGCATTATTACATTGTAAAAGGGGGAACTCGGGGGCGTTACTACATTGTAAAAGGGGGAACACAGGGGGCATTATTACATTGTAAAAGGGGGAACACAGGGGGCGTTATTACATTGTAAAAGGGGAACACAGGGGGCATTATTACTTTCTAAAAGGGGGAACACAGGTGGCATTATTACATTGTAAAAGGGGGAACTCGGGGGCGTTATTACATTGTAAAAGGGGGAACACAGGGGGCATTATTACATTGTAAAAGGGGGAACACAGGGGGCATTATTACATTGTAAAAGGGGAACACAGGGGGCATTATTACTTTCTAAAAGGGGGAACACAGGTGGCATTATTACATTGTAAAAGGGGGAACTCGGGGGCGTTATTACATTGTAAAAGGGGGAACACAGGGGGCATTATTACATTGTAAAAGGGGGAACACAGGGGGCATTATTACATTGTAAAAGGGGGAACACAGGGGGCATTATTACATTGTAAAAGGGGGAACTCGGGGGCGTTATTACATTGTAAAAGGGGGAACACAGGGGGCGTTACTACATTGTAAAAGGGGGAACACAGGGGGCATTATTACATTGTAAAAGGGGGAACACAGGGGGCATTATTACATTGTAAAAGGGGGAACACAGGGGGCATTATTACATTGTAAAAGGGGAACACAGGGGGCATTATTACTTTCTAAAAGGGGGAACACAGGGGGCATTATTACATTCTAAAAGGGGAACATGGGGCATTATTACATTGTAAAAGGGCGAACTCAGGGGTGTTATTACATTCTAAAAGGGGGAACACAGGGGGCATTATTACATTACATTATTACATGGTGGTGCTCTCTCGGGGGTGCGCTCTCGGGGGTGCGCTCTCGGGGGTGCGCTCTCAGGGGTGCGCTCTCAGGGGTGCGCTCTCGGTGGTGCGCTCTCGGGGGTGCGCTCTTGGGGGTGCGCTCTCGGGGGTGCGCTCTCAGGGGTGCGCTCTCGGTGGTCCGCTCTCGGGGGTGCATCTAGTAACGTACAGAGAATGGGATGTACAGGGCCTTAGATGCGGTTTAGGAGACAGAAGGGCTTCATTAGGATTTTATATGATACTTTACAGCTCTGTAGGGTATAATAAGCAGTGCAGGAAGGATTAATGGATTAGCGGCACTCCGGAACCTGGTTATTGGAGCAGTACTTCAGAGAGCAGGAAGTATTAGAGGAAGGATGCGGGGAGATAAATACAGCGATACCATAGACCATAAGAGGAACTGTAAACAGTAGAGCTGAAAGCCCTAAACGTTCTATAATGCCTCGCTCACATCTGCGTATAAAGAATAAGGCTGATTTTCATCCAGAAAAGTTGGGCGAGTGAAATTCGTTTGGTGTCCCATATATCATGCAAGTGAGCGATTATTTTTTTCTCACCTAGTATCCGTATGACATGCGTTTTTGTTCTCAGCAGCTATTATTCTACAATCATTTACAGGACAATGGTCTATGGTACACAATGGTAATCTAATATATAAAGCTGAGTGTATGTGTGTGTATGTATGTGTGTGTATGTGTGTATGTATGTGTGTGTATGTGTGTATGTATGTATGTGTGTGTATGTGTGTATGTATGTGTGTGTATGTGTGTATGTATGTGTGTGTATGTGTGTATGTATGTATGTGTGTGTATGTGTGTATGTATGTGTGTATGTATGTGTCCGCTAAAGTAATCCGCACTGTCACATTTACAATCACGAAATTTTGCACAGATGCCTCATGTGACCCAGGAAACGTCATAGACTATGTTTTGACGGGAAAATTTAACCCCACGCTTTACAGTTACTCTCAAAATAACCTGCTCCATTAAAGTCAATGGAGCTGCGAGCTATAAGTTATTAATAGGAGCTGCGATTGGTTGCTATAGGAACAAAGGACATTCATAGTATAAGAAGCTTATGTGTGAGGTAATAAGATACAAAAAAAGACAGTTTGCGCTCTGATAATGCTAAAGTATGGAAACCATGAATGTGTGAACATGGACCTGCATTACTGCTAAGGAAACTCTAAGAAAAATGAGATATTTAGCATATAGAAATGGCCATTTGTATATCTGCCCAGTTGCCCCTTCACGGCATATCTCGTAACTGGGTACCTAACGCTATTCTGAAGCCTCTCTCTGGGTTAAAAACCTCCTGTGTATGGGCACGTAGGAACCTGCTATATAGAATGAGATTACCCAGTTACGAGATATGCCGTGAAGGGGCAACTGGGCAGATATACAAATGGCCATTTCTATATGCTAAATATCTCATTTTTCTTAGATTTTCCTTAGCAGTAATGCAGGTCCATGTTCACACATTCATTTTTTCCATACTTTAGCATTATCACAGCGCAAACTGTCTTTTTTTGTATTTTATGTCATGTTCAGTTATGCGCCTGTTCACACGTCAGGTTGATGAGGCTGAGTGCAGGCAGTCTTTTTTTTTAGGTAATAAGATGTCAGTGGGGAGACAGACACAGACAGAAAGAGACAGAGAGAGACAGACAGAGACACACAGAGAAAGAGGCAGACAGAGAAAGAAACAGACAGACAGAGAAAGAGAGAGAGAGACAGACAAAGAGACAGACAGAGACAAACAGGCACAGACAGGAAAAGAGACAAGCACAGACAGAGCGGGAAAGAGACAGGGAAAGAGACAGGGAAAGAGACAGAGACAGGGAAAGAGACAGGGAAAGAGACAGAGACAGGGAAAGAGACAGAGACAGGGAAAGAGACAAAACAGAGAAAGAGACAGGGAAAGAGACAGAGACAGACGGGGAAAGAGACAGATGGGGAAACAGACAGACGGGTAAAGAGACACATGTGGAAAGAGACAGCTGGGGAAAGAGGCAGATGGGGAAACAGACTGACAGACACAGAGATAGAGAGAGACAGACACAGAGATAGAGAGAGAGAGACAGAAAGACAGACATAGAGAAAGAGAGACAGAGAGACTGATACAGAGAGAGATAGACACAGACAGACACATGGATAGAGACAGACACACAGACAGGGAAAGAGACAGACAGAGAGACAGATACACAGAGACAGACAGACATAGACAGACAGACACACAGAGACAGGAAAACAGAGACAGACAGACAGAGACAGACAGAAAGAGACAGACAGAAAGAGACATAGACAGACAGACACAGACAGACAGAGACTAAGGCGGGCTTTGCACACTGCGACATCGCAGCCCGATGCTGCGATGCCGAGTGCGATAGTGCCCGCCCCCGTCGCAGCAGCGATATGTGGTGATAGCTGGCGTAGCGAAAATTATCGCTACGCCAGCTTCACACACACACTCACCTGCCGTGCGACGTCCCTGTGGCCGGCGACCCGCCTCCTTGTTAAGGGGGCGGGTCGTGCGGCGTCACTGTGACGTCACACGACAGGCGGCCAATCGGAGCGGAGGGGCGGAGATGAGCAGGATGTAAACATCCTGCCCACCTCCTTCCTTCCGCATATCCTACGGAAGCCGCAGTGAGGCCGGTAGGAGATGTTCCTCGCTCCTGCGGCTTCACACACAGCGATGTGTGCTGCCGCAGGAGCGAGGAACAACATCGGACCGTCGCGTCAGCGTAATCATGGATTACGCCGACGCTGCACCGATGATACGATAACGACGCTTTTGCGCTCGTTAATCGTATCATCTAGGCTTTACACACTGCGATGTCGCATGCGATGCCGGAAGTGCGTCATTTTCAATTTGACCCCACCGACATCGCACCTGCGATGTCGCAGTGTGCAAAGCCCGCCTTAGAGAGAGACAAAGAGACAGTTACTATCCTGGGCAACGCCCAAGTACTATAGCTAGTGTATCCATAAAATTGGACGGCATACAGATGGTCCGTTTTTTTTCTCGCACTCATAGACTTGCATTGGGGAATCTCATCTGATACATGCGGCCATATGTAGCATGCTGCAATTTTTTTGCTTAGGCTGAATACAACTGACTGTCATTAACCTTTTATTACGGCGATTGACACCATACTAGGGTAATCGGGAAAAGGCAGGTGAAGTTCCAGCATTGTCACATCTAATGGATGCGACAATCCCGGGCAGCTGCAAGTTGCTATTTTTCGGCTGGGAGGGCCAAATAAGCATGGATCTCCCCAGCCTGAGAATATCAGCCCTCAGCTGTCAGCTTTATCATGGCTGGGTAGCAAAACTGGGGGGAGGGGGAACCACATGCCATTTTTTAAATTAATTATTTAAATAATTGAAAAAAAAAAAAAAGCCACATACGGTTCCTCTTATCTGGATACACAGCCAAGATAAGCGCACGGCTGAGGGCTGCAGCCTGTATCCGTGGCTTTATCTGTGCTGGGTATCATAATATGGGGGACCCTACATCAATTTTTTTTTTTTATTTAGTTTTACACCACAATATAGACCCGCAGACAGGGTCTGTGATTGGTTGTGACTCGCCCACCCCAGGGCTATGGGACACCCGGTGCCGGGCCGGACTAGTCCGGGGGTAGTCAGTGGTGGCGGGGCCCGACTCCGTGGCCCTGGTGGGTGTCAGTTAAATATGGCTGGTGACTTGGGAGTAATTAAAGTATTTATTTCGTGACGCCACCTGTGGTTTGCGGCTATTAAGCCGCCGCTGCTGTGTGAGGCCTCCGGGGTGATGATATGGCAGCAAGGGTGGTACTGCTCCCCACAGGTGGAGCGGTGCCCCGGGGACACTGTTGGTGCTCGTGAGAGTCTATGGTGTTGTGTGGATAACACGGTGCAGGGCCGACAGGCAGTGAAAGAAACAGGCACAAACAACAGTCTCTTTACCTTCTCCTCTTTTACTCCACAAACAGTTAGTCCTGGGAGACCGTTACAGGTGGTGGAGGGCTCCGGCCGGCCTGGAAGTAACTGAGATCTCGTTTTGGCTAGATGAGTATGAGGCCTACTCCTGTTCTTTTCCTTACTGTGATAGGACCCTGCTCTGTGAATTTAGCAATGGCCCTCTTGCTGCTGGGACCGGTGGTACATCCCTTTCCCTCTGTGGTAGGCTGCGCAGGCCCTCTCTGGTGCTTCTCTGCTGGAGTCCATGGGCCAGGTGCTTGCAGCTCTCCTGCCCTCCGGATTCGGCTACCAGGGAGTATTTTAGGCCCTGGTGGCCACAGACTCAGATGTCCGAGTCTCTCCTTTGCCTCTCTGCTCCTCCTGCCTCACTGGGCCAAGCTGCTCCAGCTCTAGGCCCCAGGTCCACAGGACAGCACTACTCTGCGTCTGCTTCCTATCACTTCTCTCTACAGACTGAACACTAACTCCTCCCTCAGGCCAGACTTAAGGAATGCTCCCTGGAACTCCAGGTTCAGAGCTCCCCCTGCTGGTCTGAGGGAGAACTGCGTTGGATGTTAAACTTACAGGCCAATAGACCTCCCAATTACCTCCAGGCTCAGCATTAACCCTTTGGAGGGGCAATGCTGTTGTGGCGACCAGGTCCTGGGGCGCCACACTCCCCCTTAGTTAAACTCAGTACTCCCAGACTGAAGAAAACAAAACAAGACATAACATATTACAACCTTAACCAACTATAAGAGTCCAGTGTGGCTCCCTGCCGGGTGTCCATTACACTGCTCCATGGGGGACCCGCCGCGATAAAACCCCCAACGTAGGCTCTGGGCGTGCGTCAGAGCATTGCTGACCCCACTCTATGCACGCCGGACGGGTTTTTCTTCAGGGGTGTTGAGCACACTGGTGCTAACTATGTACAATTAGAGTGTTGGCCACCCATAGTCCAGTGGCCCAATTGTCCATTTACTTAATCACCTAAAACAAAACATTACATACAAGACATTTTCACATAACTATTTACACTCTGTTAGGTATTTTACTTTCTATGTTCTATACCTTGGAGGGGGCTGTCCCCGAGTGCTACGTTGGGACCGGCGTAGCTCTGGGGTTTGTCCCTGACTACTTGGAGTGTCTGCCCCCTCCGTGTCACTGGTAGGCCTAACCCTGACAGGTATGCGTGTTGGTTGCCTACGGGGTCTCAGATTCGCCAAGGGTACGGCAGGTTCACCACTGGCAGGGGGTTGATTCTCCTGTTCCACTGCTGGCGTGTCATCTGGTGTTGGGTCGGACAATTCCTTAGGTGGATCTGGAACCTCTTCTGTCTCTGGCTCGACCAACTGCAGGAACGTCAAGACTGGTACCACTATGGCATTATTTATTCGGGTCCAAGTTTTGGGGAATTTGCCAAGGATTGTTTGTATCATCTCTCCTTCTTTTTCTTGAATTTCTTCCACTTCTTTTTGGATTTTGCACCGCTCAGGGCACGCTTTCAGGCGGTCTCTGGACACTGTTTGATAAGTCTTGCCTTCATCTTTGCTTATGAGGCATACCTTACTATTGTCAAAGTTGGAGGGAATAATGGTGTAGGGTTCATTCTCCCACTGATCATCCAATTTATGCGCCCTCCGCTTTTTCTTGAGGACCTGTTCTCCAGGTGCTAAGGGAGTTGCTGGGGCTGTTTGATTGTAGTTCTGCTCTTGTCTCGTTCTTGCTTGGGACAGGCTCTTTTCTACGCATTCCTGGACTTTGCGGTACTGCTGTTGTCGCTCGGTATCCCAATCTTCTATCTCTTGAACCGCTTCAGGTGACACAATTCCCATCTCAAAGTCTACAGGTAACTTGCCAGGTCTTGCTCGCATCAAGTAAACAGGGCTGCAGTTGGTCGAGTTTACTGGGATATGGTTATACAGGTCTACCAGATCTGGTAACTTCTCTGGCCACTGGTTTCTTTCTTCCAGAGGTAGAGTCTTGAGCATATCAATAACCACATGGTTCATCTTCTCGCACAACCCATTGGTTTGGGGGTGGTACGGTGTTGTTCTGATTTTCTTACAGCCGTACATGTTACAGAACTCTTGGAACACTTCTGCCTCGAATGCAGGACCTTGATCAGTCAGTACCCTTTCCGGATAACCGTGAGGTCGACAAAAGTATGCCTGAAATGCTCTAGCTGCTGTTCTGGCTGTCTGGTCCTTCACAGGCACTACTACCAGGAAACGAGAGTAATGGTCCACAATGGTGAGGGCGTACACATAGCCTGACCGGCTTGGTGTTAACTTCACGTGGTCCAGGGCCACCAACTCCAGGGGCTGCTTCGTGACAATTGGCTGTAGGGGAGACCTCTGGCTGGCATCATCCTTCCACCTCAGGTTACACGGACCACAGTCTTGGCACCACTTCTCGACTGTCTTTCTCATGTGCACCCAGTAGAACCGATCGCGGAGTAGGGTCTCCAACTTCTTCCACCTGAAGTGTCCTGCTTTATCATGGTAAGCTGCTAGGACCATTGGAGCATCCCTCTGTGGGACCACTATCTGCCAGACGAGTTCATTCGTTCGCCAGTTGACATATCTCTTGCAGAGCTTGCCTTGGTAGGTGAACAGTCGTCCCCTCTCCTTCCACAACTGCTGGGCTTCTTGTGGAGCGTCTGAACCGAGATGGGTCTCAGCTTGTGCTAGCTTTTCTTTGACCAATCGCACGGCCGGGTCACCGTTCTGTGTCTCTTCCCAATTATGGTGGAGTAATGGGTTGACCGAGACCTCGTTCTGGCTCGAGCGCTTCACTCCTACAGCATGCTCACACTGGGAAACACCTTGGTGATGGAAAGCCGGTAACTCTATCTCTTCGAGTTCATCCAGGTCTTCTCCAGACTCGCGTAAGTGAGGCATTCTGGACAGCGCATCAGCATTGTTATTCTTCTTGCCAGCCCGGTACTTGATGGTAAAGTCAAAGTTAGACAGCTGGGCCATCCATCGCTGCTCCAACGCACCTAACTTGGCTGTTGCCAGATGTGTCAACGGATTGTTGTCCGTGAAGATGGTGAACTTGGCCGATGCCAGATAGCGCTTGAAGCGTTCAGTCACTGCCCAAACAATAGCGAGGAACTCCAGCTTGAAGGAACTGTAGTTTTCTGGATTCCTTTCTGTGGGCCGAAGCTTCCTACTGGCGTAAGCTATCACCTTCTCCCGGCCTCCCTGCACCTGGGACACAACTGCTCCCAGTCCCACGTTGCTGGCGTCTGTATACAGTACAAACGGCTGGCTGTAGTCAGGGTAGGCCAGAATTTCTTCTCCCGTGAGAGCCCCTTTCAGTAGGACAAAAGATGTTTCTATTTGGCTGTTCCATTCAAATGGAGGGCTTTGCTTCTAAAGCTGGGTTTACACGCTGCAACATCGCAAAGGACATCGCTGTAACGTCACCGGTTTGGTGACGCAATAGCGACCTCCCTAAGTCTCTGCTAAGTCTCTGGTGAGCGTTCAAACAGGCAAACCTGGCCAACAACTCAATAGCGATCCGGACCTGCAGAGCGACCTAGCTGGTTGTTGGGGACGTTGATAAGCAGCCTTTTGAAAGGGAAGTTGCTAACAAAGTCGCTGAAAAGGCTTCACACACTGAAACTTCATGCTGCACAGCGGGAAACAAAGGACCTAGGAATGGTCCTGAACGATTTGTAACGATTACAACTTCACAGCAGGGGCCGGGTCGCTGATAGGATTCACACACTGCAACATCGCAAACAACATCGCTATTGCATCACAAAACCGGTGACGTTACAGCGATGTCGTTTGAGATGTTGCAGTGTGTAAACCCAGCTTTAGCCTTCTTTGGCTGGCCCACCAGGAGATCTTGAAGAGGCGCTGCTATCTTGGTGAAACTGTGACGCCCTGGCAAAGCCAGGTTGTCACAGAAAGAGTTAATCCTCCTTGGTAATCTGATCTCACACCGGTGCAGCAGGACAAACCACATCCCCCAGGGTAAGAGAAAAGCAGAGCAGAGGGGAGGGGCTGGAGCAGAGTGTTTGGAGAGGCAGAGAGAAGAGAAGTCTGGAGTTGTAGCTCCCAGGCTGAAAGTGAAGCGTGCTCCGAGAGGGCCGAGACAGGCTGTAGTGAGGAAGGGGCCAGAGGTAGCCGGAGCAGGGTAGTGGCCCCTCGGTACCTAGGGTGACCCGGATCACTACAGGGGAGTGGATTCCCCGTTCCCGGCTGAGGAGAAAGAGGAAGAGAGTGGAGAGAAAGGCACCTGGCTGCAGGGAAAGAACAGGAGCTGCTGCACCGTGTGTGGGACACTAACACCCCCGTACCGAAGGCTGCGGACACCGGCAATTCCTAGTTTACCAGTGACTCTGTGTGAAATACTTGTGAGTACGCCCGTGCCCTCGGGCACCGCACCGCAGCACTGCGCCCTGGTCCCTGCTTACCCCATCACCGGGCCCCGGGACAGCCAACCCCCTACCCATGGAGGGGAGAAATAACATCTAGCTGCTCCATACCATCGCTCCCGGGATCCCCGTCCAGAGCAGCGGTGGTGTTCCAACCTCACCACAACCGTGGGTGGCGTCACGGACAATTTCCCTTACCAAATCCCCTTTTACTGTGGAGCCTGGGATCACAGACCGGGTCACGCCACCGTGATACCCACAGAAGTGACCCTGTGGCCCGGATCTGAGTACCCCTGGTCCCCGGGCGTCACAAAACCATCAATGAACCTTCAGTAGTAGCCCACCAGCCCAAGGAACTGCCGCACCTCCTTTACCGTGGTGGGTCTTGGCCAGTCCTTGATTACGGTGACTTTCTCCGGATCAGGTGCCACACCTTCTGCGCTGACCACATGACCCAGGTACTGTACCTTTGGCTTCAAGAGGTGACATTTGGACGGCTTTATCTTCAGGCCATACTCCGACAGGGACTCGAACACTTCTGCTAAGTGCCTCAGGTGGTCTTCATAAGTCTTGGAGTAGACTATGACGTCATCCAGGTACAACAGCACGGTTTCAAAGTTGTGGTGGCCCAAGCAGCACTCCATCAACCTTTGGAATGTCCCTGGGGCGTTGCAGAGCCCGAATGGCATACAGTTGAACTCGCAGAGACCCATTGGTGTCGTAAATGCAGTCTTCTCCTTGTCCGCCTCTGCCACGGGAACCTGCCAATACCCGCTGGTGAGATCCAAGGTGGAGAAATAGTTAGCTGATTTTAAGGCTTGAAACACACATCCGTGAAACACGTGCGTGTTTGGTCCGTTTCCGTGTATATGTCACGCTCCCCGGGTCCTTGGCTCCCCTCCCCGGGTCCTCTGCTCCGCTCCCCGGGTCCTCAGCCCCGCTCCCCGGCTCACCTGCCACGCTCCCCGCTCTCCAGCCTCCGGTGCCCGTCCTTCCCAGGCCCCCTGGTCTCCGATCGCGGCGCCCGACGGCTTCCCAGGTCCTGGCCGGCTCCCCTGCGTCCTCTTCTCAGCCTCCTTCCCTGGCTTCTGGCACCCGGGCTGCGCGCATGCGCATTAGGGCGCGCGCGCGGTCACTGACCCTTTCTTAAAGGGCCAGCGTCCATTAACAGGAAATGAGGCTAAACAGGTACAGGGTATAAAGGGGTGTATTGTCCAAGGAGGCGGGGCCTGATCTTCGTGTTTTCCAAGCTAGGAGTCAGGTCTCCTTGTGTCGTCTTGCCATACTCACGTATCTCTCTTCTAGAGCTGATCCTGCCTCGCCATCCGGTCCTGCTGATTCCCGAACCCCGCACGCTGTCCGTCTGCCATCTGACAGTCCGTACCATCTCGGATCCCTGCGGTGACCCGTCATCTCGCTCCAAAGGTTCCGGACCCCGCCTGACATCATCTCGGCTTCCGAACCTGAGCTACGTCACCCGGACTACCATCTGTGACTCCGTGGTCCCAGGGACTTCTTCGTTACACTCACTTGCACGGACTGTTCTACTGCCCATAGTGCTTCAGCTACCGGACTCCTTACCACCATCTTAGAGTTCGGCCCAGTGGATCCACCTCCTGGGTCTGCCCGACCGCCTGGCCCTGACAGTAAGATCAGGCCATGGATCCCGCTGCAGCACTAGCGGCCTTGCAAGAGGAACTCCAACGCCAGCGTGAAGTCCAGACCCGCATGCTGAACTTTATGACTTCCGTGGACACCCGCCTGACCACGCTACAAGCGGCAGTCACGTCTTCAACATCCCGAGCCGCCACTAGTCAAGCCACGTCCCCCGCTCCCGTGGCTGCCTCTTCGGATGCTTCCAGACTGCGTTTGGCCTCACCACCCCGGTACGCCGGAGATCCCAAGACCTGCAGGGGGTTTATAAACCAATGCTCACTCCATTTCACACAGCTGCCACATCTGTTTGCCTCCGACCAAGCCAAGGTCGCCTTCATCATGTCTCACCTGGAGGGCGAGGCACTGGCGTGGATGAACCCGTTGTGGGAGAAGGAGGACCCTATGACCAAGGATCTTCAAGAGTTCCTGCAGGCCTTTCGCAGCACCTTTGACGAGCCGGGACGCGCCTCTGCGTCTGCTTCATCCCTTCTCCGCTTACGTCAAGGAACACTGACGGTGGGCCAATACGCCATCCGTTTCCGCACTTTGGCTTCAGAACTCGGGTGGAATAATGAGGCCCTAACAGCCGCCTTCTGGGAAGGACTCTCGAGTCGCATCAAAGATGAGTTGGCGGGTCGTGACATGCCCTCCACCCTAGATGCCCTGATTGCCCTAGCAACTCGAGTGGACATCCGTTTTCAGGAGCGCTCCAAAGAGCTGTCTCGTGAGAGACGTCCGGTACGGCATTCCTCTCCTCCACAGAAGCCCTCCGTACCTCAGTCATCAACAGCTGGGATTCCCGTCCACGAGCCCATGCAGATCGACCGAGTACGGCAGTCTGAACAACGTCGAGCAGAGCGGCTTGCCAAAGGTCTCTGCTTTTACTGCGGAGAGGGCACACACCTCCTACGCTCCTGTCCGGAAAGGCCGGGAAACTCCAAAGCCTAGGGTTGGTAGGAGAGGCCACCCTAGGTGCTGGGACTCTCTCAGACCCGGTTATGTGGACTGTGCAAGTGTCAACGGGAGAGACGCGCTTCACGGCTGAGGCATACCTCGACTCTGGAGCAGCAGGCAATTTCATCCAGCAGGCCACGGTGGACAAGCACCAGCTGCCTGTTACTCTACTCGAGAAGCCCCTAGTGATTGCCTCTGTGGATGGGAGACCCCTCTCTGATACCATCTCCTGGGTCACCAGACCGGTCGAACTGCGTATCGGTGCCCTGCACACCGAGACCATCGCTCTCTACGTCCTTCCACACATGTCCCATCAAATCCTGCTGGGACTTCCCTGGTTGCGGACACACGAACCATCAGTCAGCTGGGGTACTGGCGAAATCACCCGATGGGGCCCGGCTTGTCATGAGAAGTGTCTGAAGTCCATACAACCCATCCGACGACCTCCGGTTCCAGAGAACCTACCGGAACTGCCCCCGGCCTATTGGTCCTTCGCAGACGTTTTTGACAAGAAGGAGTCTGAGGTACTTCCGCCACACCGTCCCTACGATTGTGCCATCGACCTGCTCCCAGGAACAACACCACCTCGAGGACGGATATATCCGTTGTCTCCAGCCGAAACCAGGGCCATGTCTACCTACATCACAGAGAGCCTGGCAAGGGGATTCATCCGGAGATCCTCCTCTCCTGCGGGAGCAGGCTTCTTCTTCGTTAAGAAAAAAGAGGGTGACCTACGCCCATGCATCGACTACCGGGGTCTGAATCAGATCACCGTCAAAAACAAGTACCCTCTGCCGCTCATCCCCGAATTGTTCAACCGGCTCAGAGGAGCCCGTGTGTTCACCAAGCTGGATCTTCGGGGTGCCTACAACCTAGTTCGTATCCGCTCTGGGGACGAATGGAAGACCGCGTTTAATACTCGCGATGGGCACTATGAATACTGCGTGATGCCCTTCGGCCTGTGTAACGCACCAGCTGTCTTCCAAGAATTGGTGAACGACATATTCCGGGACCTCCTCTACATCTGTGTAGTAGTTTATCTGGATGACATCCTTATCTTCTCTCCGGACCTCCAGACCCACAGAGAGAACGTACAGCTGGTTCTACAAAGACTGAGAGAGAATCGTCTCTACGCCAAATATGAGAAGTGTGTCTTTGAGCAGTCCTCTCTCCCCTTCCTGGGATACATCATCTCGGGTACTGGACTGCAAATGGATCCAAAGAAGGTCTCCTCCATACTCAACTGGCCTCCCCCTTCTGGACTGAAGGCAATCCAACGGTTCCTGGGATTCGCCAACTACTACCGCCAGTTTATCCCTCACTTCTCTGCCCTGACTGCTCCTCTCTCCGCTTTGACCAAAAAGGAGGCTAATCCAAAGGACTGGTCACCTGCGGCCGACGCCGCGTTTTGCTCCCTGAAGCGAGCATTTGCCTCCGCTCCTGTACTCCACCGTCCGGAGTTAAACCGCCAGTTCACCTTGGAGGTGGATGCCTCCTCCTCGGGAGCCGGAGCAGTGCTCATGCAGAAGTCCTCCTCCGGCAAGATGGTGACTTGCGGTTTCTTCTCCAAGAGCTTCTCAGCGCCTGAACGTAATTACACCATCGGTGACCGAGAACTATTGGCGGTCAAACTGGCTCTGGAGGAGTGGCGCTACCTCCTGGAAGGAGCAGTGTACCCCGTGATTATCTACACGGACCACAAGAACCTGGAATACCTGCGGTCCGCTCAGCGACTGAACCCACGGCAAGCCAGGTGGTCCTTATTCTTTGCCAGGTTTGACTTCCAGCTCCATTTCCGACCCGCGGACAAGAATGTACGCGCTGATGCCTTGTCTAGGTCTTTCATGCCCATGGAGCAGGAGGAAGAGACTACCCAACCTATCATCTCTCCTAGCAAGATTATTCCGGTGGCCCCTGTCACCCTGGCCCAGATACCGCCCGGAAAGACCTATGTCTCTGAGACTGACAGGCAAAAAGTGTTACACTGGGGTCATGCCTCAAAAACAGCCGGTCATGCAGGCCAGAAGAGAACATGGGGTGCGATTGTACGCCATTACTGGTGGCCATCCCTTCGCACGGACGTCGCTGCTTTTGTCTCTGCCTGCTCCTCTTGTGCCAGGAACAAGACGCCCAAACACCTGCCCTATGGCCGTCTTCTGCCTCTGCCGATACCCACAGTTCCGTGGCAACACATAGCGATGGATTTTATTACGGACTTACCATTATCCTCCGGACACACAGTTATATGGGTCGTGGTGGACCGGTTCTCCAAAATGGCTCACTTCGTCCCTATGGCTGGACTGCCCTCTGCTCAGGAACTCGCGGAAGCCTATATACATCACATCTTCCGCTTGCATGGCTTTCCATCCCACATCGTGTCCGACAGAGGAACTCAGTTCACCTCCCGCTTCTGGAGGGCGCTCTGCAAACATCTGGGAGTGACTCTGGACTTTTCTTCTGCTTACCATCCTCAGTCTAATGGCCAAGTGGAGAGGGTCAATCAAATCTTGACCTCCTTCTTACGTCACTATGTCAACGCCCATCATGACGACTGGTCCACGCTTCTGCCTTGGGCTGAATTCTCACATAACCACCACATCAGTGAGTCGTCCTCCAAATCTCCCTTCCATGTCGTTTACGGACTTCAACCCTCCGTCCCATTGCCTATATCCCCTTCTTCGGACGTCCCTGCGGCTGATACTGTAGCCCGTGACTTCGCTACCATTTGGGACTCTGTCAAGGCGTCCCTTGGACGTGCTTCCCAGCGGATGAAGAAACACGCTGACAAGAGGCGTCTGGACCCTCCGTGTTTCTCTCCTGGAGACCTAGTCTGGCTTGCTTCCCAGTACATCCGATTGAAGATTCCATCCTACAAGCTGGGTCCTCGCTACATCGGGCCGCTAAGGTCCTCAGCAAGATCAATGAGGTCTCCTACAAGCTGCAGCTCCCGGCCACGATGAGGATACCCAACTCGTTCCACGTCTCCCTGCTCAAGCCGGTTGTCCTTGGTCCCTTCTCCGCTGCTGCCAGTCCGGCTCCTCCACCTATTGCCGATGACGACATCTATGCGGTAAGGGATATCGTGGCCATGAAGACCGTACGAGGTCGACAGTTCTTCCTGGTGGACTGGGAAGGGTATGGTCCTGAGGATAGGTCCTGGGAGCCCAGGGAGAACGTGGGCACTCCTCTGATCCGTGCCTTCATGTCCCGGTTGCGGGGAGGGGGGCGTGGGGGGGGGGGGTACTGTCACGCTCCCCGGGTCCTTGGCTCCCCTCCCCGGGTCCTCTGCTCCGCTCCCCGGGTCCTCAGCCCCGCTCCCCGGCTCACCTGCCACGCTCCCCGCTCTCCAGCCTCCGGTGCCCGTCCTTCCCAGGCCCCCTGGTCTCCGATCGCGGCGCCCGACGGCTTCCCAGATCCTGGCCGGCTCCCCTGCGTCCTCTTCTCAGCCTCCTTCCCTGGCTTCTGGCACCCGGGCTGCGCGCATGCGCATTAGGGCGCGCGCGCGGTCACTGACCCTTTCTTAAAGGGCCAGCGTCCATTAACAGGAAATGAGGCTAAACAGGTACAGGGTATAAAGGGGTGTATTGTCCAAGGAGGCGGGGCCTGATCTTCGTGTTTTCCAAGCTAGGAGTCAGGTCTCCTTGTGTCGTCTTGCCATACTCACGTATCTCTCTTCTAGAGCTGATCCTGCCTCGCCATCCGGTCCTGCTGATTCCCGAACCCCGCACGCTGTCCGTCTGCCATCTGACAGTCCGTACCATCTCGGATCCCTGCGGTGACCCGTCATCTCGCTCCAAAGGTTCCGGACCCCGCCTGACATCATCTCGGCTTCCGAACCTGAGCTACGTCACCCGGACTACCATCTGTGACTCCGTGGTCCCAGGGACTTCTTCGTTACACTCACTTGCACGGACTGTTCTACTGCCCATAGTGCTTCAGCTACCGGACTCCTTACCACCATCTTAGAGTTCGGCCCAGTGGATCCACCTCCTGGGTCTGCCCGACCGCCTGGCCCTGACAGTATACTGGAGACACGGCCAAACGTGCACCAATGTTACTATATCTCTGCGGTTACAATTACGTTTTTGGTTATGTCCGTGAGTCCGTCTCCGTGATGCGTTTTGTGGGCCGTGTCTCACGCCAGCATGTCCGTTTTATTCACGCAACACGCAGCACGGACCCAATGAAAGTCAATGGGTCTGTGCGCACGTCCGAGTGACACGGACGCATCTCTGTTTGTTCCCTGTATGTTTTGTGCTTTTTTCATGTGATGTCAGTCTTTTTTCTTTTTATGTTTCGTTCTCTCCCTCAGTCCGTCGGTCGGTCTCTATGTCTGTCTGTCCCTCTAGCTGTCTGTCGGTCAGTTCCCCCCCCTCTCTCATACTTACCATTCCCCGATCTCCAGCGCGGCGCTGCACGGCTGTTTTAAAAACTCCGGCGGCTTTTCCTCTTTTGAAAAAGCCGTCCGCCCATTAATCAATCTCGTATTCCCTGCTTTACCCGCCCACCGGCGGCTGTGATTGGTTGCAGTGAGACACGCCCACCACGCTGAGTGACAGCTGTCACACTGCACCCAATCACAGCAGCCGGTGGGCGTGTCTATACTGTGCAGTAAAATAAATAAATAAATAATTAAAAAAACCGGCGTGCGGTCCCCCCCAATTTTAATACCAGCCAGATAAAGCCATACGGCTGAAGGCTGGTATTCTCAGGATGGGGAGCCCCACGTCATGGGGGGCCCCCCACCCTAACAATATCAGTCAGCAGCCGCCCAGAATTGCCGCATACATTATATGCGACAGTTCTGGGGCTGTACCCGGCTCTTCCCGATTTACCCTGGTGCGTTGGCAAATCGGGGTAATAAGGAGTTATTGGCAGCCCATAGCTGCCAATAAGTCCTAGATTAATCATGTCAGGCGTCTATGAGACACCCTCCATGATTAATCTGTAAATTACAGTAAAAAAACACACACACCCGAAAAAAATCCTTTATTAGAAATAAAAAACACAAACAAATTCCCTCATTACCAATTTATTAACCCCGACAAACCCTCCATGTCCGGCGTACTCCACGGACCTCCAGCGTCGCGTTCAGCTCTGCTGCATGGAGGTGACAGGAGCAGCAGAAGACACCGCCGCTCCGGTCACCTCCACGCAGCTAATGAGGTGAGTAGCGCGATCAGCTGCTGTCACTGAGGTTACCCGCGGCCACCGCTGGATCCAGCGGTGGCCGCGAGTTACCTGACTGACAGCACCTGATCGCGCTACTCCTCTGTCGCATCCATGGGACGTCATCTCGAGTCTTGCAGGCGATGGGGTCATTTGTAGAGACTGCACGGTCTTGGCCAGGGCAGCTACAGTCTTGGTCAGCTCCTGGACCTGCTGTCTGAGCTCTGCAGCGGGATCCTTATCCAGGGACTGCGCCTCAGCCCCTGCAGCGGCTCGTGTTGCAGGCACCACCCCGGGGTACGTGATAGCAAGAGGCCGGAGGGGTACTGGGTCATTCGGTGTAGATTCTCTCAGTACCCTGATGGCCTGGTCCTTAAACTTTGCAAAGTCCAGAGCAGGGTTCTGCAGGACCATGATACGCAGCTGGGTCCTGTGGGCGTCTGACAGGAGCCCCTCTATGAACTGCTCAGTTAGGAGCTTGTCTTCTTCACATACACTCTCTGGGTCCACCTGTTTAACTGCTTTCAGGGCCTCTTGCAGGTTTAAGGCATAGTCCCTTAGGCTGTCTGTGGCCCGTTGTTTGCACCCAAAGAATCTCATCTTTATTTCTGCTGCGGTGCGGGTGTCGATAGTACTCTTTAGCTTGGCCAATAACTGGGTTGCTGTCCCTTTATCTGTATCAGGCCAGGACTTCACTTCACGCTGGGCCGCGCCGGCTAGCTGTCCCATTAATATGCCCACCTTCTGGCTCTCAGTCAGCGGATACACCCGGAACAAGCTGTGCAGCCTTTCTCTGAAGTCACTCAAGGTATGTGACTCCCCGGAGTACTGCGGCAGCCATTCTGCTCCCGGGATGTACGGCATTGTGATCGGCATTACCGGCGCTACAGCGGGGGCTGGGGCGACGGTGACTGGGATTACATCGGCCGGTGCTGCTGCGTCTTGAGCTACCACAGCTACCTGCTCTCCCTCTGAGTCGGACATCTTCCTCCCCCTTAGTGAACCTTACCAGGCTCCGTTCACTTTCAAAATTTCTTCCGGGTAGCGTGGGGTTAACGACCCTCCTCTCTGAAGGCGCGCTCCCTTCGCGCTCTTTTTCGGGCACGCCCCCCTTGTTCCTGCGCTCAGCGAGGCTAATAGCGACGGCAGTTTTCAAACAGCAACACAGTCTTTTAAGCACAGTTTCTGCAGGCGCACAGTACCCGGTGGGACCGGGCACGAAATCCTGTTCGTGACGCCAAAAGTTGACTCGCCCACCCCAGGGCTATGGGACACCCGGTGCCGGGCCGGACTAGTCCGGGGGTAGTCAGTGGTGGCGGGGCCCGACTCCGTGGCCCTGGTGGGTGTCAGTTAAATATGGCTGGTGACTTGGGAGTAATTAAAGTATTTATTTCGTGACGCCACCTGTGGTTTGCGGCTATTAAGCCGCCGCTGCTGTGTGAGGCCTCCGGGGTGATGATATGGCAGCAATGGTGGTACTGCTCCCCACAGGTGGAGCGGTGCCCCGGGGACACTGTTGGTGCTCGTGAGAGTCTATGGTGTTGTGTGGATAACACGGTGCAGGGCCGACAGGCATGAAAGAAACAGGCACAAACAACAGTCTCTTTACCTTCTCCTCTTTTACTGGGCAACAGGGTAGTCCTGGGAGACCGTTACAGGTGGTGGAGGGCTCCGGCCGGCCTGGAAGTAACTGAGATGTCGTTTTGGCCAGATGAGTATGAGGCCTACTCCTGTTCTTTTCCTTACTGTGATAGGACCCTGCTCTCTGAATTTAGCAATGGCCCTCTTGCTGCTGGGACCGATGGTACGTCCCTTTCCCTCTGTGGTAGGCTGCGCAGGCCCTCTCTGGTGCTTCTCTGCTGGAGTCCACACCGGGCCCTGATGATGCAGCTGTACCTTCGGGCGGTTTATGGGCCAGGTGCTTGCAGCTCTCCTGCCCTCCGGATTCGGCTACCAGGGAGTATTTTAGGCCCTGGTGGCCACAGACTCCGATGTCCGAGTCTCTTCTGTGCCTCTCTGCTCCTCCTGCCTCACTGGGCTAAGCTGCTCCAGCTCTAGGCCCCAGTTCCACAGGACAGCACTACTCTGCGTCTGCTTGCTATCACTTCTCTCTACAGACTGAACACTAACTCCTCCCTCAGGCCAGACTTAAGGAATGCTCCCTGGAACTCCAGGTTCAGAGCTCCCCCTGCTGGTCTGAGGGAGAACTGCGTTGGATGTTAAACTTACTGGCCAATAGACCTCCCAATTACCTCCAGGCTCAGCATTAACCCTTTGGAGGGGCAATGCTGTTGTGGCGACCAGGTCCTGGGGCGCCACAGTTGCAGTCAGACGCTGTCACACAGGCTGGGGGTGCATCTGTCTGCAACCAATCACAGAGAGTCAGTAAGTAAAACGCACTTGCTTTAGTTTTATTTTTCCTTTATTTTTTTTATTTCCTGAATTGCAGAATACGGATCATTAACCAGAGTTCCCTGAGAACTCCGGGATCGGTACCTGAATACTTTTGGGATCGCACTGATCCATACTTTACAGTCTAGGTTTGCCCGTTACTAATTATAAATTTATAACTGTAGTAGATGCATTCAGACATCCATGCAAATTGATCTCATCTCAGACCGCAATGCATGCTGGTAGCGGGACTCCTGACCCGAACTCAACAGCCTTATATATGCCTATGATGCTGCTGAGTTCAGGCTAGGACACCCACTGTCAGCGTGCATTGCAGTCCGAGATTAGACCAATTTGTGTGAACGTCTGTAAGGCACCATAAGGCCCCCTTCACATGTCCGTGCAAAACGCAAACGTTTCGTGGGCCATCCGTGTATGAGTGTGTATGTGTCATCGTGGACTATCCATGTGACATCTGGATAGCACATGGACAGCATGAACTTGTATACTTACCTGTCTACGGCGCTGCTGTCACGCTTCCTTCCAGGTCTGCAGTCAGTGCAGTGAATATTCATGAGGCATAATGAGCGGGACCCAGAACATTAGTGCCGGAGACAGGTATGTATAAAGATCTTCTTTTTTCAGTGACTTGGTTGTCCTCCGGTACGTGTCACACGGATCACATCAGTGTGCGGTCAGTGTGAAATCTGTGCTGCTGGCCAGAAAAGGACATGTCACCTTGTGGAGCACATGGACACACAGTCCATGTGAAAACACGGATGTGAGACCAAATCCATTGACTTTAAGGAGTCTATGTGTGTCTGTGTCTCCGGTATGCGTGGAAACGGACGTGTGAATTGGGCCTAAGCAAGTCTTGATGAATATCTTTTCCAAACTACAAATGTAAAAAGGGGCTGCATTTTGTGGTCCACCCAGTACTATTATCATTATGTTATGGTACTCTAGCGTGGCCAAGAAAAGGTGACAGCTTTTTGATCGGTGGTTGTCCAACCACTGAGACCGTCACTGATTGGCAGAGTTGGGAATTTTTAACCATCGACTGGACACTTATCTCCATAGAATAGAGTGGCAGTGCACATGCTCGACCCCCGCTCCATTCATTCTCCATTGGGCTACAGGAAAAAACCGACCACAGCACTCAGCAGAGCCATAGACAACGAGTGGAGCGGCGGTTGAGCATGTGCACTGCGCCGCTCCATAGTTC
Organism: Anomaloglossus baeobatrachus; assembly: GCF_048569485.1. Lineage (NCBI taxonomy): Eukaryota > Metazoa > Chordata > Amphibia > Anura > Aromobatidae > Anomaloglossus > Anomaloglossus baeobatrachus. Next base: position 259,183,186 of record NC_134360.1, read on the forward strand.
GGAGCGCAGATGCTTTGCATATGTTGACCACTCGTGTGAGCATGGCTGTGCTCGGGTACGCTCGGTGCTCGGGTACGCTCGGTGCTCGGGTACACTCGGTGCTCGGGTACACTCAGTGCTCAGCCCAGTGCGAGCCTCTTGCAGTGTTTGATCGGCTCACACTTGGGGTAACAACATCGGGATCGGAGGTAGTGTGCACCAAACAAAAGAAAGTGACTTCTGTTGGGGTTCAGGCCAAGTCCAAACCTGTGACTTCCATTGGAGTTCAGATCCGGTCCGACTGCTCCCGAAAAACCGAACTTCCACGGTATCACTCATCTCTAGCCCTGATCATTGACAGGAATTTTACCACATACTAGAGTACATTACTCACGTCTATGATGTTTTATTTATATCCTGGCTGTACCAAAGTCTGATCTACAAACTGTGAAAAATTGGAAATATGATTGTTAGAGCTTATTACTAAGCACGGGGACGTATGCGCTCATGGTTGCCATGGCAGCACTGACATCACATACAGCGGCTGCAAAGGAGTAAAGGACACAGAGATATATGACAGCGAAAACAGTGATATCAGAAGTGTCGAAAGCATAAACCACTGGTGTTTGTCGGAAACTAAACTTCTACCACAAGTGGAAATATCCGCGTCTGTGAGTGTGTCACGCTCGCAGGCCGCCAGTGTTTACTCATCCTCAGTCTATAAATGGCAGGCTTCTACCTTCTGATTTTAACACCAATAATTGCACATACATAATCTTTAAAGCATATTTGCCAGCGTTCACAAATGCCTCCAGGCCTCAGCTGGCAATATGACAACCTTGGCATTCGCCAGTCGACTCTTCTAAAAATGGCTCTGCCAGCGTGCCCGCCCCGCGCCTAATGAAAGAGACTCGTGGGAGCCTGTCGCTGCACAATCTGCCCATACATCTGCTATGGTTCTAGCTTGGCATGGCCTTAGTATAAAGATGCCACGGATGACACGTGCCATTCTGAGCTTATCCTCTATGCTGTGCCAGTTAGACAGGAACACATTGCCCCCCTTCATCGGGTTATTGGTTATGGGGAGATCTTCTTGCTGGATTCAATGATACTGAAATGTACCTTGTACCGGTGCCTTGATCCCTGCTCTTCTCTGGCTACAGACACTACTCTGTGCAGATACTTTTGTACACTAAAAATCCACCCACAAGCTAGTTTCCTAGGCAAGGCCAGCAACACACATCCATGCCTCCGGTACGTGTTTGGTACGCTTTTGCACATACCGGAGACACGTTGACCAATGTTGCCCTATGGTAGATGGTACACACACGTAAAATGACACGGAACGTGTGTCCGTGTGGTTAGTACGTGTGTGCGTTTTTCCACACGGCCGACATGTCCGTTTTTGGCCGTAAGCACGCAGGCACGGACCTGCTAAAGTCAATGGGTCCGTGCCTGCATGGACAGCACATGTAGCATGTCCGTGTTCAGCACCTACCATCCGTGTGCGTTTTTAAACGAACGATGTCCGGTTTTAGTTTTTTTTTGTTAAATGTCAGTCTACTTTCCTTTTTTTCTGCTGTTCTCAGTCATCATCCCTTTGGCGCTCGGTCTGTATCTTCCCCTGTCGCATACTCACCGATCCCCGATCATCAGCGCGGCAAAGAACAGCTGTTCCAAAGATACGCGGCTTCAATTAATTTGAAAAAGCCGGCCGCTCATTAATCAATCTCGTATTCCCTGCTTCCTCAGCCCACAGGCGCCTATGATTGGTTGCAGTTAGACACGCCCACACGCTGAGTGACAGCTGTCTCACTGCAACCAATCACAGCAGTCGGTGGGCGGGTATATACTGTGCAGTAAAATAAATAATTAATTAATTTAAAAAAAACGACGTGCGGTCCTCCCAATTTTAATACCAGCCAGGGTAAAGCCATACGGCTGAAGGCTGGTATTCTCAGGATAAGGAGCTCCATGTTATGGGGAGCCCCGCAGCCTAACAATATCAGCCAGCAGCCGCCCAGAATTGCCACATCCATTAGATGCGATAGTTCTGGAACTCTACCCGGCTCTTCCCGATTTGCCCTGGTGCGTTGGCAATCGGGGTAATAAGGAGTTAATGGCAGCAACCCATAGCTGCCACTAAGTCCTAGATTAATTATTGCAGGCGTCTATGAGACACCCCCAATGATTATCCTGTAATTTAAAGTTAATAAACACACACAGTGAAAAATCCTTTATTTGCAATAAAAAAACATACCCTCGTTCACTACTTTATTAAGCCCCAAAAACCCATCCGGCATCATCCACGGAGGTCCCGCGTCGCTTCCAGCTCTGCTACATCAAGGTGACTGGAGCGCAGAAGAACCCCGCCACTCCTGACAGCTCCACGCAGCAACTGAGGTGAGTAGCGCAATCAGCGATAACGTCACTCAGGTAACTCGTGGCCACCGCTGGATCCTCCAACTGTGACAGCAAGTGGCCCGAGTGACAGCGATGAAGTCACAGGTGAGTTGCGGTCTCGGGGGGAGGACTCCAGCTGGCCGCGGGTACCCTGAGTGACGGCAGCGCTAAGTGCGCTGCTCACTGCAGTCACTCAGGGGATTAGCGGTCACCGGTGAGTCCTTCATGGGTGACCGCTAATCAGTACACGACACCCAGCCAGAGCCGTGGTATGACAATGAAGTCGGGTGAAGTTCACCCGAGTTCATTCTCATTGCGCAACTCTGTCTGCTGTCAGCCGACATGTATCAACGACATTGAGCATCACACACGGAACATTTCACACGGACATTACACGTATGAATACACAGCCATTCCACCCGCACACACGGCTAGCTTACGCCATCACACGGATGTCATACGTACCAGAGAAACGCCCATAAAAAACAGAACATGGACCCGAAAAATGGACCGTGTCACACGTACGTTTTTTATGCGGAAGTGTGTTTTAGGCCTAAGTGAGGAGTTTAATCCTTAGTGTACCTGTGTGCGTACAAAATCAATGCTACAATTCAAAGGCACATGCATATATAAAATACACATTAATATAATCCTCTGCTTTGGGCATTACACATACATCATGCAATCAAAAGGCTGCAAAAACATCTGCAGGAAAAAATAGTTTCAAAACTCTTCAAAACCTTTTCAGTAAAAGTAAAACTTCTTTAACAAGAACTTCCTCAAAAAGAAGTTTCCTGAAGTGATCTGTGCTTGAAAAACTCATGGGTTCGGAGGGACTAAAAAAACTGTTGCAACTAAGCTCACATCATAGGTGCCGGCCGTGCTGTACAGCTGTCACCCGAGAGCAGCTGCAGTGATTGGAGCTCCTGCAGATTTTCAGATTGTAACAGTTTAACCTCTTAGATTCCACAGCATTTAATGAGAGGAAGGTCTCACAATATAACGTCAGGGTGCCAATGGTGTCATGGCAGACAGTAAAGGGGTCTACTGAAGACCCCCGTGTCTGTTATATTTGTACACTTATGAAGCACATTTAGGCTTTAATTTTACAATACACTGCAGTACAGTGTACAAGCAATCATATGATCACAAGCAGGCAAAAAACAAAAATATTTAAAAAAAATAAAAAAGTTCAGATCAACCTTTTTTCTGAAGTGTACATTTTATACATATATATATTTGGCATCATGCTAAATACTGAAATGAAAAAAAGGTTACTTTGCCATTAAAAAATAGAATAAAATAGAAGAAAATGAGATCAGAAAGTCATAAGGACCCCAAAGGCAAATTCTATCAACCAAAACATACCACAAAGATAGTGATTTAAAGCAAAGATGGAAACCATCAAGCAGAGAGGGGCTGTAGTTGGCCCCTCCTGAACCGAATGACCCCATTCTGTGCCCTCAGCTCCAATACACATTTGCTATATACAGCTGTGGACTGTGGCCGGCCGCCGCCACATGTGTCATATCCACGCTATATCTGTGACCATGACTCAGACGTGACGAGGCGTCCACCTACAGAAGGTCCCAGCTATGTGCAATATGTCATTGGGCGGACGACAAGAACAATGATAATTATACACTTAATGGTCCCTATAAGACATTTCTAATTAAAGGCTTATTACATTGATGAACTGTTTTAGGATGGATGATCATCAGATCGGTGGGGTCTGACATCCGGCACTGCCACCAATCAGCTGTCATCAGAACATACCCGAAATGCTCCATATACTGTATACTGGCTGTTCTCAGTACTGTGTTATATGGGCGGCGGGTGCAGGGGCAGTCGTGGCAGATGCAGCGCAGGCCTGAGCCATTTCTTTGCACCGCCACCGCCTCTCCAACGCAGGGAAAGGGTTGCTGGGACTTGTGGTGCGGGGCTCTTACTTGCAGGCCGCAGGCCAGGATCTGTTCTTTGGGACCACTTCCCAGCTGCCGATCATAGCGGTTCCCCGAGCCCACAAACACCACACAAAGGCATCGTCTCTTTCAAACAGGAACATGACATTACTTGTCAAATCTCCACAATACAGTTGACCATCGCGCCTGCGGCGGGCACATATCTTCTCTGTTACAGGGTCCACAAAACTACTTCTTCTTAACACTCTCTCTGTACGCTTCAGTCCCCTTCAGGGTTACCAATAGCAACCAGAGTCACACTTAATGTGCCGGCCAGCCGCTTCCCTGGTACTCGAGCCTTGAAGCCCCTCATCCCCTCATTCATCTTCCTATTGTTGGACAGATTCATCTATTCCTTCAGGGGTCCGTCGTCCCACCCACAGGCATTAGCTATAAGCTGTGACACGGCCTCTGGGGACGGCACTCTTCTTGTCCCGGTTTGTCAGGCCCTACTCCCTCACTGAGCTTCAGCCTGGTAACGGGGTTCTTCAGGTATTCACCTGGGGGTGGCTACCATCCAGACCATCCGCACTTCACCCTTTTATGATGTGGTTCACTCAACCCAACTCTCACCAGGGCCCCACATGTCCGGTGCCAGGATCTGACCCAGCGGGTCTAAATTAGCTAAAGGTATCGGGGTCTTCCTTCCTCACACCTACTTCAGATGTGGGCTCTCACTCTCCCATTGGGACTCTCCTGTTCTTCCGTGTGTGCTCCCCCTTTTTGTCTCCTACTCCCCCCCCCCCCCCGACACTAACCCCTTCCTCACCAGCAGGCACCAGGGAAGTGGCTTTACACACCTAGTAGCTGATTACACACACATTAATATAATACCATACATTTGGTAGACATCTGGTGTGCAGGTCTGGGGTGGGCTGAGCCCTGCACCCCCTCACATACTGCACACTAGCTCCTATTAAAGTGAATGGGGGCTGAGCCTTGACAATACAGTGAACGGAGCTGAGCTGTTTCCTTTTTACACGCAGCTCCCATCGGTTTGAAAACAGCTAATCAGTGGGGTGTCGATTGTCAAAAGATAGGTTGTCGGTATCTTAAGTCTGGAACCTCTTTAATCTTTCTTTAGTGTACAGTGTAGAGAAATTCTCCAAAGGTGTAGTCCCATTATCCCAAGATAGTAATTTATCAGTAGAAAATGGGAACACTTAAGGATTGCTGGGGTCCAAAAGTTGGAATCCTCCGCAATCCTGAGAGCGGTACACAGCTATCCCTGGTGGTCCTGTAGACAGTGAATAGAGAGGAGATGTATATGTGCCACCCCCGTGGGAGCAGCCGAGCTGCTCGGATCTGGGTTCGCTGTGGCTCGAGGGTCTCCGGACCCGAGGTCGTGCGGCAACTCAAATGAATGTAGGTATTTACAGGGGAGTTTATATACAGTTCGTGATGCCACTCATGGTGTACGGTAATTTGGGGAGTACCGCCGCTGCCGTTGGGAGTACGCGGGATGATGAAGTGGGGCAGCAAGGTGTCGTAGCCCTCCACGGGTAGGGGGAATGCCCCGGGACTCAGTGAGGGGGTGCCGAGGGGTGCAGGGGTCACTCTCGTACTCAGTCAATAAGCAGGCGCTGACAACCGGGTAAACCAACTCTCTGGGTGCCGCTGCCTCTCAAGGGGAGCTCGTCCGGGTCCCATCCCCTATAGTGTTGCCTGGTGATTCATGACCTGCCTCCTGGCACTAAGTGTAACTTCAATGTGGTGGCCCTGCCGGACCCCGCTCCCCACTGTGGCTAAGTGTAGGAGCTTGCTCTCAGGGCTCAAGCTTGAGATTTTCTGGACCGTTTTGGATTGGAAAGTCCTATCCCCCTCGTTGCAGTAATGCCCCGATTCTGGAGCGGTTGGAACAGATCATAAAGGCTCTGTCCTCCTCAGGTGAATTGTCGGGTTGCCTGAAGCTACTCCCCGACTAAGGGTCCGTGTACCCCGTCGTGCCTTCGGTCCTGGACCGGTGATACTGCTAGGCTGCTGGATGTCCTCCTCGACAGGTCCAGGCACCTTGCCACAATGCCCTGCGACCGGGGGTCCGACTCCCCTAGGCCCCGACCACCGTCTGCCACTGAGACAGTTTCTCTAGGAGCCACCACTCCCTACCACCTCTCACTCTCACTCTCTGACTACACACTTCGATTCACTGACTACACTCCTCACCTCCCCTCCCTGACCCCCCAGGTGGGCGACTCTATTCCACTCAAGCCGTCCACTGGTGTGCCTGGTGGGTGTGGTGCAGGGTGTATCTAGGATTTGATTTGCTGTTGGAGGCAGCACTATTTAGTTAGAGACCCAGAACCACGAGGGACTTGGAATACAGAAGGGCAGCTTGTGCAGTACCCTTTGACGACCTGATTGTCCAGGGGCCTCACATATATACTCCATTCAGGAGGGGCTCTGTACAGCCCTCTTCTCAGGATCACTGGGGGTCTCATTAGTTAATCCCCCAATAATCAGTAGGTTGTCCTCTACCCTCTATGTAGTTCATAATTTACTATCTTAGGAAAACCCCTTTTCAGTGTGCACATTGCAGAATTGGTGCAGACATTTTCTGCATGAAATCTGCACCTTCTGGCAGAAAAACGCACCAAAAACCGCTGGCGTTTTGGTGCATTTTTTGGTGTGCTTTTGTACGAGGCATTTTTTAATGAAGTCAATGGGTGGAAGGGCTAAAAAAGTGCAGACAAAAACCCACCAACAATTGATGCTGCAGTTTATTTTCTGCAACAAATCTGCAAGTAAAAAATAAGCAACGTGCGCAACACTCAGAAATGTCATTGACTTTGCTGGCATAAAGATAGACCTGCAGATCTGAGCCAAAAACTGCACCCAAAATGCATCAAAAATTCACTGTGCGCACAAGGCCTAATACTCTTGTTGAGTTTCTTTTCAATCTTGAAAACATAGGCAATTCATTCAGAAGTACTATTGTTTTTTTTACAATAACTAAAATAATTTTGGTCTTGTTTCCAGCAGAATTCATATCATGGTCGTAATTCATCATTCATCAGAAAGCTGGCATCGGAAAGTCAAACCTTTTTGCTCAACACTTGTTTCGGAGACAATACTGCGACGTTTGCATTTGGAGGCCAAATCTTACAAGTGAGTGAGGATTAGAAATGGCAAAATATGGCACAAAAATTCCACTATAATTTACAATGAAAATTGTAGTTGGTCTCAATTTCTGCTATTAATACATGGAAATCAAATGATGCATCAAAGCCGGGGGGTCTTTCATGGCCAAAATGACATTTGCTGGAGTCCTATAGATTCTCTAATCTCTGAATATAACCTATACCAAAGTAACGTAGGCTGATTTGCTCTTCCAATAACCTCATTTTACCCACAATGTCAATGCGGAAAGTTATGACTGTTAAAATGGAAAAAACATTCTGTTTGTAAAAGGTTAAAATCAGGTGTGAACCCCCCGTCTGCTCTGTAGGAGGACCGTGCACCGCACAGAAGGTTCCGCTTCCGTTCTCATCATCATGGTGTGGAAGAAATACGCCGGCGGCTGCATCCACGACACTTCCTTCCTACTAATATTTCTGGTATTTGCTATTGTGTTGCCCATAAATCATTGTATCCAGTGGAAGGAAAGCCGGCCTCTGTCATTGAGACCTGGACACCTGCAGAACTCTACCAGAAGACTTCATTGTGGTCTCCTGGCTGCAGCAAAGAGATCATTATGCCCATATTGTATGTAATATATCATTTATCAGATGTGAGAGGTGATATATCCGGCACTGAAGCCTCCATAAGAGGTGAGGAATCTCTTATCACATGGCCATACCCGTGCCAATTCTTCCGACACTGGTATTTCTGATTAAAGGAACAATACAGATTAAAGGGAACACATCAGGTCCTCCATGGCCTCCTCTTCCAACCCAGCAGCTTTCATACCTCTATGCCCAAATTGCCGCCCTAACCAGCCCTGTATAACGCTAGTCCCTAATATGAATGTTTAAAAAAACGACTTAGAAACCTCACTGTTCCTTACTGTTGCCATTTTGGGCCTTGACTAGTCTCATTGGCGTTAGTTCCCGAGACTAGTCGGCCATCTTTCCATCTTAACGAGTCGGCATCACCGGCAGCTCCTGGAAATCCTGCACATGCGCGGCTCATTTTGGCCACATCAGTGCACCATTGAAGCCAGGTGTACGCTTCTCAGCTTCATTAGGCACACTGCGTATGAACAGAAGTTCAGAAGACGGCTCACGTTCATGTTTTTCTTAACTTCCGGTCATGCGCAATGCACCTAATGAAGCTATGAAGCTGTAAAAAAAAACTGGCTTCAAAGGCACACCGCCATGGCCAAAATGAGCCGCGCATGTCCAAGATTTCCAAGAGCTGGCGGTGACAACGACTCATGGAATCATGTTACCACGCCCACAGGGGCGTAATAACATGGAAGAAGGGTCGACTAATCTGGGGAATTAACACCCCTGTGACTGGTCAAGGCCCTAATTAGCATAGAGACGGTTAGATTTGGAAGTCTTTTTTTAAACATTCATATTAGTAAATAGCATTATACAGGGCTGGTTATGGAGGGAATTTGGGCATACACTTCTCTGTTGGTCCCAGTAGTATGGAACTAGTTGAGTCCCGCTCCCCAGTGTGGCTAAGTGTGGGAGCTTGCTCTCAGGGTTCACGCTTGGGATTTTCTGGACCGTTTGCTAGTACCCCGATTTTGGAGCGGATGGAGAGCGGATCTTGAAGGCTCCGTTCTCGTCGGGTAAATTGTCAGGTTGCCTGAAGCTACTCCCTGACCTAGGGTTTGCGTACCGTGTCGTGCCCTGGTCCCAGCCCGGTGATGATACAAGGCTGCCGGCTGTCCTCCTCGACAGTTCCATGCCCCTTTTCACCATCCCCTCTGACCGGGGGTCCAGCTCCTACCAGGTCCAGACCACCGTCTGCTACCTAGGTGTCTCCAAGGAGCCCAGCTCCTGACCTCCTCTCTCCCACACTTCACTCTTCCTTCTCCTGACACTTGTGACCTTCCCTAAACCAACTCCCCAAGCGGGTGACCCTATTCCACTCAGGCCGTCCACTGGTGTGTCTGGTGGGTGTGGTGCAGAGTGTACCTTAGGACTTTAATAAGCTGATGTATGCAACACCATGTAGTTGGAGACCCACAACCAAGGAGGAGGTGGATATTGCACAGGAGGGCAGGTTGTGCAATACCCTGTGAGGACCTGATAGTCCAGGGGCGTCACAGGTCCACCATAGGGATCCATTGCAAAGAAATGTATTCCGAGTGGTCAAGAAGCCCCGTAGTGCCGGCCATTATTTGGTTTTGAGTAAATACTTCATCTCTTTAAAGTTCCTTTGTGTTTGCACCTACTACAATCCCAATTATCATGCAACAGGTCAGATTTCTTCCTGGTTACATGGTTTTCTTCTCACCTATGTGCCCTCATTATAATTGTGTAGCAGGAGATGATCAGGGAGGGTCAGGGCCTCTTCCTGGCAGGAATAACACCTTCACCTCCCGAAACAATAGCCCATGAGATAACATAGAAAGTGGGATGCGATTAGGATTAGGATGTGATTAGGATTAGGATGTGAAACTGACTGATTACATTGATTTCTGCAAACACCAGAAGATGATTGGGACAGTGACAGAAAGATGGTGACAAGTCTGGTGGTGATACCATCTGTAGATTATTAGCTCCCTTGTCTCCAGAATACCCCAGTCTTTTTTATAATTTACCAATAAACAGTCAACACTTTTAGACTATTGGTAATGATAAGCCATTCACTTGTCCAGATCCACAAGATTGGTCAGATGCAGGGTGGGTGAATATAGAAATCCCACCAAGGACCACATCTGCAGGGGGTTTGTATGTTCTCCTATTGTTTGTGTTGGTTTCCTCCAGGTTCTCAACTTTCCTCCCACAGATATACTGATATAATTTAGACTGTGATCCCAAATGGGGACAGTGATGATGATGTCTCTAAAGTGCTGCGGAATACGATGGTTTTATGCAAGGAAGCAAAATAAATAAGGGCACTTTTGCTTTCTGCTCCATAATGCTTTTTCGGACAATTTTGGGCAAAGTTATTGAGCCTAGAAAGCCCCTACGTTTCACTTATATAAAGGGAACAGTTTCTGAGATCTGCCTCTGTCTTAAATGCTGTTTTAGATTTGACGTGGACATTCTTCAAACAGTAATATCAAGTTAATATGATATCTTTTAGAGGGATCGATCACTGATATTGGGGGGTATTGCCCATAGCAGCCAATCACAGAGCTGTTTTTATTGTGCCATAACTAGAGATGAGCAGGTCACTTCAAACAACCCCTCGGCCAGGTCCAGGTCCGTGCTCTTGACCATGGACAGGAGCTCCATGAATTTCCTGAGATTTTGGACTTACTGGCACGGTGTTTCAGTTACTGTCCTAGTGTCGCGGGCGGAGGAGGGGACGCCGCGCTCTCTCACTGCTTGGGTCCGGCTGCCGCGGCCGCTGCTGCTCGGTGGCTCGAGCGATGGGCCGGATCCCGGAGACTCGAGCGGCGCTCCTCGCCCGTGAGTGAAAAGGGGATTGGTTTTGGGGATTTATTATCCGTGACGCCACCCACGGCTGTGGTGATTGAGTGGACACCACCGCTGCTCTGTATGGGGATCCCGGGAGTGGTGGTATGCAGCAGCTAGATGTTGGCCCTCCCCTCCGTGGGTAGGGGGCTGGTGGTCCCGGGGCCCGATGATGGGGAGTTAGGATGGCTGACAGGCGGGTTATGGGGCCTGTGGAGGTGCAGGGACGCAGGGGCAGCGCTGTGCCGCACGGCACAGAGGTACTCACTCAGCCCAAGGATGATGACACAGTTCACGGTAAACAAGCGGCTGGTTGGACGGGTCCCTCGGACGGCTGCGGTGTTAATGTTCCCTGCAAGTTAGCGGTGACTGTCTCTTCCCTGCACCTAAATACGGTTGTTGGTAGCGATGGATTCCCACCGGTAACCCGCTCCCCAGCTTGGATATGAGCCGGATGAGCCCCTCTTTTGCCCGCAGGCACTGGCCCTGAGAAACTGGTGCCTTGGCGGTGGCGGTGTCTCTCCAATATGGTTGGACGGTTGCCTTCAATCGGGACTTTGGCTGTTGGGAGACCCAGAGGTCCCCTTCACTGACGGATTTGGCAAATTGTACGGCGACTCCAAGCCTTGCCGGGATCCGAAAGGCCCCTGCCAATGGTGCTGGCTTCTCTTTGTGTACCGGTCCGGTACCGCCGGGCCACCACCCGTCCACGGTCCTTACGGTAGACTCCAATAGGCCACTCCTGCAGACGGTCACCGCCGTCTGCCAACCTTGCTGTCTCAGTCCGGGGCACACACCCGGACCAACTTCAGGCTCTGTTGCTGTCACTTTCTCCTTCACTTCACCTCCTTTCACTTGCTCCTCTACCACTTCCCTCTCACTTCCTTCAACTCACAAACTCAACTCTCTGGTTTTCCCGCCTCCAGGACTGTGAACTCCTCGGTGGGCGGAGCCAACCGCCTGGCCCACCCCCTGGTGTGGACATCAGCCCCTGGAGGAGGGCAACAAGGATTTTGTGTTCTGACCTTGGTGTGCCTGCAGGGAATGTGGGGTGCGTGGTGGTGTCATGACCTGTGACCCCTGGCTTGCCCAGGGCGTCACACTAGCGTGACATCATCTGTGCAGCGGACGGTGCAAAGGTGACATCTCGCCAGCAGAGCTAATCATAAGCCAAGCCAAAGATCCCAGAAGGTAAGGAAATTCATGCAGCTCCTCTCCATGGCCAAGAGCTCTGACCTGGACCTTGCCCCAGAGTTGCACAAAGTGATTCATCTCTAACCACAAAGGTTTTTAGCTGCCATAAACCACAACGATATTTTTTGTTTTTAGAGTTTTTGATAAATGAGGCCCAGAGTTGGGTGATTGGATCAGTCATGTCAGCATTAATATCATCGTTATCGGCAGCACATCATCCAGTGTAAACAGATGTGCTGCGTATAATGATGTTGTCCTGGCTATACAGGCCATCCAATGGGAATTGTACTTTCAACAGTCCATGGGAGTATAGGAAACTTTGTAATGTATCTCATCAGGCAAATCTGCTTTCTTTCCAACCTTTGAGCCACTCTCCCTCCACCACCCACAACCCACTAGGCTTCCTGCATTCATCATTCAGTCTAAAAAAATACCTCAACTCTGCCCCATCACTGTGGTGTCATACAGCCCAGCCAACATCTATGGAGAGGGGAGGAGGAATGTGGAGCACAGTGAGGAAACAAGCAGAGGGAGACAGAACTTTCTAACAAGTCTTTTACCTCCTTCCAGACTTGTACTCAGTCTCACTCATATATCTGTAGCTGTATAATGTCCTATATACGGCTGCTTGTCTCAGTGCTAAGGAACAAAAACAGGACTCTCTCACCCCTTTGTATTGTGCATTGGAGATATAGCAGCTAATCTTCTCCCACAAGCTCAGAGTTAATTGTAGATTAGAGATACAGCCTGCAAAGTGGATTTATTATCCAGCATTTTCAGAAGGTCAATGTTAAGTTTGAATATTGGATAGAGTTACTAAATCTTCTTCATGGAGTGCCATACATAAAAAAAATACAAATCGTTAATGTTACTCACAGCAACTAGAGATGAGCGGACCCATGGATATTCGGGTTTGCCAAATCCATATGAACTAAAGTTTGGGAACCAAACTTGACCTGAACTTGACCCTGACAATCAACCCCATACAAGTCAATGGGTATGAGAAGTTCTGTACTGTAAAATTATTGCAGTAAGGGCTAGGAAGCCAGAACAAGAAGCTAAATAGGGGTAAGAGCAGGACAGCTATACAAACCGTGTTTCCCAGAAGATAACACTGCAGTCAGCCTCTCTTCCTGGCCCGCTCATTAAGCTTCATGAATATTCACTGCTTAACCTGCCCTCTGTGATTAGTTGCAGACTGCTATATACGTCTCCCACCCTCTGTGACGGCGTTTGTGATTGGCTGCAGTTAATTTTGCACTATCATACAGAAAACTAAGTAATTTTATAAAATGGCGTGGGCTCCCGCCCTATTTTTAATAACCAGCGCTAGTAAAACATATGGCTACAAGCTGCAACCTCCAGTGGTCTGCTTTACCTTGGCTGGTTATCAAAAATAGAGAGGATCCTATGCCATTTTATTAATAAAATAATTTAAAAAACGGCATAGAGCACCCCCCCATTTTTATGTCCAACCAAGGTAAAGCTGATAGGTGGGGGCTGGTATTATCAGGGTGAAAAGAGTTATGGTTATTGGCCCCACCCAGCCTAAAAATGCCAGCCCACGGCCTACAAGAATTGATGCGAATTGTGGTGCCTTACCCGGCTCATCCTGATTGCCCTGGTGCGGTCGCAATTGTGGAAATATATGGGGTCTCTGATGGCTGTGATTGATTTGTCAAAAATCACAGCTGCCATCAACCTGTAGGTTAGTAATGGATAGAGGTCTATCAGACACCCCCTATTACTAACCATGTAAGTCAAAAGAAAAAAATACACATACAGAAAAATCCTTTATTTGAAATAAAATATACACACACCCTGTTTCACTCTTTTAATAGCCCTCAAAACACTGCTGCAGACCCGAAGTAATCCACATGACATCCCATGGTGATCCTGACTCTGCTCCATCCGGAGTCTGCAGTGATGGAAAATGCAACTGCTCACTACAGCCTCTGGGAAACACTGACTGCAGCGGGGAACCTGACTGTGAGAAGCTGTGACATCACGGAGTTCAGCAAAGGTCACACCCAGGTTCCCATGGTAACAGGTGTGACAGCCTGTGAACCCGCTGCCGGACTATGGGATACAGTGGCGTAGCAGTCCGACAATCCAGTAGTCAGGTCCCCGGAGTTCACACTGGGGGCTACCTGCTGCCAGATTGCTGGACTATCGGATTGTGGGTCATGGCTGCACAGTAGTTCGGCAATCTGGCAGCTGGTTCATGGAGCTGTGTCACCATGTCCCACAATGTGGCAGTCACTCTAAAGGCCCCGTCACACTAAGCAACATCGCTGCTAACGAACAACTTTTGTGACGTTGCTAGCGATGTTGCTGTGTGTGACATCCAGCAACAACCTGGCCCCTGCTGTGAGGTCGCTGGTTGTTGCTGAATGTCCTGGGCCATTTTTTAGTTGTTGCTGTCCCGCTGTGAAGCACAGATCGCTGTGTGTGACAGCGACAGAGCAACAACTAAATGTGCAGGCAGCAGGAGCCGGCTTCTGCGGAGGCTGGTAACCAATGTAAACATCGGGTAACCAAGAAGCCCTGTCCTTGGTTACCCGATATTTACCTTTGTTACCAGCCTCCTCTGCTCTCACTGCCAGTGCCGGCTCCTGCTCTGTGCACATGTAGCTGCAGCACACATCGGGTTAATTAACCCGATGTGTGCTGTAACTAGGAGAGCAGGGAGCCAGCGCTAAGCATTGTGCGCTGCTCCCTGCTCTGTGCACATGTAGCTGCAGCACACATCGGGTAATTAACCCGATGTGTGCTGTAACTAGGAGAGCAGGGAGCCAGCGCTCAGTGTGCGCTGCTCCCTGCTCTCTGCACGTGCGGTGGTAACCAAGGTAAATATCGGGTTGGTTACCCGATATTTACCTTAGTTACCAAGCGCAGCATCTTCCACGCGGCGCTGGGGGCTGGTCACTGGTTGCTGGTGAGCTCACCAGCAACTCGTGTAGCCACGCTCCAGCGATCCCTGCCAGGTCAGGTTGCTGGTGGGATCGCTGGAGCGTCGCAGTGTGACAGCTCACCAGCAACCTCCTAGCAACTTACCAGCGATCCCTATCATTGTTGGGATCGCTGGTAAGTTGCTTAGTGTGACTGGACCTTTAGTATCGTAGGAGTGCCCAGCTGTGACCACCGATGAACTCAGTGATGTCATCGCTTCTCATAACCTGGTCCCCTGTGGATGTCAGTGTTTCCCGGAGGCTGTAGTGAGCGGTCTCGTTTTTTCAGAGGTCATTCGATAGAGGGACAATTTTCGTGGACTGACTAAATGGAGGAGGCGGAGAAATGTTTTTTGTATTCTCCACATCATCTGAACAGCGTGATCGGCTTTTCTCGGATGATCGTGTGATCCTACCTTTGAAATAAGTGAGGGGTGGGGGGAAATATTGTACAACTCTGCAAGAAAAAAAAGACCGAAGCCAAATATATATCTATATAAAAAATTATTTATTAACTTAAAAGTTTAATACACTTAAATAAACATGGATGAATGTATTTACCAGAAATACACTGTATCGTTACACACAGACACTTTCTACACAGATGCCGAGGTCCTGTGAAGGGGTCGCAGCCCGCGCTCCACACAAGTCCGACAAGGGCCTGTTTCCTGCTTCCGGAGCCCGCGTCCAGGAATGTGTCTCCATTATACAGCTCCTATTTCCTCGCATTCTTCTCGCTATAGTAATTTTATAACATTATTACTACCGCTAAAATACTTGGCTGCCTCAAAGTCTGAGGTGAAGACATCTCCAGATGATTGACCAATTAAAATAACATTGTCCTTCCTGCCTTCCTGGTAGTAGGAATAAAAAACGACAATGGCGGAAGGATGTGACACATTGTACAAACACGGACACAAAAGATAAGGGTCGCAGAGAGACTTCAAGTCTCCTGGAGAAGATGGTGTCAGTCCACAGCAAATAAAGGGTTACAGGCGTCTGCTGATGTAAGAACTGTCACATCATGGCCGGTCATGGATAAGGATAAGGTGCTGCGGATTCATAGACCCGTTTTGGGTCTTCATTTTGGCCCCCAGCACAATGGACTCTACTTAGAAGCCTTCGCTCTCCAATCAGAGCCCGGTGTCCAGAGTCCGCGCCGGGGATGACGTCAGGAGCCAGGCGCAGGCTCATCTGCGGGGACCTCTGTGATGTCAGGAGCCAGGCGCAGGCTCATCTGCGGGGACCTCTGTGATGTCAGGAGCCAGGCGCAGGCTCATCTGCGGGGACCTCTGTGATGTCAGGAGCCAGGCGCAGGCTCATCTGCGGGGACCTCTGTGATGTCAGGAGCCAGGCGCAGGCTCATCTGCGGGGACCTCTGTGATGTCAGGAGCCAGGCGCAGGCTCATCTGCGGGGACCTCTGTGATGTCAGGAGCCAGGCGCAGGCTCATCTGCGGGGACCTCTGTGATGTCAGGAGCCAGGCGCAGGCTCATCTGCGGGGACCTCTGTGATGTCACTTCCATCGCACTGTTCATTCCACTTCATGTAAAAGATAGTTTTAATTTCCTAATTGATGACTGTGTTAATAGTTGCTGGTAAAGGGGCGATTTTAAGAAACGGGGGTAAGAGTCCTTCTCCATTAGTACTCGGGTCTGTTCTTGTGCCGCGTCGAAACAATTGCGACAGGCGACTGCTACTTGCTGACGAGTGAATTCTCGGGTCTGGTGATCAATATTGACCTAAAAGGAGAAAATACATTGTGAGACTTGGACATGTAGCAAACACCTCTGCAGCATGCAATTGTAGCAGAGCCGAGTGTGTCAGGGATTACACTGTGTGACAATGCGGTAGGTGGACTGCAATTGTAGCAGAGCCGAGTGTGTCAGGGATTACACTGTGTGACAATGCGGTAGGTGGACTGCAATTGTAGCAGAGCCGAGTGTGTCAGGGATTACACTGTGTGACAATGCGGTAGGTGGACTGCAATTGTAGCAGAGCCGAGTGTGTCAGGGATTACACTGTGTGACAATGCGGTAGGTGGACTGCAATTGTAGCAGAGCCGAGTGTGTCATGGATTACACTGTGTGACAATGCGGTAGGTGGACTGCAATTGTAGCAGAGCCGAGTGTGTCAGGGATTACACTGTGTGACAATGCGGTAGGTGGACTGCAATTGTAGCAGAGCCGAGTGTGTCAGGGATTACACTGTGTGACAATGCGGTAGGTGGACTGTAATTGTAGCAGAGCCGAGTGTGTCAGGGATTACACTGTGTGACAATGCGGTAGGTGGACTGCAATTGTAGCAGAGCCGAGTGTGTCAGGGATTACACTGTGTGACAATGCGGTAGGTGGACTGTAATTGTAGCAGAGCCGAGTGTGTCAGGGATTACATTGTGTGACAATGCGGTAGGTGGACTGCAATTGTAGCAGAGCCGAGTGTGTCATGGATTTCACTGTGTGACAATGCGGTAGGTGGACTGCAATTGTAGCAGAGCCGAGTGTGTCAGGGATTACACTGTGTGACAATGCGGTAGGTGGACAGCAATTGTAGCAGAGCCGAGTGTGTCAGGGATTACACTGTGTGACAATGCGGTAGGTGGACTGCAATTGTAGCAGAGCCGAGTGTGTCATGGATTTCACTGTGTGACAATGCGGTAGGTGGACTGCAATTGTAGCAGAGCCGAGTGTGTCAGGGATTACACTGTGTGACAATGCGGTAGGTGGACAGCAATTGTAGCAGAGCCGAGTGTGTCAGGGATTACACTGTGTGACAATGCGGTAGGTGGACTGCAATTCTATACCACACGTAGCATTTGTGAGACGCTCGGAGCAGTAAATCTGCAGAACACAAACCATGGAACATTCCAGCACTGCAGCTGCAGAGCAGAGCTGAACCGGCGCACAGGGCATGTAGCCCGTACTATGTGCTCCTTCTAATCAACTGACGACATATCTAAAGGCAAGCAATTCCTTAAGTCGCGTATTTGCTGCCAATTTTACTGACCTAAAATCAACAGTGTTTTGCAGCACCAGCGAAATGCATGTCAATCAGAGCAGATTTTACTTATTGCAATGGAAAGGGTTAAATCTGCTGCAAAAGCTGCATGTAAAAATCCACAGGAAATGCACAACGTGTGAACCGACCCCAAGAATTCCATTCTATGGTGCAAATCATTAATTGAAGAAATTAATTTAGCATTAAAGGCTCCATTGCTAATTAATAACGGGTCACATGTCCAGTAATCATCTGTTAGAATGGCAAAAAAGCTTTGGGGAAAAAATTGATTTCTGCAGGATCCGTTTTTTTTTAAGTTTGGAGTCTATGGAAAACGGATCTGTTAACTGATTGTTATTTATCTTCCATTTGAAACTTATTTACTAAACAAAAAACGGATCCTTTACAAATGCAAATAGATGACTGGTGATCAGTTACCGGATCCTCTACAAATGCAAGAAAAACGGATGACTAGTGATCAGTTACCGGATCCTCTACAAATGCAAGAAAAACGGATGACTAGTGATCAGTTACCGGATCCTCTACAAATGCAAGAAAAACGGATGACTAGTGATCAGTTACCGGATCCTCTACAAATACAAGAAAAACGGATGACTAGTGATCAGTTACCGGATCCTCTACAAATGCAAGAAAAACGGATGACTGGTGATCAGTTACCGGATCCTCTACAAATGCAAGAAAAACGGATGACTAGTGATCAGTTACTGGATCCTCTACAAAGGCAAGAAAAACGGATGACTAGTGATCAGTTACCGGATCCTCTACAAATGCAAGAAAAACGGATGACTAGTGATCAGTTACCGGATCCTCTACAAATGCAAGAAAAACGGATGACTAGTGATCAGTTACCGGATCCTCTACAAATGCAAGAAAAACGGATGACTAGTGATCAGTTACCGGGTCCTCTACAAATGCAAGAAAAACGGATGACTGGTGATCAGTTACCGGGTCCTCTACAAATGCAAGAAAAACGGATGACTGGTGATCAGTTACCGGGTCCTCTACAAATGCAAGAAAAACGGATGACTGGTGATCAGTTACCGGATCCTCTACAAATACAAGAAAAACGGATGACTAGTGATCAGTTACCGGATCCTCTACAAATGCAAGAAAAACGGATGACTGGTGATCAGTTACCGGGTCCTCTACAAATGCAAGAAAAACGGATGACTAGTGATCAGTTACCGGATCCTCTACAAATGCAAGAAAAACGGATGACTGGTGATCAGTTATCGGATCCTCTACAAATGCAAGAAAAACGGATGACTAGTGATCAGTTACCGGATCCTCTACAAAGGCAAGAAGAATGGCTGATTAATTAACAATCAGGTAACAGATCCATTTCGATAGAGTCCAATGTTAAAAAAAACAGATCCTGCAAAAATCAATATTTTCAAAATGAAAAAAAAAGTTGTGTGTTTAACCATTTGTCCATCGGATGATTACTGGAGATGTCATCTTAGCCTTACAAAGTATGTGCGGTCTTGAATGAGATCTGTTATTCCCTGTTATCAGCCAATTCAAAGCAGATGAAAAAGTGACTTTACTCTTCTGTAACAAGATGCCTGGAACGTTCAGGAATATCTGCCCCCGTGACTTATAATAAATGGCACTATTAGGCTGCGCATTATACCCTTGGCGCTACTGTTCCAGGATATTTGGGATTCTGCTGCAGGAACCTCATTTTTTGTCATGGTGACTAATTGTCGCTCATTTCCTACCTCTCGGGGGGCTCCGGTCTGCAGGAATTCCTGAAATATGCACTGAGCCTTGCCAGGAAGTTTATTCGCCGCAGGCGTCTTTTTATAGTCCTCGCAGGCGGCCCAGAACTCCAGGTTCTCCTCGCTGAATTCTGTCTTCAGGAAGGTGCGGAAGGCCGAGAGTCCGTCTATAGAAGAGGCAGAGGCAAGACACTGAGATAACGACGGCCACTGGTCATTGTCACTTTCCTTGTTACATTGTATGACGTGATCTATGTAACATTATATAAAGTCATATACTATAGCGCAGAAATACATATTATTTAACCTATTCTGCACTGTTATTATATAAAGTCATATACTATAGCGCAGAAATACTTATTATTTAACCTATTCTGCACTGTTATTATATAAAGCCATATACTATAGCGCAGAAATACTTATTATTTAACCTATTCTGCACTATGTTATTATATAAAGTCATATACAGTAATATATAGCGCAATATTACTTATCATTTACTATTTAGCCTATTCTGCCGCTCTGCACGTGTGACCCACCTATATGCACTTAACCCCCTGGAAACTGTTATCCCCCTATAATGACCCAGAATCTCACCTTTGCTAGTAAGGAGCCGGCTGAAGGATTCTTTCCATTTCATGGCTTCTTTCGTGCAGTTTCTGGGAAGAGAAATGAATAGAGTTTGCATTGACTCAGAATCTAATCGCATAATTAACCAAGAATTTAGCTTTTTCTTGCAGGATGGGCTGAGACATGTGAGGGCAATGACAGGAATCAGCAGCAGACCCTGCATCTCATCAGAGGGCAATGATAGGAATCAGCAGCAGACCCTGCATCTCATCAGAGGGCAATGACAGGAATCAGCAGCAGACCCTGCATCTCATCAGAGGGCAATGATAGGAATCAGCAGCAGACCCTGTATCTCATCAGAGTGCAATGATAGGAATCAGCAGCAGACCCTGTATCTCATCAGAGTGCAATGATAGGAATCAGCAGCAGACCCTGCATCTCATCAGAGGGCAATGATAGGAATCAGCAGCAGACCCTGTATCTCATCAGAGGGCAATGATAGGAATCAGCAGCAGACCCTGCATCTCATCAGAGGGCAATGATAGGAATCAGCAGCAGACCCTGCATCTCATCAGAGGGCAATGATAGGAATCAGCAGCAGACCCTGCATCTCATCAGAGGGCAATGATAGGAATCAGCAGCAGACCCTGTATCTCATCAGAGTGCAATGATAGGAATCAACAGCAGACCCTGTATCTCATCAGAGGGCAATGATAGGAATCAGCAGCAGACCCTGCATCTCATCAGAGGGCAATGATAGGAATCAGCAGCAGACCCTGTATCTCATCAGAGGGCAATGATAGGAATCAGCAGCAGACCCTGTATCTCATCAGAGGGCAATGATAGGAATCAGCAGCAGACCCTGTATCTCATCAGAGGGCAATGATAGGAATCAGCAGCAGACCCTGTATCTCATCAGAGTGCAATGATAGGAATCAGCAGCAGACCCTGTATCTCATCAGAGTGCAATGATAGGAATCAGCAGCAGACCCTGTATCTCATCAGAGGGCAATGATAGGAATCAGCAGCAGACCCTGTATCTCATCAGAGTGCAATGATAGGAATCAGCAGCAGACCCTGTATCTCATCAGAGTGCAATGATAGGAATCAGCAGCAGACCCTGTATCTCATCAGAGGGCAATGATAGGAATCAGCAGCAGACCCTGTATCTCATCAGAGGGCAATGATAGGAATCAGCAGCAGACCCTGTATCTCATCAGAGGGCAATGATAGGAATCAGCAGCAGACCCTGTATCTCATCAGAGGGCAATGATAGGAATCAGCAGCAGACCCTGTATCTCATCAGAGGGCAATGATAGGAATCAGCAGCAGACCCTGTATCTCATCAGAGGGCAATGATAGGAATCAGCAGCAGACCCTGTATCTCATCAGAGGGCAATGATAGGAATCAGCAGCAGACCCTGTATCTCATCAGAGGGCAATGATAGGAATCAGCAGCAGACCCTGTATCTCATCAGAGGGCAATGATAGGAATCAGCAGCAGACCCTGTATCTCATCAGAGGGCAATGATAGGAATCAGCAGCAGACCCTGTATCTCATCAGAGGGCAATGATAGGAATCAGCAGCAGACCCTGTATCTCATCAGAGGGCAATGATAGGAATCAGCAGCAGACCCTGTATCTCATCAGAGGGCAATGATAGGAATCAGCAGCAGACCCTGCATCTCATCAGAGGGCAATGATAGGAATCAGCAGCAGACCCTGTATCTCATCAGAGGGCAATGATAGGAATCAGCAGCAGACCCTGTATCTCATCAGAGGGCAATGATAGGAATCAGCAGCAGACCCTGTATCTCATCAGAGCACAATGATAGGAATCAGCAGCAGACCCTGTATCTCATCAGAGCACAATGATAGGAATCAGCAGCAGACCCTGCATCTCATCAGAGCACAATGATAGGAATCAGCAGCAGACCCTGCATCTCATCAGAGCACAATGATAGGAATCAGCAGCAGACCCTGCATCTCATCAGAGCACAATGATAGGAATCAGCAGCAGACCCTGTATCTCATCAGAGGGCAATGATAGGAATCAGCAGCAGACCCTGTATCTCATCAGAGTGCAATGATAGGAATCAGCAGCAGACCCTGTATCTCATCAGAGTGCAATGATAGGAATCAGCAGCAGACCCTGTATCTCATCAGAGTGCAATGATAGGAATCAGCAGCAGACCCTGTATCTCATCAGAGGGCAATGATAGGAATCAGCAGCAGACCCTGTATCTCATCAGAGGGCAATGATAGGAATCAGCAGCAGACCCTGTATCTCATCAGAGGGCAATGATAGGAATCAGCAGCAGACCCTGTATCTCATCAGAGGGCAATGATAGGAATCAGCAGCAGACCCTGTATCTCATCAGAGGGCAATGATAGGAATCAGCAGCAGACCCTGTATCTCATCAGAGGGCAATGATAGGAATCAGCAGCAGACCCTGTATCTCATCAGAGGGCAATGATAGGAATCAGCAGCAGACCCTGTATCTCATCAGAGGGCAATGATAGGAATCAGCAGCAGACCCTGTATCTCATCAGAGGGCAATGATAGGAATCAGCAGCAGACCCTGTATCTCATCAGAGCACAATGATAGGAATCAGCAGCAGACCCTGCATCTCATCAGAGCACAATGATAGGAATCAGCAGCAGACCCTGCATCTCATCAGAGCACAATGATAGGAATCAGCAGCAGACCCTGTATCTCATCAGAGCACAATGATAGGAATCAGCAGCAGACCCTGCATCTCATCAGAGCACAATGATAGGAATCAGCAGCAGACCCTGTATCTCATCAGAGGGCAATGATAGGAATCAGCAGCAGACCCTGCATCTCATCAGAGGGCAATGATAGGAATCAGCAGCAGACCCTGTATCTCATCAGAGGGCAATGATAGGAATCAGCAGCAGACCCTGTATCTCATCAGAGCGCAATGATAGGAATCAGCAGCAGACCCTGTATCTCATCAGAGGGCAATGATAGGAATCAGCAGCAGACCCTGTATCTCATCAGAGGGCAATGATAGGAATCAGCAGCAGACCCTGTATCTCATCAGAGCACAATGATAGGAATCAGCAGCAGACCCTGCATCTCATCAGAGTACAATGATAGGAATCAGCAGCAGACCCTGCATCTCATCAGAGGGCAATGATAGGAATCAGCAGCAGACCCTGTATCTCATCAGAGCGCAATGATAGGAATCAGCAGCAGACCCTGTATCTCATCAGAGGGCAATGATAGGAATCAGCAGCAGACCCTGCATCTCATCAGAGGGCAATGACAGGAATCAGCAGCAGACCCTGTATCTCATCAGAGGGCAATGATAGGAATCAGCAGCAGACCCTGTATCTCAGAGGGCAATGATAGGAATCAGCAGCAGACCCTGTATCTCAGAGGGCAATGATAGGAATCAGCAGCAGACCCTGCATCTCATCAGAGGGCAATGATAGGAATCAGCAGCAGACCCTGTATCTCATCAGAGGGCAATGATAGGAATCAGCAGCAGACCCTGTATCTCATCAGAGGGCAATGATAGGAATCAGCAGCAGACCCTGTATCTTATGTATACAATGACTTCATAGCCTTATACGCAGATGAAGGAGAATTAACCCGCGCATGACCTAGTCAGTTAAGTACAGAGCTACAACAAAAGCCACTCCATCTGCCGCTGCTGACAGCGGAGAATAATAGCCCGTGCAAGCTGCAGCCAATAACTTGCAATATGAGTAATCTAAAGGGAAATATCCATTTGCACATTATTTGATTTCTATAGCGCCAACATATACCGCAGCGCTTCACAACTCCGAGGGGACTCATTTCCTTTGGATGGATCGTTCTCAGTGCATCGCAGCAGACATCTTGGCCATTGTCTTACCTGTGGGTGTCTTTCCTCTTGTACAGGTTGCAGGGCATCAGCTTGTGCCCCGCGTCCACCTTGTGAATGAGCGTGCCGATGGATGAGCGCAGCTCCTTCGCTTTGTCGCATAAAAAGGCATCCGGATTAAAAGAATTCAGGTACATCATCGTCCTCTTTGGGGTGCGGAGGGATCCGGGGGGATCCGGGGTGTCCTGGCAGGGGAAGGTTTAGGTGTAAGTCCCTGGCAGAAGATTGCACAGCACTGATCCCTGGCACCGGGCGCCTGCTTATATCTGTGCACAGAGACAGCCCCCTGGAAGGAGGACCATGCAGAGGAGGAGGACAGAGGAGGACAGAGGAGGACAGAAGCCTCCTCCCCGCCTGTGTGTATATGCAGAGGAGGACAGAAGACACCAGAGGCTGCAGCCTCCTCCCCGCCTCTAGTGTATATACAGAGGAGGACAGAAGCCTCCTCCCCGCCTCTAGTGTTATATGCAGAGGAGGACAGAAGACACCAGAGGCTGCAGCCTCCTCCCCGCCTCTACTATATGCAGAGGAGGACAGAAGCCTCCTCCCCGCCTCTAGTGTTATATGCAGAGGAGGACAGAAGACACCAGAGGCTGCAGCTTCCTCCCCGCCTCTACTATATGCAGAGGAGGACAGAAGACACCAGAGGCTGCAGCCTCCTCCCCGCCTCTAGTGTTATATGCAGAGGAGGAGGACAGAGGAGGACAGAAGCCTCCTCCCCGCCTCTAGTGTATATGCAGAGGAGGACAGAAGACACCAGAGGCTGCAGCCTCCTCCCCGCCTCTACTATATGCAGAGGAGGACAGAAGACACCAGAGGCTGCAGCCTCCTCCCCGCCTCTAGTGTTATATACAGAGGAGGACAGAAGGCACCAGAGGCTGCAGCCTCCTCCCCGCCTCTAGTGTATATGCAGGGCGTCACACATATAACACTAGAGGCGGGGAGGAGGCTGCAGCCTCTGGTGTCTTCTGTCCTCCTCTGCATATAACACTAGAGGCGGGGAGGAGGCTGCAGCCTCCTCCCCGCCTCTAGTGTTATATGTGTGACGCCCTGGGCAAGCCAGGGGTCACAGGTCACAACACCACACGCACCCCACATTCCCTGCAGGTACACCGAAGTCAAAACTCAAATCCTTGTTGCCTTCCTCCAGGGGCTGGTGTCCACACCAGGGGGTGGGCCAGGCGGTTGTCTCCGCCCACCGAGGAGTTCACAGCTCTGGAGGCGGGAAAAGCAGGCAGATAGAGTTGTAGAGTTGAGAGTAGAAGGAAGTGGTAAAGGAGCAAGTGACAGAGTGGAAGTGACAAGAGAAAAGTGACAGCAAGAAACCTGAAGTTAGTCCGGGTGTGTGCCCCGGACTGAGACAGCAAGGTTGGCAGACGGCAGTGATCGTCTGCAGGAGAGACTGCTCGGAGGTTGCCGAAAGGACCGTGGACGGGTGGTGACCCGGCGGTACCGGCGCGGTATACAAAGAACAGTCAGCACCAGGGCAATGGCCTTTCGGATCCCGGCAAGGCTAGGAGTCGCCATAATTTGCCAAATCCGTCAGTGAAGGGGACGTCTGTCTCCCAACAACCAAGTCCCGTTTGAAGGCAACAGTCCGACCGTTAAGGGGAGACACCGCCACCGCGAAGGCACCAGTTTCCCAGGGCCAGCGCCTGCGGGCAAGAGTGGGGCTCCTCCGGCTCATATCCAGGTCAGGGAGCGGGTTACCGGTGGGAATCCATCGCTACCAAAAGATCACACATAGGTGCAGGGAAGAGACCGTCACCGTCAACTGCAGGGAACATCAGCACCGTAACCGTCCGAGGGACCCGTCCAACCAGCCATTTGTTTACCGAGAACTGTGTCGTGTTTACTGGCTGAGTGAGTATCTCCGTGCCGTGCGGCACAGCGCTGCCCCTGCGCCCCTGCACCTCTACAGGCCCCATACCCGCCTGTCCACCATCCAACCCCCTCACTGGGCCCCGGGATCGCCAAACCCCCTACCCACGGAGGGGCAAATCAACAACTGGCTGCTCCGTACCATCACTCCCGGGCTCCCCAGACAGAGCAGCGGTGGTGTCCGCTCAATCACCACAACCGTGGGTGGCGTCACGGACAATAGACTATCCCAAAAACCAAACCCCTTTCACTCATGGGCGAGGAGCGCCGCTAGAGTCCCTGGGATCCGGCCCATCGCTCGAGCCACCGAGCAGCAGCAGGCCGCAGCCGCAGCGGCAGCCGGACCCGAGCAGTGGGAGAGCGTGGCGTCCCCTCCTCCGCCCGCGACAACTTGGCGTCACGAACAGGATCTTACCGCTCTGCCGTTGGGTAGAGGTGCGCCTTGTGACCGCCAGAGGTGTCCGGCCGGAAAATTTCAGAAGCCGCCATCTTTGGCGCGTAGAGTTCCCGCTCGAGCGTCTTCTCGAGTAGCAGAGGCGCGAAGGCCAAAACCCCGCCCCGATAGAGGAGGGGCCGGAAAGAAGCTAAGGGGGATGGAAACAAGATGTCTGCGCCCGACGGAGCCGCTGGAGGAGCGGTGGTCCCAGCCGCAGTGGCACCCGTGGATGGGAATGGGCCTGCCCAGGTCCCGGCCGTGCTGGCGGGAGGTGCCGCGGCCCCCGCTCTCGCTCAGGTGATGCCGTTCTCCTTGCCCTATGCGCCCGGAGCTACCTGGCTACCGCAGTATGACGGGAAACCTGATGCTTTACAGGTCTTCCGGAAAAAGCTTAAAGGGAACCTGTCAGCAGAAATTTCGCCTAAAACCTAACAGATTCCCCCTCGGCCTGCTTCGTGCTTCCTGCTTCCGCGCTCTTCCCATCTATTTCCTGCCTCAGGGCAAGATGGGAAGGAGGTGACGTGAGGTCAGCAGCAGCGCGCTTGCGCAGAAAGAAGCAGGCTGAGGGGGAAAGCGCGGTCCCGCGATTATGGGCGGTTGCTTGTTAATAAACATCACAGCACCGCCCATAATCTAAACCCTGCGCGCACGTCACCAGCGGTGACACTGGGCACAGTGCTCATCCACGAGAGATGAGCACTAGGCATGCGCGGGGATGGCTGGAGCAGTGGGCGGCGTCCAGAAGTATGGAAATCAGCGATGGGGGGCGGCATACAGGACCAGGGGGCAGAATAACGGCCATCAGGCAGCCCGCCCCCGTGTCCCATTTAGAGAATCCGAAGCCAAAAAGGTACCTCTACATAAACTCTTTTTTTTGGTCAGAAAGGGGGCACAATAATAACAGGGACCTTTCTAGAATGCAGCCCAGGAGCTGCAGAGGGGGAATCTGTTAGGTTTTAGGCGAAATTTCTGCTGACAGGTTCCCTTTAACCCCTTCAGCCCCCAGCCTGTTTTCACCTTAAAGACCCGGCCATTTTTTACATTTCTGACCAGTGTCACTTTGACAGGTTATAACTCTGGAACGCTTCAACGGATCCTGGCGATTCTGAGATTGTTTTTTCGTGACATATTGTACTTCATGTCAATGGTAAATTTAGGCCGATATTTTTTGCGTTTATTTGTGAACATTTTGGAAATTTGGCGAAAATTTCGCAATTTTCAAAATTTGAAATTTTATGCTTATAAATCTGTGAGATATGTCACACAAAATAGTTACTATATAACATTTCCCACTTGTCTGCTTTACACCAGCGCAATTTTCGAAACAAATTTTTTTTCCGTTAGGAAGTTAGAGGGGTTCAAAGTTCATCAGCAATTTTTCATTTTTCCAACAAAATTTACAAAAAAAATTTTTTAGGTACCACATAACATTTGGAGTGACTTTGAGAGACCTAGGTGACAGAAAATACCCAAAAGTGACCCCATTCTAAAATCTGCACCCCTCACTCTGCTCAAAACTACATCCAAAAAGTTTATTAACCCTTTAGGAGCTTTACAGCAACCAAAGCAATGTGGAAGGAAAAAAATGAAAATTTTACTTTTTTACACAAAAATGTTACTTTAGCCATAAAATTTAGCATTTTCACAAGGGTATCAGGAAAAATGCACCATAAAATTAATTGTGCAATTTCTCCTGAGTACACCGATATCTCATATGTGGGGGAAATCAATTGTTTGGGCGCACGGCAAGGCTCGGAAGAGAAGGAGCATCATTTGAATTTTTGAAAGCAAAATTGTCTGGAATAATTAGCAGATGCGATGTTGCGTTTGGAGACCCCCTGAGGTGCCTAAACAATGGAGCTCCCCCACAAGTGACCCCATTTTGGAAACTAGACCCCTCATGGAATTTATCTAGATGTTTATTGAGCACTTTGAACCTCTGGGGGCTTCACAAAAGTTAATAACTTTGAGCCGTGAAAATAAAAAAAAAAAAAATTACCACGAAATTGTTACTTCAATCAGGTAGTTTTTTTTTCCACAAGCGTATCAGGAAAAATTGCAACATAAAATGTATTGTGCATTTTCTCCTGAGTACACAGATACCTCATATGTGGTGGAAATCAAATGTTTGGGCGCACAGCAGGGCTCGGAAGGCAAGGAGCGACATTTGACTTTTCAAACGCAAAATTGTCTGGAATCGTTAGTGGATGCCATGTTGTGTTTGGAGACCCCCTGAGGTGCCTAAATAATGGAGCTCCCCCACAAGTGACCCCATTTTGGAAACTAGACCCCTCACTGAATTTATCTAGATGTTTACTGAACACTTTGAACCCCTGGAGGCTTCACAAAAGTTTAGAATGTTCAGCCGTGAAAATATATATATTTTTTTTTTACCATGAAATTGTTATTTCAACCAGGTAGCTTTTTTTTCCACAAGGGTATCAGGAAAAAATGCACCATAAAATGTATTGTGCAATTTCTCCTGAGTACAAAGATACCTCATATGTGGTGGAAAGTAATTGTCTGGGCACACGGCGGGGCTCAGAAGAGAAGGAGCGCCATTTCACATCAAAATTGGTTGGAATTATTAGCGTACGCCATGTTGCGTATGGAGACCCGCTGAGGTGCCTAAACAATGGAGCTCCCCCACAAGTGACCTCATTTTGGAAACTAGACCCCCATGGCATAAATCTACATGGGTAATGAGCACTTTGAACCCTCACGTGCTTCATACATTGAGGCATAAAAACAAAAAAGTTCTTTTTTTTTTCCACAAAAATGTTATTTTAGGCTCAATTTTTTAATTTTTACAGGGGTATCAGGATAAAATGGACCGCAAAATTTGTTGGGCAATTTGTTCTGAGTACGCTGATACCTCATATGTGGCAGAAAACCACTGTTTGGGCGCACGGCAGAGCTCCAGAGGGAAGGAGCGTCATTTGACTTTTTAAATGGAAAATTAGCTGGAATTGTTAGCCGCACCATGTTGCGTTTGGAGATCCCCCTGATGTGCCCAAACAGTGGAGCTCCCCCACATGTGACCCCATGTTGGAAACTTGACCCCCCCCCCCCCATACAAAGAAATATTAGTTTGGCAAAATAAAAAATACAGACGTCAGTAAAAAAAAAAAAATATATATATATATATATAAAATGAGCGCCTGCAACTGACACTAAAGCAAGTGCCACACGTGAGAGCAATGCACAAATCTCGCATCACATCACCCGACACAACCGCACACTCCTGTCTGGAAGAGAGCGACCGTGCCGGATGATGCGGAGTGAGGCTTGTGCATCGCTCTCACGTGTGGCACTGGGCTGACCCTTACAATATTCAGTAAAAAATACTGTAGTTGACGATTACTACAGTATAATTTTACTGGCCCTAAACTAAGTTTATTTGTATTTCTTTCTTAGTTTACATAAAAAAAATTAGGACGAATGCACGGATGTGCTGCAAAAAGGGGGGGGACTAGGTGGGATGGAAAAAAGATGGATGGAGGATAGAAGAGGGCGCAACGGATGCAGGAGCAGCGGAGGATGGGATAGGGGGCGCGGCGGAGGATGGGAGAGGGCGCGGCGGAGGATGGGAGAGGGGGCGGCGGAAGATGGGAGAGGGGGCGCGGCGGAGGATGGGAGAGGGCGCGGCGGATGGAGGAGCGGCGGAGGAAGGGGGGGCGAGGGGAAGGGTGGAATGGGAGTGGGAGGTGAGATTGGGGATAGCTACCTTACAGAATGGATCTAGGCAGCAGGATTGCAGCAGATCCGGAAGGGGGGAGAGGGGGCAGAGGATTAAGGGGATGGGAGAGAGCAGGCAGCAGATCAGGGAGGGGGCAGAGGCTGATGGGGGAGTGAGGTGGCAGATGCAGGGGCGACGAGGCTGATGGGGGAGTGAGGTGGCAGATGCAGGGGCGAAGCGGCAGATGCAGGGGCGCAGCGGCAGATGGGGAGAGTGCGGCGGCTGATGGGGAGAGTGCGGCGGCTGATGCAGGGGTGGTGGAGCGGCTGATGGGGAGAGTGCAGTGGCTGATGGGGAGAGTGCGGCGGCTGATGGCGAGAGTGCGGCGGCTGATGCAGAGGCGGTGGAGCGGCTGATGGGGAGAGTGCAGTGGCTGATGGGGAGAGTGCAGCGGCAGATGCAGGGGCGGTGGAGCGGCTGATGGGGAGAGTGCGGCGGCTGATGGGGAGAGTGCGGCGGCGCGGCTGATGGGGAGAGTGCGGCGGCTGATGGGGAGAGTGCGGCGGCTGATGGGGAGAGTGCGGCGGCTGATGGGGAGAGTGCGGCGGCTGATGGGGAGAGTGCGGCGGCTGATGCAGGGGCGGTGGAGTGGCTGATGGGGAGAGTGCAATGTCTGATGGGGATAGTGCAGCGGCAGATGCAGGGGCGGTGGAGCGGCTGATGGGGAGAGTGCAGTGGCTAATGGGGAGAGTGCAGCGGCAGATGCAGGGGTGGTGGAGCGGCTGATGGGGAAAGTGCAGTGGCTGATGGGGAGAGTGCAGTGGCTGATGGGGAGAGTGCAGTGGCTAATGGGGAGAGTGCAGCGGCAGATGCAGGGGCCGTGGAGCGACTGATGGGGAGAATGCAGTGGCTAATGGGGACAGTGCAGCGGCAGATGCAGGGGCGGTGGAGCGACTGATGGGGAGAATGCAGTGGCTAATGGGGACAGTGCAGCGGCAGATGCAGGGGCGGTGGAGCGGCTGATGGGGAGAGTGCAGTGGCTAATGGGGAGAGTGCAGCGGCAGATGCAGGGGCGGTGGAGCGACTGATGGGGAGAGTGCAGTGGCTAATGGGGACAGTGCAGCGGCAGATGCAGGGGCGGTGGAGCGACTAATGGGGAGAGTGCAGTGGCTAATGGGGACAGTGCAGCGGCAGATGCAGGGGCAGTGGAGCGGCTGATGGGGAGAGTGCAGTGGCTGATGGGGACAGTGCAGCGGCAGATGCAGGGGCAGTGGAGCGGCTGATGGGGAGAGTGCAGTGGCTGATGGGGAGAATGCAGCGGCAGATGCAGGGGCAGTGGAGCGGCAGATACAAGCAGGCAGCAGAAAGAAAGCAGTGGCGTCAGATGCAGGGGGGAGCGCAGCGTGAGAGCAGTGGCGTCAGATGCCTCCATGCATCTGACGCCGCTGCGCCCCCCCTGCATCTGACGCCACTGCATTCTTACTGCTGAGTAGCGGCGTAACATGCAGGGGCGCAGCCGGAAAGTAGCGGCGTCACATGCAGAGGGAGAGTAGCGGCGTCAGATGCAGGGGCGCAGCGGGAGAGCAGGGGCGAAGCACATGGAGCAGGGCAGCGGTGGATCGGGGGCTGTGACTCACAGATGGGCGCCCGCAGGGATCGCTCTCCTCAGATTCCACGGAGGGAGAAGCTAAGGAGAGCGATCTCCTACAGCGAGCTCACCCGGTCCCAGATGCACGGTACTGCTTGGAGAGATGGGTCACAAGGCCGATCTCTCCAATCAGAGCTGGGGGCGGGTGCAGTAAAGCACACTGAGCTCCAGCCAATGGCCAGTGCTGCAGCTGCACTGACATAGCTGGATTTCAATGCTTCAATGGCTGAAACATAACACTGGCTGTGATTGGCTGAGCGGCGTTCGTCAGCCAATCACAGCCTCCGTAGGTCCGGGAAGGAGACACCACCCTTCCTGAGGTCAGGTACAAGTCCTCTCCTTCCCGAATCTACAGTTTTTTAAAACCGATGGCGGTGCCCGGTGCTCTGGTGCCGCGATTCCGCCATGACGGATGTATCCGTCATGGGTCTTTAAGTACCAGGGCACCATGACGGCTAGATCCGTCAAAGGTCGTGAAGGGGTTAATCCGCTTTTGGAATTGTACCCCCTGACTGATAAGCAACGTGCAGCGGTAGTGCTGGGCCAGTTAACCGGCGCGGCTGAGCAGGAAGCGGAGACCTGGGCCGAGGGGGACCGGCTCTCTGTAGCCACCATCTTTGAGAAGCTACAGACTGCCTTTGAGACCCGCACCGAAGCTGAGCTGAGGATGCAGTTTTACCAATGCCGGCAACGGCCCGTGGATAGCATTCGGGACTACGCTTTACGCCTGCAAACCGCTCTTCGCACCCTAAAGCGGGTAGACACTATTAATGAGGCGGACAGCAACAAGATGTTAGTAGAGCAATTTGTGCAGGGGATGAGGTCCTCTGAGGATCGCAAACAACTCCGGCTGTGGGCCCTGGAACACTCTGATGTGGACTTTGCTGTATTAAAGGAACGGGCCATTAAAGCTCTGCAACCCCCAGCTTCAGAAGTCTCGGAGTCAGCCCCGTGGCCAATTGAGACAGCCCCTGTCACGGTGGCCCCTGCTCCACCAGCCTCTCCAAGGCCTACAGCTCCCAGCAGCACCATGGAAGAACTGGCAGCCCAAGTCCGCCGCATGGACGGAGATCTCGCCAAGATTCTCGCTGCACTCCAACCTTTGACCAGGTCCCAGCCTCCAACCAGGATACAGCTCGCCGACAGCCCTGAAGATGTTCCCTGGATGCAGCGGAGAGGTGCTAACAACCCACGGAACAGGCCTTCCACCTGCTACAAGTGCAACAAGCCTGGCCATTACTTCCGACAGTGCCCGTTAAACGAGCAACCCCTGGGGCCACGGGCCAATCCTCAGGAGTAGAACCACGTGGCCCCCCAGACTGGCGGGACCGGTATATCGGTGCCCGACCCATCATCCCCGTAGCTGTGGACGGCATACCGGTGAAGGCTTTCTTGGACACTGGATCACAGGTAACCACCATACCATACACCTTATACCAGCGGTATTGGGGGACAGATGAGCTGGCACCCCCAGATACTAGTATAACACTGATTGCCGCTGATGGACTCCCATTGACCCAAGTGGGGTATAAACAAGTGGCTATAACTGTGGGGCGAGCTGAACTGCAACACAAGGGTATGATTGTATTTATGAACGAACCCAGTGACCATAACCCGAAGATAGTGCTAGGAACCAATGTGATGGAGCACTGCATGGGTGATGTGTTGGCCCTACTGCAGCAGCTGGCCGCCACGGCGGCGGGAAGCCGACAGAGGGCTGTGCAGCGTGAGATCCGAGCCTTGATGTACCGCCAACATGTGAACTCAACAGGAGGAGAGATTGGTGGAGTGAGAGTGATGGATGCTGCCCCATTGATTGTACCCCCTAGGAGTGAGATGATGATTTGGTGTAGAGCGGCAGTAGGGCCTCAGGGGTGTGACTACCCTGCCATGATTGAGCCCACGCCCTCTGAACACTGGCCCACGGTAATGGCCGCCCGAGGGGTGGTAGACGTGAAGAAGGGGAGAGTGCCCGTGAGGGTGCTGATCTGTGGGGAGGAAGAAGTCAGGCTTCCCCGGTATGCCACCCTTGCCAAGCTGCTCACCCTAGATCCCCACACGATTCACGAGGCAGTTCCCCCGGTCTCTCCACCTACTGCCAGCACTCACCCGCCTCAAGGGGAGTTAAATGAGTGGCACCAACAGCTACACGTGGGCACTGACGATACCCCTACACATCACAAAGAAGGGGTGTACAGGGTGGTGCGGGAGTATGAGCAAGTTTTCAGCAAACATCCCTTAGACTTTGGGCAGATTAAAGGGGTCCAACACCACATCCCCACCGGGGAGCACCCCCCTATCAAGGAAAGGTACAGGCCTATTCCCCCTGCGCATTACCATTGCGCCAAAGATATGTTGAGGAACATGAAGGAGACAGGGGTTATTCGGGACAGCTGTAGTCCCTGGGCTGCCCCGTTGGTGCTGGTCAGAAAGAAGGATGGCACCATGCGGATGTGTGTGGACTACCGGAAGATTAACCAGATAACGCATAAAGATGCCTACCCACTGCCCCGTATCGAAGAGTCTTTGGCCGCGCTGAGAACTGCAAATTACTTCTCGACCCTTGACCTCACCAGTGGATACTGGCAAGTGGCAGTGGCACCAGAGGACCGGGAGAAAACCGCCTTCACCACCCCCATGGGGCTCTGTGAATTCAATAGTATGCCGTTCGGGCTGTGCAACGCCCCTGGAACCTTCCAACGGCTGATGGAGTGCTGTCTGGGACATCTAAACTTCGAGACCATCCTGTTATACTTGGATGATGTGATTGTGTATTCCCAGACGTATGAAGCCCATCTGGAGCACCTGGCCGAGGTGTTCGCGTCCCTTGCCAAATACGGGATGAAGTTGAAGCCCTCCAAGTGCCACCTGCTGAAACCCAGGGTGCAATACCTGGGGCATGTAGTGGGTGCCGAAGGTGTCGCCCCCGACCCTGAGAAGATCACTGCCATCCAAGGCTGGCCGAGACCAACCACAGTGAGGGAAGTAAGGCAGTTTCTGGGTCTAGTGGGGTACTACCGGCGCTTTGTCAAGGGGTACACGAAGATGGCTGCCCCATGCAAGATCTCCTCGTGGGACAGACCAAAGGTGGTAGACCCATCGGAGCCCCGCTGGTGTGGGAAGAAAGGCATGAGGAATCCTTCTGCCAGCTGAAAGCGGCTTTGACCGGAGAAGAAGTCCTAGTGTACCCTGACTATGGCTGCCCATTTATCCTATACACCGACGCCAGCAATTTGGGATTGGGGGCAGTCCTGTCCCAGGTCCAGGATGGAAAGGAAAAAGTGATTGCTTATGCTAGCCGAAAACTCTGGCCAACCGAAAGGAACCCTGAGAACTACAGCTCCTTCAAACTCGAGCTCCTGGCACTGGTGTGGGCTATCACCGAGCGGTTCCGCCACTACTTGGCTGCAGCAAAATTCACTGCTTTCACGGATAACAATCCGTTGACTCACCTGGACACGGCCAAACTGGGCGCGCTGGAGCAGCGGTGGGTGGCCAGGCTAGCCAACTATGACTTCACAATCAAGTACAGGGCTGGTCGTGTCAACATTAATGCTGATGCACTCTCTCGGATGCCCCACTTGTCAGAAGAAGGGTGCGAGGATGACGACCTCGAAGAGATCGAGTTGCCTGCATTTCACCAGCCACCAACTGAGAAGGTACATGTCCACCAACAACGGGTGAATCTGGATCCACTGCCCAGTCAGGAGTGGCAGGAAGCTCAAAACCAGGCGCCGGCTGTCCGCCTCGTCAAGACTCTGGTGGAACAAGGCGCTGTTGGAATGGACCCTGCCGCCCCAGCTGAAGCCCAACGCTTGTGGAAGGAACGGAAACGGCTGTATTTACATCAAGGGAAGCTGTACCGTGAGCTGACCAACCCGAAGACTCATGAGAAAATCTGCCAGTTGGTTATTCCCCAAGCTGATGTGGCCACTGTCTTGCGGGCATACCATGATGGTGCCGGACACTTCGGATGGAAGAAGCAGGAGATGCTGTTGAGAGAGCGGTTTTACTGGAGTGGAATGCGGGAGTCGGTAGAAGCCTGGTGCCGAGAGTGCGGTCCTTGCACGCTGAGGAGGAAGGACGAGGCCGGCCAGAGGGCGCCCCTACACCTGATCATCACACATCAGCCGCTGGAACTGGTCGCCCTGGACCATGTCAAGCTCACCCCCAGCCGAAGTGGGTACGCCTATGCGTTGACCATAGTAGACCACTATTCAAGATTCATGGTGGTTGTCCCAGTCAAGGACCTAACTGGTCGTACTGCCGCTAGAGCGTTCCAGGCTTATTTCTGCCGACCACATGGATATTCAGAAAAGGTGCTTACTGACCAAGGCCCGGCTTTTGAAGCAGAGGTGTTCCATGAATTCTGCCAGTTGTACGGCTGTAAGAAGATCCGGACCACCCCTTACCATGCCCAGGCCAACGGCACGTGTGAGAAGATGAACCACTTGGTCCTGGGACTCCTCAAGACGTTACCGCTGGAAGAGCGGAACCTGTGGCCGGAAAAGCTACCCGACTTGGTCGATACAGTTAGGTCCAGAAATATTTGGACAGTGACACAATTTTGGCGAGTTGGGCTCTGCATGCCACCACATTGGTTTTGAAATGAAACCTCTACAACAGAATTCAAGTGCAGATTGTAACGTTTAATTTGAAGGTTTGAACAAAAATATCTGATAGAAATTGTAGGAATTGTACACATTTCTTTACAAACACTCCACATTTTAGGAGGTCAAAAGTAATTGGACAAATAAACCAAACCCAAACAAAATATTTTTATTTTCAATATTTTGTTGCGAATCCTTTGGAGGCAATCACTGCCTTAAGTCTGGAACCCATGGACATCACCAAACGCTGGGTTTCCTCCTTCTTAATGCTTTGCCAGGCCTTTACAGCCGCAGCCTTCAGGTCTTGCTTGTTTGTGGGTCTTTCCGTCTTAAGTCTGGATTTGAGCAAGTGAAATGCATGCTCAATTGGGTTAAGATCTGGTGATTGACTTGGCCATTGCAGAAGGTTCCACTTTTTTGCACTCATGAACTCCTGGGTAGCTTTGGCTGTATGCTTGGGGTCATTGTCCATCTGTACTATGAAGCGCCGTCCGATCAACTTTGCGGCATTTGGCTGAATCTGGGCTGAAAGTATATCCCGGTACACTTCAGAATTCATCCGGCTACTCTTGTCTGCTGTTATGTCATCAATAAACACAAGTGACCCAGTGCCATTGAAAGCCATGCATGCCCATGCCATCACGTTGCCTCCACCATGTTTTACAGAGGATGTGGTGTGCCTTGGATCATGTGCCGTTCCCTTTCTTCTCCACACTTTTTTCTTCCCATCATTCTGGTACAGGTTGATCTTGGTCTCATCTGTCCATAGAATACTTTTCCAGAACTGAGCTGGCTTCATGAGGTGTTTTTCAGCAAATGTAACTCTGGCCTGTCTATTTTTGGAATTGATGAATGGTTTGCATCTAGATGTGAACCCTTTGTATTTACTTTCATGGAGTCTTCTCTTTACTGTTGACTTAGAGACAGATACACCTACTTCACTGAGAGTGTTCTGGACTTCAGTTGATGTTGTGAACGGGTTCTTCTTCACCAAAGAAAGTATGCGGCGATCATCCACCACTGTTGTCATCCGTGGACGCCCAGGCCTTTTTGAGTTCCCAAGCTCACCAGTCAATTCCTTTTTTCTCAGAATGTACCCGACTGTTGATTTTGCTACTCCAAGCATGTCTGCTATCTCTCTGATGGATTTTTTCTTTTTTTTCAGCCTCAGGATGTTCTGCTTCACCTCAATTGAGAGTTCCTTAGACCGCATGTTGTCTGGTCACAGCAACAGCTTCCAAATGCAAAACCACACACCTGTAATCAACCCCAGACCTTTTAACTACTTCATTGATTACAGGTTAACGAGGGAGACGCCTTCAGAGTTAATAGCAGCCCTTAGAGTCCCTTGTCCAATTACTTTTGGTCCCTTGAAAAAGAGGAGGCTATGCATTACAGAGCTATGATTCCTAAACCCTTTCTCCAATTTGGATGTGAAAACTCTCATATTGCAGCTGGGAGTGTGCACTTTCAGCCCATATTATATATAGAATTGTATTTCTGAACATGTTTTTGTAAACAGCTAAAATAACAAAACTTGTGTCACTGTCCAAATATTTCTGGACCTAACTGTAGATAGATAGATAGAGGGATAGATAGATAGATAGATAGAGGGATCGATAGAGGGATAGATAGATAGAGGGATAGATAGAGGGATAGATAGATAGATAGATAGATAGAGGGATCGATAGAGGGATAGATAGATAGATAGATAGATAGATAGATAGATAGAGGGATAGATAGAGGGATAGATAGAGGGATAGATAGAGGGATAGATAGATAGATAGATAGATAGAGGGATAGATAGAGGGATAGATAGATAGATAGATAGATAGATAGATAGATAGAGGGATAGATAGAGGGATAGATAGATAGAGGGATAGATAGATAGAGGGATAGATAGATAGAGGGATAGATAGATAGAGGGATAGATAGATAGATAGATAGATAGATAGATAGATAGATAGATAGATAGATAGAGGGATAGATAGATAGAGGGATAGATAGATAGAGGGATAGATAGATAGATAGATAGATAGAGGCATAGATAGATAGATAGATAGATAGATAGATAGATAGATAGATAGATAGATAGATAGATAGATAGATATTGTATACATTAAATATCTAGATGTATGGGATGGAGATATTGATAGATTAGTGTTGATGGCTGGACAGATAGATAACACTGCCTGTAATAAGATGAGAATTGTTTATGTCACCTCTTTCCTATGTGTTATGTTCTATATTATCCGATTATCACGTTTCATAGGACACTTTTTGAGGTCAGCACTGATCTGTTGGGAGCGAGTCAGGACATGCCAGGTCAGATTGTTTGTACAGGGGGGGCTTCAGAAGACCACCAAGAGGCCGGCTCCTGGGTTCTCTGCTTGTGCACACTGGAGACAAACGCAGGAATGCAAATAAACATGTCCTGAAATACAGCCCAGAAGAAAGGAGGACAAAGGACAAGCCACGTCCCATGGTCAGCAGCTTCAGCTAAGGGAGAAGATGTTTTACCTGATGTATGGTAATGGCAGTGGCATGAGTGCACTATAATGTCCTATATATCTGTGGCGCCCTGGACAAGCCAGGACGTCACAGGTACTACACCAACACACTCCACACCCCGGTTAGGCACACCAAAGCAAAACATAAAATCCTTGTTGCCTCCCTCCAGGGGCTGATGTCCACACCAGGGGGTGGGCCAGGCGGTTGGTCCCGCCCACCGAGGAGTTCACAGTCCTGGAGGCGGGAAAAAGAGTCAGTTTTAGTTTTAGTGGAGTTGAGTTTGGAAGTGGAAATGAAAGGAAGTGGTAGAGGAGCAGACAGAAAGCGGTCCGGGTGTGTGGCCCGGACGGTACAGCAAGGTTGGCAGACGGTGGTGACCGTCTGCAGGAGAGGCCGATTGGAGTGAACCGAAAGGACCGTGGACGGGCGGTGGCCCGGCGGTACCGGACCGGCGAGCAAAGAGAAGCCAACACCAACCGGCAGGGCTTACGGACCCCGACAAGGCTAGGAGTCACCGTCCAATTTGTCAAATCCGTTAGCGAAGGGAACCTCCTGGGTTTCCCAGCAGTCAAGTCTCGATAGAAGGCAACAGCTCAACACGTGTAGGGAAACACAGTCACCGCCAAGGCTAAAGTTCCCAGGGCCAGAGCCTGCGGGCAAAAGGGGCTCCTTCAGCACCCACCCAAGCTGGGGAGCGGGTTACCGGTGGGAACCCATTGGAACCGTACACACTACACAGGTGCAGGGAAAGGCAGTCACCATCAACCTGCCGGGAGGAGAAACACCGCAGCCGTCTGTGGGACCCGTCCATCCAGCCGTTTGTTTTACCGGAGACTGTGTATTCGTTACTGGCTGAGTGAGTACCACCGTGCCGTGCGGCACAGCGCTGCCCCCGCGACCCTGCACCTCACCAGGCCCCGTAACCCGCCTGCCATCCATCCCTACCATCCTCACCGGGCCCCAGGACAACCAACCCCCTACCCACGGAGGGGAGAACCAACATCCAAGCTGCTCCCAGTCATCGCTCCCGGGATCCCCGTCCAGAGCAGCGGTGGTGCCACAACCTCACCACAACCGTGGGTGGCGTCACGGACAATAAATCCCCAAAACCAAACCCCTTTTCACTCACGGGCGAGGAACGCCGCTCGAGTCCCCGGGATCCGGCCCACCGCTCGAGCCACCACCGAGCAGGAGTAGCAGCAGCAGCCGGACCCGAGCAGTGGGAGAGCGCAGCGTCCCCTCCTCCGCCCGCGACAACTTGGCGTCACGAACAGGATCTTACCGCTCTGCCGTCTGGTAGAGGTGCGCCTTGTGACCGCCAGAGGTGTCCGGCCGAAAATCTTGAGAAGCCGCCATCTTAGGCGCGAAAAATTCCCGCTCGAGCGTCTCCTCGAGCAGTGGAGGCGCGAAGGCCTAAACCCCGCCCCTGTAGAGGAGGAGCCGGAAAAAGACTAAGGGGGACGGAAACAAGATGTCTGCACCCAACGGAGCCGCTGGAGGAGCGGTGGTCTCAGCCGCAGTGGCACCCGTGGACGGGAATGGGCCCACCCAGGTCCCAGCCGCACTGGCGGGAGGTGCCATGGCCCCAGCTCTCGCTCAGGTGATGCCGTTCTCCTTGCCCTATGTGCCCGGAGCTACCTGGCTGCCGCAGTACGATGGGAAACCTGATGCATTGCAGGTTTTCCGGAAGAAGCTTAACCCGCTACTGGAACTGTACCCCCTAACTGATAAGCAACGTGCAGCGGTAGTGCTGGGGCAGCTAACCGATGCGGCTGAGCAGGAGGCGGAGACCTGGGCCGAGTGGGACCGGTCCTCTGTAGCCACCATCTTTGAGAAGCTACAGACTGCCTTTGAGACCCGTACCGAAGCCGAGCTGCGGATGCAGTTTTACCAATGCCGACAACGGCCCGCGGATAGCATTTGGGACTACGCCTTGCGTCTGCAAACCGCCCTCCGCACACTGAAGCGGGTAGACACCATCAACGATGCGGACAGCAACAAAATGCTAAGCGAGCAGTTTGTACAGGGGATGAGGTCCTCGGAGGACCGCAAGCAACTTCGGCTCTGGGCCCTAGAACACCCTGATGTGGGCTTTGCCGTGTTAAAGGAACGGGCCATTAAAGCTCTGCAGCCTCCAGCGTCGGAAGTCCCTGAGGTAGCCCCATGACCAGCTGAGACGGCTCCCGTCGTGGTGGCCCCTGCCCTCCCAACACCTTCGGTACCTGCAACCCCAAGCGGCATGATGGAGGAACTGGCTGCCCAAGTCCGCCGCATGGATGGGGACCTCGCCAACATCCTTGCCGCACTCCAGCCTCCGACCAGGTCCCAGCCCCGGCAAAGATGCAGCTCGCCGACAGCCCCGAGGACGTCCCCTGGATGCAGCGGAGAAGGGCCAATGACTCACGGTATGGACCCCCGATTTGTTACAGGTGCAGCGAACCCGGCCACTACTCCGTACGGTATCCGTTAAACGAGCAACCCCTGGGGCCACGGGCCAATCCTCAGGAGTAGAACCCCATGGCCCCCCAGACTGGCGGGACCGGTACATCGAAGCCCGACCCATCATCCCCGTGGCAGTGGACGGTATACCGGTGATGGCTCTCCTGGACACTGGATCTCAGGTAACCACAATACCATACACACTGTATCAACGGTATTGGGGAAAGGACGAACTTGCTCCCCCCGATGGCAGCATGACACTGATCGCCGCTGATGGGCTCCCATTGACCCAAGTGGGGTACAAACAAGTGGCCATGACTGTGGGATGAGCTGAACTGCAACACCAGGGAATGATTGTGATAATGAATGAACCCAGTGATCATGACCCGAAAGTGATGCTAGGGACCAATGTGATGGAGCACTGCATGAGTGATGTGCTGACCCTACTGCAGCAGCTGGCCGCCACAGCGGCGGGGAGCCGACAGAGAGCGGAAGCTGTAACCGTTATTTATTAAAATGTTGGTAACGTTTAAGAAATGTACCTCCCGTTATGGGAAGATTGAAAATGCTTGTTTTACCGTTTTTTTTTTATCTTTTTACAGTTAAAATAAAACCGGTGATAGACGGGCAGCCCGCGGATGGTCTGCATTTTACTAAGGGAGAATGTGGCGCCCTGGACAAGCCAGGTCGTCACAGGTACTACACCAACACACCCCACACCCCGGTTAGGCACACCAAAGCCAAACATAAAATCCTTGTTGCCTTCCTCCAGGGGCTGATGTCCACACCAGGGGGTGGGCCAGGCGGTTGGTCCCGCCCACCGAGGAGTTCACAGTCCTGGAGGCGGGAAAAAGAGTCAGTTTTAGTTTCAGTGGAGTTGAGTTTGGAAGTGGAAGTGAAAGGAAGTGGTAGAGGAGCAGACAGAAAGCGGTCCGGGTGTGTGGCCCGGACGGTACAGCAAGGTTGGCAGACGGTGGTGACCGTCTGCAGGAGAGGCCAATTGGAGCGAACCGAAAGGACCGTGGACAGGCGGTGGCCCGGCGGCACCGGACCGGCGAGCAAAGAGAAGCCAGCACCAACCGGCAGGGCTTACGGACCCCGACAAGGCTAGGATTCGCCGTCCAATTTGTCAAATCCGTTAGCGAAGGGAACCTCCTGGGTTTCCCAGCAGTCAAGTCCCGATAGAAGGCGACAGCTCAACCCGTGAAGGGAAACACAGTCACCGCCAAGGCTAAAGTTCCCAGGGCCAGAGCCTGCGGGCAAAAGGGGCTCCTTCAGCACCCACCCAAGCTGGGGAGCGGGTTATCGGTGGGAACCCATTGGAACCGTACACACTACACAGGTGCAGGGAAAGGCAGTCACCATCAACCTGCCGGGAGGAGAAACACCGCAGCCGTCTGTGGGACCCGTCCATCCAGCCATTTGTTTTACCGGAGACTGTGTATTCGTTACTGG
Organism: Anomaloglossus baeobatrachus; assembly: GCF_048569485.1. Classification (NCBI taxonomy): domain Eukaryota; kingdom Metazoa; phylum Chordata; class Amphibia; order Anura; family Aromobatidae; genus Anomaloglossus; species Anomaloglossus baeobatrachus. Next base: position 259,226,077 of record NC_134360.1, read on the forward strand.
CTGAGTGAGTACCACCGTGCCATGCGGCACAGCGCTGCCCCCGCGACCCTGCACCTCGCCAGGCCCCGTAACCCGCCTGCCATCCATCCCTACCATCCTCACCGGGCCCCGGGACAACCAACCCCCTACCCACGGAGGGGAGAACCAACATCCAAGCTGCTCCCAGTCATCGCTCCCGGGATCCCCATCCAGAGCAGCGGTGGTGTCACAACCTCACCACAACCGTGGGTGGTGTCACGGACTATAAATCCTCAAAACCAAACCCCTTTTCACTCACGGGCGAGGAACGCCGCTCGAGTCCCCGGGATCCGGCCCACCGCTCGAGCCACCACCGAGCAGCAGTAGCAGCAGCAGCCGGACACGAGCAGTGGGAGAGCGCAGCGTCCCCTCCTCCGCCCGCAACATATCTAATTAAAGGGAACCTGTCACCAGATGAGCTGCGGCCACCACCAGTGATCCCCTATATACGGCATTCCAGAATACTGTATATATAAGAGCCCAGGCCGCTGTGTAGAATGTAAGAACGCCTTTATTATACTCACCTATGAGACGGTCTTTTGCGATAGGTGTCGCTGGTCTCGGACCGGCACCTCCTCTTTTCTTGAGATCGCCGTCCTCCTGCCCAGCCCCGCGTGCATGGTGCGTCCTGCATCGTTCACATAGACTCCTCCATTGCGCTCCTGCGCATGCACAGTTGGCAGATCACAGTACTGTAATGTGCAGGTGCGAGAAAAGGTCAAAGATCGCCAGCGCATGCGCACTACACTACTTTGTTCTGCACTCAGGTGGGCAGATCAAACTATGCATGTGCAGGAGCACAATAGATGCCTCTGTGTGGATGATGCACGCGGGGCTGGGCAGGTGGACGACGATCTCAAGACAAGAGGAGGCGCCGGACCGAGAACAGCGACACCCATCGGACCGGACCAGATCACCCTCCCCTAGGTGAGTATAATAATGGTGTTTTTTACGTTATACACAGCGGCCTGGGCTCTTATATACAGTATTCTGGAATGCCATATATAAGGGATCACTGGTGGTGGCCGCAGCTTATAGGGGACAAATCTGGTGACAGGTTCCCTTTAAGTGCAATTGCTGGAGCAGCCGCCTATCATCATTGTGTGCGTCAGTCATAAACATTTAAAATCAATCAGATCAATTTTTCCTAATCTCTTCATAAAAGCATCTGCCTCCATCAGCCGTCCCAGATAGCATCAAGAGCTGCTGTTTAACCACTTAAATGCTACTGCCAATCACTGACAGCAACATATAAGCCTCACCATCCCTGTCACGTGTCAGTTTGATTGGGGTGCCTATGGTTTGTAATGGGAACCAATGGCCTGCCGGAAGCCCCTATCACTGCCATCTTTGTACTTCTTTGAATCCCAGTTATGGATTTTATAGGAGACTATGATTTGTGCTATATATTGCAATACTTCAAGTATCATAGTATATAGTACAAAAAAGATCCATGGCCTCTCTTTCAAATGGCACCTCTACAATAGGCAGAAATACCAAGGGATTCCGAACGTATGGCTAGGGACTGATCACCTGACACAATGGACAGGAGTCACAATACCATTTTACTTCTAGGAAAACCACTGGCCAGTAGAACTGCTGAAGATTTCGGTCCAGGGTCTTCTTATGGCCCAAGTGTCTTCCAAGTACGCCTTTATGGGGCAGGTCAATTACCAGCCTGGATAAGCCTGTAGCACCACTAATTGTTCTACCATTTCACCCCATAATTTGTTGAATCAATACATCAAGTCTTGGGTTATTTCAAAGAGAGTATCCACACTGGGTTGTTGGGGTCCCCATCAACAATTACCACCTTTTCCCTGGCCTAGGACAAAGTAGAGTCTCAGAGTTGTGCTGTGCCGGAATCGTCATGAGAGACATTTAAGTCTGACAATTCGGGTAATGGTGGCAAGTTCTCTATTTCCCTGGCCATCATTTTCATGGGAGATTTCTCCTCTCCTCCACCGGAGTGGAGGTTACCCCTACAGCCGGTACCTCCTCCTCGAGGCCACAAGGCTGTTGCACTCTTTCTGTAGAACATTTCAAGGCCCTTACCGGTGCTGACTTATGTTGGGTGGCATAACGGTTGGCCATAGGGCAGAAAATAAGGGAAAGTTCCTCCCAACTTTTAGCTCATAGTGCAGATTAGTAACCACTCCCACCTCATGGCATTGACTTCCGGTGGGTGTGTTTATTAACACTAGTGCGATGGGATAGTCTTTTCAGTGGGTCGCACCAGATTAGCCCACACAAGGGTCAAGAGGCTCCCGAGTCCAGTAGGGCCACAGCTGGGGTGCCTTTACCTCAACACGACACAAATATCAATCACTGGGATCTTCTGGGGTGCCAATCGCACAGGTCCTTTTAATATACAGGGACTCAAGGTACCCAAAGATTGTGTCAATGGGCTCAGCCAGATGGGGCAGTAAGCTCTTACATAGCCTAGCTCCTGGCATCGCCAGCAGACTATGGGGGTCTGTTACCCTCCAAGATAATCCCTAAGCGGCTCTCCTGGGCTCTGTTCAACGGGTCAGGGGTGGGGACTTATGGGAATTTCTTGTCACCCTCCTCGGAGTCCCTGCCTGGAGCTTCTTATTAGCCCCTCTATAAGGTCCACCATCTGGAGAGCATTATTAGGGGACAACTGTCCAACCCAGCATTGGAGGAGGTGGGATAAACCCTCCAGAATTTATCAGCCACTCTGCAGTCCACCATGGAAGTGGTAGAGACAGTACCTCGCGCTGCAACCACTTCTGGCATCAGGTGCAGCAAGTCATAACATTGGGACCTGGACTGCTTGGAAGGGTTAAACGCCCACTGATGAGTCTGATCTAACATTTATACAAAGTCCTGCCAGGATCTCACCCTTAACAACGGTGTAGTCCAGCTCAGCCAGCAGGTCATGATAGGCCTTCTGGAGACCTGATTAGAGATGAGCGGACCCATGAAAGTTTGGTTTGGTGGGTTCCGCTGGACTTTAGATAAAGTTTGGTTTGGGTTACGGACTTGATTCGAAACTCAATATATGTCACTAATTGGGCAGTTCAGGTCTCCGTCCACATACAGCCAGCCAGAAACAGATCACTTCTGGGTGAGGGTGGGTATTTGATTTTTGGGGTGCACACTACATACGATAACGCTGTTATAACCCCTAGTGTGGGTCATTCAAACACTCCAAGCAGCTCGCAGTGGGCTGAGCACCGAGCGTACCTGAGCACAGCGATGCTCGCTCAAGTGGTTTGCATATGTAAGGCATCCAAACTCTGTTTTTGTAAGGTTTGGGTTTGGTACAAACATTGACACCAAACTTTGGGTTTGCTCATCTTTAGTCCTGATGCCAGAAACGGAACAATGACTTCCGTCCATTGGTCCCGGGTAGATCCTCCCTCTCGGCTACTCTCTCAGGCCCCCTTCACACGTCCGTGAAAATCACGCACATGTTTCACAGACGTGTCAAGGGTGCGTGTTCCCCTCCGTGTGCCATGTTTATGGCACTACGTGTGTTCTCTGTGTGTTATACGTAATAACACACGGAGAACGGAAAGCCCCGCCTTACCTTTTTCTTCCGGAGCTGTCTGTGGTGCTGACTGACAGCGCCCAGCACAGGCCACGCCCCGCTGACGCTGCTTCTGGCCCCCAGTGAAGAAGATGCGTTGTTCAAATTCACTGGGGGACGGATGCAGGTGACAGCAGCGGCAGAGACTGCAGGGCTCGTGGAGGTGAGTTTGTGTTTATTTATTTTTTTAAAATGACACGTGTGTTTCTCCGGCGCGTGTCACGTGGGCCCACATCCACACCCGTGCTGCCGGAGAAACACGGACATGCATCCATGTGGAGCACACGGCACACGTCTGCTCCACACGGAGGCACGGGCCAATGGCTAAACACGTGGGTGCACATAAACCCATTGATTTGAATGGGTTTATGTGTGCCCGTGTCTCCGGTACATGCGGGCACGGACCTAGTACGTACCGGAGACACGTGCGTGTGAAGGGGGCCTCAAACATATCCAGATAGGTCTCAACGTCATCAAAGTTCTGAATTTTGGGAATCGGATCACCATATGAACCGCCTTCTGGGCATTGGGAACCTCTTGTAGAGTTCCTGCAGACTGTGACATCGTCAGGTGCTGGTTGGTCTCCTGCTGTTGCTAGTTAAAAATCAGTTGCTGCCGTGTAACCTCCTGCTGCTGCTAACTAAATATTTGCTGCTGCTTAGTGGACTCCTACTGTTGCCAAGTTCACTCCTGCTGTTCTCGAGTGGCCATCACAAGTGCTTTCACCGCAGCCTCCATCTCCGCAGGTGTCCCGGATGTCCTGACTTGCGGTGTGGTTTCCGTATTGCGGTATTCTGTTCCGCCCTCCTGTGAACCCGATGGCTTGTGCGCCGTATGGAACTTCCTGCTAGCGTTTCAGGTACCTTTTCCATGTCACTGGGACAAGCTGTTTCCCTACTGGGTCGCTCTCTGGTTTGTGGGAGGGCTTTCTCTCCTGCCCTGCATTCCGGGTAATTTCGGTGTTTCATTAGGGAGCGGTGTTGGCCGGAGCCACGCCAGTCGTATTACCTGGTTAGTTTCAGTAAGTGCCTGGCTGTTTGATTTATTGGTCTTGGTTCTCGGCCCTGGTCTGCTTCCTGACTCTGCTCTGCCTTATCCCCTGACTCTGCGATACCATCTGGCTCCTGACCTCTGGCCTTCTCCTGACTACGTCCTTGTCTGTCCCTCGTGTCCCTTACATGCTCTCCTGGTTACCGGACCTCAGCCTGACTCTTGACCTTGCTCTTGTCTTCTCCCTGTGTTTAGTTGCGTCCTCCCCGCTCTGACCGGCTTGTTTGACTTCCCCGCTGCCCTCGCAGCACGCGGGTGCTCACAGTGCTATCTAGTTACTATTACACACAGAGGCACTAGCTTCTCACTCTATTCTGTGAGTGACGACACACTGGACTGGGTTTGCAGTAGGCTCTTCACCATCTCAGCCGGCTCTCCTATACACTGCAGTGCTCACCCGATTGAACACCCCTGTGTTCTCTAAGATGTGAAATTAATCAATAAAAATCTCTCCCAATTTTCAGTCGTCCGTCACCCCCATATACATTAGACTATCGGCTGAACCAGTCGATATCGTACTAGTCTAGTGTGTATGGGGACCCTAAGGCGGGCTTTATACGTTGCGACATCTCTAGCAATTGCTAGCGATGTCGAGCGTGATAGCACCCGCCCCCGTCGCACGTGCGATATGTGGTGATTGCTGCCGTAGCGAACATTATCGCTACGGCAGCTTCACACGCACATACCTGGACGGCGACGTCGCGGTGACTGCCGAACAATCCCTCCTTCAAGGGAAAGGTGCGATCGGCGTCACAGCAACGTCACCGCGACATCACTAATCGGCCGGCCAATAGAAGCGGAGGGTCGGAGATAAGCGGGACATAACATCCCGCCCACCTTCTCCCTTCCGCATTGCCGGCGGGCGCAGGTAAGGAGATGTTTGTCGCTCCTGCGGGTTTACACACAGCGATGTGTGGAGCTGCAGGAACGACAAACAACATCGTACCTGCGGTCGACCCGACATTATGGAAATGAACAACGTTCCACAGATCACCGATATTGTACGCTTCTGCGCTCGTTCATCGTCGCACCTAGGATTTACACGTTGCGATGTCGCTACCGGTGCCGGATGTGTGTCACTAATGACGTGACCCCGACGATATATCAGCAGCGATGTCGCAACGTGTAAAGCCCCCCTTAGTCCTCAGATGTCATGGGTTATACCCATGTGACCGGAAGGGGCGGGACCTCAGCCAACAAAGCTATCAGGAAGCATTATTTTCCTATTGGCTGAGGCCTGGCCCCTTCTGGTCACATGGGTATGACCTCACCACAGGTCCTGCTAGGTTGATTGTATAATTCTTATGCTAAATCTAAGAGGGGGAGGGGATAACTATGAATACTCCCCCCCCCCAGATATCTGCTCCTCAGCTGCTGTCACTCTAGAAGCTGCCGATTTTATAAACTTTACTTTCTTGGATTTCAAAACCTAAACATCCGAGCTGACCACTGCAGGTATGTATAGAATCAGTATGTATAGCACTGTATGTATAGACTCAGCCTAATAGCGCCAGTATAGCACTGTATGTATAGAATCAGCCTGATAGTGCCAGTATAGCACTGTATGTATAGAATCAGCCTGATAGCACCAGTATAGCACTGTATGTATAGACTCAGCCTAATAGCGCCAGTATAGCACTGTATGTATAGAATCAGCCTGATAGTGCCAGTATAGCACTGTATGTATAGAATCAGCCTGATAGCTCCAGTATAGCACTGTATGTATAGAATCAGCCTGATAGTGCCAGTATAGCACTGTATGTATAAAATCAGCCTGATAGTGCCAGTATAGCACTGTATGTATAGAATCAGCCTGATAGTGCCAGTATAGCACTGTATGTTTAGAATCAGCCTGATAGTGCCACTATAGCACTTTATGTATAGAATCAGCCTGATAGCACCAGTATAGCACTGTATGCATAGAATCAGCCTGATAGCACCAGTATAGCACTGTATGTATAGAATCAGCCTGATAGTGCCAGTATAGCACTGTATGTATAGACTCAGCCTGATAGCGCCAGTATAGCACTGTATGTATAGAATCAGCCTGATAGTGCCAGTATAGCTCTGTATGTAAAGAATCAGCCTGATAGTGCTAGTATAGCACTGTATGTATAGAATCATCCTGATAGTGCCAGTATAGCACTGAATGTATAGAATCAGCCTGATAGCTCCAGTATAGCACTGTATGTATAGAATCAGCCTGATAGTGCCAGTATAGCACTGTATGCATAGAATCAGCCTGATAGTGCCAGTATAGCACTGTATGTATAGAATCAGCCTGATAGTGCCAGTATAGCACTGTATGTATAGAATCAGCCTGATAGTGCCAGTATAGCACTGTATGTATAGAATCAGCCTGATAGTGCCAGTATAGCACTGTATGTATAGAATCAGCCTGATAGCGCCAGTATAGCACTGTATGTATAGAATCAGCCTGATAGTGCCAGTATAGCACTGTATGTATAGAATTAGCCTGATAGCGCCAGTATAACACTGTATGTATAGAATCAGCCTGATAGTGCCAGTATAGCACTGTATGTATAGAATCAGCCTGATAGTGCCAGTATAGCACTGTATGTATAGAATCAGCCTGATAGTGCCAGTATAGCACTGTATGTATAGAATCAGCCTGATAGTGCCAGTATAGCATTGTATGTATAGAATCAGCCTGATAGGGCCAGTATAGCATTGTATGTATAGAATCAGCCTGATAGTGCCAGTATAGCATTGTATGTATAGAATCAGCCTGATAGTGCCAGTATAGCATTGTATGTATAGAATCAGCCTGATAGCGCCAGTATAGCACTGTATGTATAGAGTCAGCCTGATAGTGCCAGTATAGCACTGTATGTATAGAATCAGCATGATAGTGCCAGTATAGCACTGTATGTATAGAATCAGCATGATAGTGCCAGTATAGCACTGTATGTATAGAATCAGGCTGATAGCGCCAGTATAGCACTGTATGTATAGAATCAGCCTGATAGCGCCAGTATAGCATTGTATGTATAGAATCAGCCTGATAGCGCCAGTATAGCACTGTATGTATAGAATCAGCCTGATAGTGCCAGTATAGCACTGTATGTATAGAATCAGCCTGATAGGGCCAGTATAGCACTGTATGTATAGAATCAGCCTGATAGTGCCAGTATAGCACTGTATGTATAGAATCAGCCCAATAGCGCCAGTATAGCACTGTATGTATAGAATCAGCCCGATAGTGCCAGTATAGCACTGTATGTATAGAATCAGCCTGATAGTGCCAGTATAGCACTGTATGTATAGAATCAGCCTGATAGTGCCAGTATAGCACTTTATGTATAGAATCAGCCTGATAGTGCCAGTATAGCACTGTATGTATAGAATCAGCCCGATAGTGCCAGTATAGCACTGTATGTATAGAATCAGCCTGATAGTGCCAGTATAGCACTGTATGTATAGAATCAGCCTGATAGTGCCAGTATAGCACTGTATGTATAGAATCACCCTGATAGTGCCAGTATAGCACTGTATCTATAGAATCAGCCTGATAGGGCCAGTATAGCACTGTATGTATAGAATCAGCCTGATAGTGCCATTATAGCACTGTATGTATAGAATCAGCCTGATAGTGCCAGTATAGCACTGTATGTATAGAATCAGCCTGATAGTGCCAATATAGCACTGTATGTATAGAATCAGCCTGATAGCACCAGTATAGCACTGTATGTATAGAATCAGCCTGATAGCGTCAGTATAGCATTGTATGTATAAAATCAGCCTGATAGCACCAGTATAGCACTGTATGTATAGAATCAGCCTGATAGTGCCAGTATAGCACTGTATGTATAGAATCAGCCTGATAGGGCCAGTATAGCACTGTATGGATAGAATCAGCATGATAGCACCAGTATAGCACTGTATGTATAGAATCAGCCTGATAGTGCCAGTATATCTCTGTATGTAAAGAATCAGCCTGATAGTGCTAGTATAGCACTGTATGTATAGAATCATCCTGATAGTGCCAGTATAGCACTGAATGTATAGAATCAGCCTGATAGCTCCAGTATAGCACTGTATGTATAGAATCAGCCTGATAGTGCCAGTATAGCACTGTATGTATAGAATCAGCCTGATAGTGCCAGTATAGCACTGTATGTATAGAATCAGCCTGATAGTGCCAGTATAGCACTGTATGTATAGAATCAGCCTGATAGTGCCAGTATAGCACTGTATGTATAGAATCAGCCTGATAGTGCCAGTATAGCACTGTATGTATAGAATTAGCCTGATAGCGCCAGTATAGCACTGTATGTATAGAATCAGCCTGATAGTGCCAGTATAGCACTGAATGTATAGAATCAGCCTGATAGCTCCAGTATAGCACTGTATGTATAGAATCAGCCTGATAGTGCCAGTATAGCACTGTATGTATAGAATCAGCCTGATAGTGCCAGTATAGCACTGTATGTATAGAATCAGCCTGATAGTGCCAGTATAGCACTGTATGTATAGAATCAGCCTGATAGTGCCAGTATAGCACTGTATGTATAGAATCAGCCTGATAGTGCCAGTATAGCACTGTATGTATAGAATTAGCCTGATAGCGCCAGTATAGCACTGTATGTATAGAATCAGCCTGATAGTGCCAGTATAGCACTGTATGTATAGAATTAGCCTGATAGCGCCAGTATAACACTGTATGTATTGAATCAGCCTGATAGTGCCAGTATAGCACTGTATGTATAGAATCAGCCTGATAGTGCCAGTATAGCACTGTATGTATAGAATCAGCCTGATAGTGCCAGTATAGCACTGTATGTATAGAATCAGCCTGATAGTGCCAGTATAGCATTGTATGTATAGAATCAGCCTGATAGTGCCAGTATAGCATTGTATGTATAGAATCAGCCTGATAGTGCCAGTATAGCATTGTATGTATAGAATCAGCCTGATAGTGCCAGTATAGCATTGTATGTATAGAATCAGCCTGATAGCGCCAGTATAGCACTGTATGTATAGAGTCAGCCTGATAGCGCCAGTATAGCACTGTATGTATAGAATCAGCATGATAGTGCCAGTATAGCACTGTATGTATAGAATCAGCATGATAGTGCCAGTATAGCACTGTATGTATAGAATCAGCCTGATAGCGCCAGTATAGCACTGTATGTATAGAATCAGCCTGATAGTGCCAGTATAGCATTGTATGTATAGAATCAGCCTGATAGCGCCAGTATAGCACTGTATGTATAGAATCAGCCTGATAGTGCCAGTATAGCACTGTATGTATAGAATCAGCCTGATAGTGCCAGTATAGCACTGTATGTATAGAATCAGCCTGATAGTGCCAGTATAGCACTGTATGTATAGACTCAGCCTGATAGTGCCAGTATAGCACTGTATGTATAGAATCAGCATGATAGTGCCAGTATAGCACTGTATGTATAGAATCAGCCTGATAGTGCCAGTATAGCATTGTATGTATAGAATCAGCCTGATAGCGCCAGTATAGCACTGTATGTATAGAATCAGCATGATAGTGCCAGTATAGCACTGTATGTATAGAATCAGCCTGATAGCGCCAGTATAGCACTGTATGTATAGACTCAGCCTGATAGCGCCAGTATAGCATTGTATGTATAGAATCAGCCTGATAGCGCCAGTATAGCACTGTATGTATAGAATCAGCCTGATAGTGCCAGTATAGCACTGTATGTATAGAATCAGCCTGATAGGGCCAGTATAGCACTGTATGTATAGAATCAGCCTGATAGTGCCAGTATAGCACTGTATATATAGAATCAGCCCAACAGCGCCAGTATAGCACTGTATGTATAGAATCAGCCCGATAGTGCCAGTATAGCACTGTATGTATAGAATCAGCCCGATAGTGCCAGTATAGCACTGTATGTATAGAATCAGCCTGATAGTGCCAGTATAGCACTGTATGTATAGAATCAGCCTGATAGTGCCAGTATAGCACTGTATGTATAGAATCAGCCCGATAGTGCCAGTATAGCACTGTATGTATAGAATCAGCCTGATAGTGCCAGTATAGCACTGTATGTATAGAATCAGCCTGATAGTGCCAGTATAGCACTGTATGTATAGAATCAGCCTGATAGTGCCAGTATAGCACTGTATGGATAGAATCAGCCTGATAGCGCCAGTATAGCACTGTATGTATAGAATCAGCCTGATAGTGCCAGTATAGCACTGTATGTATAGAATCAGCCTGATAGCGCCAGTATAGCACTGTATGTATAGAATCAGCCTGATAGTGCCAGTATAGCACTGTATGTATAGAATCAGCCTGATAGTGCCAGTATAGCACTGTATGTATAGAATCAGTCTGATAGCACCAGTATAGCACTGTATGTATAGAATCAGCCTGATAGCGCCAGTATAGCACTGTGTGATTAGAATCAGCCTGATAGCGCCAGTATAGCACTGTATGTATAGAATCAGCCTGATAGCGCCAGTATAGCACTGTATGTATAGAATCAGCCTGATAGTGCCAGTATAGCACTGTATGTATAGAATCAGCCTGATAGTGCCAGTATAGCACTGTATGTATAGAATCAGCCTGATAGCACCAGTATAGCACTGTATGTATAGAATCAGCCTGATAGCGCCAGTATAGCACTGTATGTATAGACTCAGCCTGATAGCTCCAGTATAGCACTGTATGTATAGAATCAGCCTGATAGTGCCAGTATAGCACTGTATGTATAGAATCAGCCTGATAGTGCCAGTATAGCACTGTATGTATAGAATCAGCCTGATAGTGCCAGTATAGCACTGTATGGATAGAATCAGCCTGATAGCGCCAGTATAGCACTGTATGTATAGAATCAGCCTGATAGTACCAGTATAGCACTGTATGTATAGAATCAGCCTGATAGCGCCAGTATAGCACTCTATGTATAGAATCAGCCTGATAGTGCCAGTATAGCACTGTATGTATAGAATCAGCCTGATAGCACCAGTATAGCACTGTATGTATAGAATCAGCCTGATAGCGCCAGTATAGCACTGTATGTATAGACTCAGCCTGATAGCTCCAGTATAGCACTGTATGTATAGAATCAGCCTGATAGTGCCAGTATAGCACTGTATGTATAGAATCAGCCTGATAGTGCCAGTATAGCACTGTATGTATAGAATCAGCCTGATAGCGCCAGTATAGCACTGTATGTATAGACTCAGCCTGATAGTGCCAGTATAGCACTGTATGTATAGAATCAGCCTGATAGCGCCAGTATAGCACTGTATGTATAGACTCAGCCTGATAGTGCCAGTATAGCACTGTATGTATAGAATCAGCCTGATAGCGCCAGTATAGCACTGTATGTATAGAATCAGCCTGATAGCGCCAGTATAGCACTGTGTGTATAGAATCAGCCTGATAGCGCCAGTATAGCACTGTATGTATAGAATCAGCCTGATAGCGCCAGTATAGCACTGTATGTATAGAATCAGCCTGATAGTGCCAGTATAGCACTGTATGTATAGAATCAGCCTGATAGTGCCAGTATAGCACTGTATGTATAGAATCAGCCTGATAGCACCAGTATAGCACTGTATGTATAGAATCAGCCTGATAGTGCCAGTATAGCACTGTATGTATAGAATCAACCTGATAGCGCCAGTATAGCACTGTATGTATAGAATCAGCCTGATAGTGCCAGTATAGCACTGTATGTATAGACTCAGCCTGATAGCTCCAGTATAGCACTGTATGTATAGAATCAGCCTGATAGTGCCAGTATAGCACTGTATGTATAGAATCAGCCTGATAGTGCCAGTATAGCACTGTATGTATAGAATCAGCCTGATAGTGCCAGTATAGCACTGTATGTATAGAATCAGCCTGATAGCGCCAGTATAGCACTGTATGTATAGACTCAGCCTGATAGCTCCAGTATAGCACTGTATGTATAGAATCAGCCTGATAGCGCCAGTATAGCACTGTATGTATAGAATCAGCCTGATAGTGCCAGTATAGCACTGTATGTATAGAATCAGCCTGATAGCGCCAGTATAGCACTGTATGTATAGAATCAGCCTGATAGTGCCAGTATAGCACTGTATGTATAGAATCAGCCTGATAGTGCCAGTATAGCACTGTATGTATAGAATCAGTCTGATAGCACCAGTATAGCACTGTATGTATAGAATCAGCCTGATAGCGCCAGTATAGCACTGTGTGTATAGAATCAGCCTGATAGCGCCAGTATAGCACTGTATGTATAGAATCAGCCTGATACCGCCAGTATAGCACTGTATGTATAGAATCAGCCTGATAGTGCCAGTATAGCACTGTATGTATAGAATCAGCCTGATAGTGCCAGTATAGCACCGTATGTATAGAATCAGCCTGATAGCACCAGTATAGCACTGTATGTATAGAATCAGCCTGATAGCGCCAGTATAGCACTGTATGTATAGACTCAGCCTGATAGCTCCAGTATAGCACTGTATGTATAGAATCAGCCTGATAGTGCCAGTATAGCACTGTATGTATAGAATCAGCCTGATAGTGCCAGTATAGCACTGTATGTATAGAATCAGCCTGATAGTGCCAGTATAGCACTGTATGGATAGAATCAGCCTGATAGCGCCAGTATAGCACTGTATGTATAGAATCAGCCTGATAGTGCCAGTATAGCACTGTATGTATAGAATCAGCCTGATAGCGCCAGTATAGCACTGTATGTATAGAATCAGCCTGATAGTGTCAGTATAGCACTGTATGTATAGAATCAGCCTGATAGCACCAGTATAGCACTGTATGTATAGAATCAGCCTGATAGCGCCAGTATAGCACTGTATGTATAGACTCAGCCTGATAGCTCCAGTATAGCACTGTATGTATAGAATCAGCCTGATAGTGCCAGTATAGCACTGTATGTATAGAATCAGCCTGATAGCGCCAGTATAGCACTGTGTGTATAGAATCAGCCTGATAGCGCCAGTATAGCACTGTATGTATAGAATCAGCCTGATAGCGCCAGTATAGCACTGTATGTATAGAATCAGCCTGATAGTGCCAGTATAGCACTGTATGTATAGAATCAGCCTGATAGTGCCAGTATAGCACTGTATGTATAGAATCAGCCTGATAGTGCCAGTATAGCACTGTATGTATAGAATCAGCCTGATAGCGCCAGTATAGCACTGTATGTATAGAATCAGCCTGATAGTGCCAGTATAGCACTGTATGTATAGAATCAGCCTGATAGCGCCAGTATAGCACTGTATGTATAGAATCTGCCTGATAGTGCCAGTATAGCACTGTATGTATAGAATCAGCCTGATAGTGCCAGTATAGCACTGTATGTATAGAATCAGCCTGATAGTGCCAGTATAGCACTGTATGTATAGAATCAGCCTGATAGTGCCAGTATAGCACTGTATGTATAGAATCAGCCTGATAGTGCCAGTATAGCACTGTATGTATAGAATCAGCCTGATAGTGCCAGTATAGCACTGTATGTATAGAATCAGCCTGATAGTGCCAGTATAGCACTGTATGTATAGAATCAGCCTGATAGTGCCAGTATAGCACTGTATGTATAGAATCAGCCTGATAGCGCCAGTATAGCACTGTATGTATAGAATCAGCCTGATAGCGCCAGTATAGCACTGTATGTATAGAATCAGCCTGATAGTGCCAGTATAGCACTGGCTTTAGGTTATATAGGAAAATCCTAGTGATTGGCTCATTTTGAAAAAGAAAGACAGTTAAAATTGTCTCCAAATTTGATAAAAAGGAGCAAGTTACACCTGAAGAGATGAGAAAAGCAATAATGAATCAGGATGTAAATGTTAGTAAGAGAAATGTCTGATAATATTAAAGTCTCTCGGAAGTGGAGTCCCAGTAATGACGGCAAATCACAAATATCACATTTTCCAGTTGGTAACAGCTTAGCTCGGTGCATTTGGAGCCTTAGTAATGGAAGTAATGGGTATTGTCCGCTGTCACCGCTATCTGCAGGCCGGTGACATCAGAGCGGTGCCATCACCCATGGGCCGCACCATGATTCACGATGTCCAGTACAGGCAGAATACGGAGACAAAGCTGCTATTTCCATTCTTTGTAAAGATTAAATGCTAAAATAGTTTAGTGTTTGTGGGTCATTGCAGCGGAGCTTTATCCTGTAATGAGGCGGCCAATTAATTGGTGAACGGATGACGTCTAGGATCTCTGTATTTATCTAACAATAGCCAGCGGCTACAAAGAACATCCTTGTGTGTGCATGAAAAGTGGAAAATGGAGCAGGGGAAGAAACAACAGCTATTATGTAACAAGCCTCGGGACAAGGAGACGCCTGGCTGCAAAGTAACCTCTCTATATAGGTGCAGAATTGGAGGCGCAAGGGGTAGGAAGGCGGGGGTCACCCATGTCCCCAAATCATGGGCAGGAAATAGGAATGGGCACGCGGTGGACGCAGCGAGCCACGACAAGTATACAGGTGTCACGGCCAGGTGTACGGGCAGGCCCAGGAGGTGGATCCACTGGACCGAACTCCTAGATGGTAGGAAAGAGTCCGGCAGCTGGAACACTAGAAACAGCAGAACAGTCCTTGCACACGGGAATAGCGGAGAAGTCCCTGGGACCACGGAGTTACGGGTGGTAGTCCGGGTGACGCAGCTCAGGTTCGGAAGCCGAGATGATGTCAGGCGGGGTCCGGAACCTTGGGAGCAAGATGACGGGTCACCGCAGGGATCCGAGATGGTGCGGACTGTCAGGATGGCAGATGGACAGGGTTCGGGGTTCAGGATACGGCAGACTGGATGGCGAGGCAAGCACGGCTCTACAAAGAGAGATAGGTGAGTACATGCACGGAAACACCAGGAGACCTGACTCCTAGCTTAGGGAACACGAAGATCAGGCCCCGCCCCCTTGGACAATACACCCCTATATACCCTGTACCTGATTAGCCTCATTACCTGTTAATGGACGCTGGCCCTTTAAGAAAGGGTCAGTGACCGCGCGCGCGCCCTAATGCGCACGCGCGCAGCCCGGGTGCCAGAAGCCAGGGAAGGAGGCTGAGAAGAGGACGCAGGGGAGCCGGCCAGGGCCTGGGAAGGCGTCGGGCGCCGCGATCGGGGACCAGGGGGCCTGGGAAGGACGGGGACCGGAGGCTGGAGAGCGGGGAGCGTGGCAGGTGAGCCGGGGAGCGGGGCTGAGGACCCGGGGAGCGGAGCAGAGGACCCGGGGAGGGGAGACAAGGACCCGGGGAGCGTGACAACAGGACGCGTACATGTGAGAGTAAAATCTGGCAAGATGGGTGATATTGGCAGTTTAGTTTCTATGGGATTTGTATGAATAAACTGTACATAAACACATATCAGCAGTGGGACTAGTCCAGACTATGCAGATATGCCCTGCTGGAGCCCTTTCATTATGTGCCCCATACTAGCTGATACATGCCGCCCGATCCACTGGCAGCCTGTATCGGGCAATGGCTGCATGATCTCAGCCACACTCTGCAATTCTGCGGCGTTTCACATAAGTGAATAGCCTAAAAGCCGCCCAGTGCCGAGGATTGACAGGTCTCTGTCTACATGCGCCATAGGGAGAGACCTGTCAATCAAGGGCAGTGGCAGAGGAGAAGCCTCCGGGGACCCACCTGTCCAACTAGTCTCCAGCGCGGCCTCATCCCCAGGGGCTTTTAAAGTATTGTAAGATGGCAACTGGTTACATTGCAAATAGCCACTATGTCTCCCAGAGATGGTTGTCCTCTAAGATGTAAACCTGGAATGTCTACTCTGGTACCTGTAGTGCCACAAGCTTTGTTAAGAAGTTCAATGGCCAGGTTTACGAATAGCTGGAGATATGGATGGGTCTGGCTGTCCATATACCTCCACCCAAGCTCAGGTGTTTTAATGAGACTGTTTGTTTGACACATGGCAGTCTACATACATAGTCTGTAAGGCGGAAGGAAGACCTTATGTCCATCTAGTGCAGCCTGTTTTAGTGCAGCTGTTCTCCAGTGTTGAACCAGGGGAAGGTAAAACCCACAGAGTAGGAGACCATTTTCTTCATAGGGAAAAATATTCTTTCCCGACTCCTAAACTGGGTCACCTATCTACCTGTAATATTATGTTATTCATAACCTTCTATACTGTTGCTATCAAGAAAAGCCTCCATTCCTCTCTTACATTCATTCAGTGAGTGGCCATCACCACTTCCCCAGGAGGAGAGTTCCAGAGCCTCACTGCTCTTACCGTGAAGAACCCTCTTCTATGCTGATGTAGGAATTTTCTTTCCTCCAATCGAAGAGAATGTCCCCTTGTTCTTGTCACAGTCCTTGGCACAAACAGATCATCAGTCTGTGAGAAGAAGCCTCGGAGAGAGCACATGGTTAGACAATCAGTGTGTGTGGAGGCTGCTAAACAGTGGATACAGGTATTAAAGCCTCTCTGAGGGAAAAAAGGCTCCGCTTCGTCTGACCTGGTCAGTGTATGGAGCGCTGTAATGCCCCTAAAAGACGCTCTGGAGAAATCCGTGTAGGAATACTGGCCAGGGTCAGTGAGTGATAGCTCCTCTGGGATACTACTGTGGAGAAGTGTATCCGAACCTGTGTGGGCGTACCCCGAGGGTAATGGATTTGAAACCCATGTTTGTGTGACATGTACCAGGAGTGCAGTTTATATCTGTCCAAATAAAGCGGCTGAACACAAGGGAATTACCTGCAAAGCAGGCAAGGACTGAAGGACTTCTATAAGAAGAACGTAAATCATGGTCGCCATATTTGGTCACGAGTTCCCCCACATACACAGGATTGAGGGTTCATTACAGCCCGGAGTCTGTGACCCTCCTCCAAGAATGGACTTTGTATGTAACGGTGAGGAGTTGTGGCATGTAATCTTTCTAGTGGAGGCCTCATTGGTCAATCGGGCACTGCGAGACACTGTGGGTGAGCAGAGCACTGCATCCCGATCTGTGTGGCCTCCTCAGGGGAAGACCAAGTCTCTCGAAGTGTTATCTGAACTGCAGTGAGATCTAAGTGTATGGAAGGTATGGAAATGGATGATGTAACGGAGAAATATTCATGCCTGCTTATGGTAAGTAAACTGCACATGAAGGGGAACCGTGTCTACTACCGGTATCTGTTGTATATAGTTGTTGCCAAGCTGAAGTTTCTTAAAAAATGTATATTTTTGGATTTTGGTCTCTCCTCTTAGTTTGAGGTCAATCATCTGGTCCTGTCCTGCCGTATTCAATGATAACCGGCTGTCTGCGGATGTGTATTGCCCAGGTAATGACCACCACACTCCTAGCAAGGCTGCACATTTTCACATAGCATGGTGGGTTGTAGGAGACGAGAACCTCACCCACGATCCCGGGCCCCGGACACGTTACACATTTTCACATAGCATGGCGGGTTGTAGGAGAAGAGTACCTCACCCACGATCCCGAGCCCGGACACATTACACATTTTCATATAGCATGGCGGGTTGTAGGAGACGAGTACCTCGCCCACGATCCCGAGCCCGGACACATTACACATTTTCATATAGCATGGGGGATTGTAGGAGAAGAGTACCTCACCCACGATCCCGGGCCCGGACACATTACACATTTTCACATAGCATGGCGGGTTGTAGGAGACGAGTACCTCGCCCACGATCCCGAGCCCGGACACATTACACATTTTCATACAGCATGGGGGATTGTAGGAGAAGAGTACCTCGCCCACGATCCCGGGCCCGGACACATTACACATTTTCATATAGCATGGGGGATTGTAGGAGAAGAGTACCTCGCCCACGATCCCGAGCCCCGGGCACGTTACACATTTTCATATAGCATGACGGGTTGTAGGAGACGAGTACCTCGCCCACGATCCCGAGCCCCGGACACATTACACATTTTCATATAGCATGGGGGATTGTAGGAGAAGAGTACCTCACCCACAATCCCGGGCCCGGACACATTACACATTTTCACATAGCATGGCGGGTTGTAGGAGACGAGTACCTCGCCCACGATCCCGAGCCCGGACACATTACACATTTTCATACAGCATGGGGGATTGTAGGAGAAGAGTACCTCGCCCACGATCCCGGGCCCGGACACATTACACATTTTCACATAGCATGGCGGGTTGTAGGAGACGAGTACCTCGCCCACGATCCCGAGCCCGGACACATTACACATTTTCATACAGCATGGGGGATTGTAGGAGAAGAGTACCTCGCCCACGATCCCGAGCCCCGGGCACGTTACACATTTTCATATAGCATGACGGGTTGTAGGAGAAGAGTACCTCGCCCACGATCCCGGGCCCCGGACACGTTACACATTTTCATATAGCATGGCGGGTTGTAGGAGAAGAGTACCTCGCCCATGATCCCGGGCCCCGGGCACGTTACATATTTTCATATAGCATGACGGGTTGTAGAATAAGAGTACCTCACCCACGATCCCGGGCCCCGGGCACGTTACACATTTTCATATAGCATGGCGGGTTGTAGAATAAGAGTACCTCGCCCACGATCCCGAGCCCCGGGCACGTTACATATTTTCATATAGCATGGCGGGTTGTAGAATAAGAGTACCTCGCCCACGATCCCGGGCCCCGGACACGTTACACATTTTCATATAGCATGGCGGGTTGTAGAATAAGAGTACCTCGCCCACGATCCCGGGCCCCGGACACGTTACACATTTTCATATAGCATGGCGGGTTGTAGAATAAGAGTACCTCGCCCACGATCCCGAGCCCCGGGCACGTTACATATTTTCATATAGCATGGGGGGGTTGTAGGAGAAGAGTACCTCACCCACGATCCCGGGCCCCGGACACATTATACATTTTCATATAGCATGGCGGGTTGTAGAATAAGAGTACCTCGCCCGCGATCCCGGGCCCGGCCGCCTTCACCTTACATAGTGACAAAAAAAAAGAACCAACAAGTTTTGAACACATTTTGTACATGATGATCTCATAAAAAACTAATAAAACAGTAAAAAATTACCTATTTTGAAGAACTTACTGTAGTTTATATAAGATTATAGCGACCGCAGATGATGTATCTTATTATGTAACCATCCACCACCTGCAGAATGGAGGAAGAGTGAATCTGAGGTTTCGGGGCTTTGGTACAACATGTCCTAATAAGAAGCGCGGCTGCAGCACAATGCCACGCTGATTACTAGTAACGTCGTGTTTGCAGTCACGGTTTGCCCCAATTTAGCACATTCGCTTCAGGCACTTTGGCTCCGAGGATCTTTCCCAGGTATAAAGCACAATGAGGGTTATGTCTCGATAAAGTTAAGCTCTGAATTACCGAGCAGCCTCATGTATATAATAGACTATATTCATATTATACATATATTTGCCTTATCTATCCACCAGGCAATTGGCAATTAATTACTTGATTAAAAAAATAGCTTATGTAAATTAGCAGCACTTGGTATTTGGAGATGATCAATTAGCTGCACCAGCATTCAATTGTTACAAAAAAACATGGACGCCTAAAAGAACATGTGAAAGTTCATCAAAGGGTGCACCTGTTATATGTACCGGTGTATTCAAGGAAAATAGCCATTAGTCGGCACTTACTGTGCTCGGTACATGTGTAGGAGGGTGTCAGAGCCCCCTGCAATGTAAAGTGGATGGTGATGGAAAGTAAATGTTAACAATGTGTAGTGAGGTTATTAGTCAGATGGCAGAGTGGGGAATGTTAAGTAGGATAGTGCAAGGTAAAGGTTTAGGATGCCATTTGTAGGAAGTAATGTAAAGTATAGCAATGTTATGTAGATGGACTTCTTTAGTAATAGAAACAGTGAATGTTAGGTCCAGGGGTGGCACTAGTGTTGAGCAGAGGGAGAGACTTCCTGGTTACAAGAGAGAGAGCGGTTCTGTTTAGGTTCTACCTAGCAGGAGAAGGGCCCAGCTGCCGGGATCAGTCCTGAAAACCTGATGCCAATCTGAAGAGGTCTGGAGCTTCAGGCTCATCCCGTCTGGGCTTGTTGAAGCCTTCCAGGCATGACGAGTAGGGGAGTTGGATTGAGGAAGACGGGATAATCCTAATGTGACTCTAAACCACTAAAAGTCACAAGTGTGCAAGAAGGATGTCAGGAACCTAGGTGTAATGAGGTGCATGACTGCTAGAGGCTGCAAGTACCCTAGTGGGAGAGGTCTGTAGACTAGTCAATCAAATCGAGTCAAAAGCCAGGAGGTAACGTGAATGCAAAGGGAGCGAGAGAAGTCAAAGTCTCATGAAAGCCAAGGGTCAGTAGCCAGGAAGGAGCGTAAATATCTGAAGGGGAACATAGACAAGGTCGGGGTACAAGCCGGAGGCCAAGAAAACACAGAAAGCCAAAGGTCAGGGAAAAAGGGAGTTCAGTCAGAACAGGGGAGGAGAGGGAACGAGGAACGGAACAAAGGTAGTAGGACAAGATCAGAGCCATTCATGAGAACGAGAAACATATACTGCAAGGCAGGAACTATAACTGGCGGCCTTTCCAGGTCAAAAGGCTCCAAGATAAGGGAGAGCGATCACCCAGAACAAGGCACTACCGAATAGGCTCCTCCCACTGGGCCTAGAACCAGAAAATACAACACACACAAACATATTGCCATTGTATGAAAGCAGAGCCACCAGAAACAATCATGACACCTGGGTATCGAAGACCCATGTGAACCACTCCTGAGGGTATTGACAGAGAGAGGAAAAGTTGTGGCTGCTCATACAGTAACCTGGGAATGACGAAGCTGCCGCCGCACCTATAATTGTGATCTTAGAGGGAAGGAATTCCCCAGTCAGAGAGGAAGAACATTGAACAACTTGCTATGCAACCTATAACTAAAAGTAAAGACTGTTGTGTTAAAGAAACCCTGGTGCGGTGTGAACTCTGTCCGGCAGCCCCTGCAAGTGTGTATGGGAAGATGACCGGCGTCATCCAGGAGCAAGTAAGTGCCATGCACCCTACACGGAAATGCACCCACAACCAGGGTACCGTTGACAAGGGAGTGCGGCGTCCGTGCTGCCCGGTGTCCTCCTCCTTCAACGGGGCCTAACTAGAAATGGTGCAGGAGTTGTACCTGGGCCCTAGAGCCAAAAGGGACTTAAAAGGCCACTTTGGGCTTTGTGAGATGTTATGTTTCACTTTTTGACGTGCCTCCTTGAAGGTCTCTATGAGTATTTCTTATGCAGACAGATAACGATGGGGCAGCAGAGACAGCTAGATGGAACAAAGGACAAAGTGGTGGCTGAATAAAAACAGAAGGCGCAAAAAGTAAGCAGAGTATGGTTATAATCTAGGCAGAGCAGGAAATCGGTCAACCCCTGAGCCGGCCTACAAATTCTGGAAACTGTATCAGTGGTTTGTTTCAAGTTTTTAAAGCAGCCAAACTGTTTCAAGTGTGTCACGGCCTGATGTGATCTCAGGGGAATCTGGGATCAGAAGATCACAGCACATTATACATTACAGATCCACTTTACTGCCTGCTCGTCGTTTACCCTGAGCTGAAGAGTAATTAATTCCATGCGGCACTGAAGGGGTTATGGTTCCTTTCTATCCTGCAGTGATCTAAAAGGTAGTTGTAACTTCAGCTTCAGCCACTCCCTTCTGCTATATATATCCGCTCCTTACTCCTCTCTATGCCGGCTATAGCTCATACCTATGCTGCCCATGTTGAAGGAGCTTGTCTCTGCATAGCTGTGGTGCCGTTAGTATTGAGGCTGCAAAGTTTTCTACTGAGGAATCCAAGGAGTGTAATTTGTTGCCTTTCCCCACCTGTTTGTCTTCCCTTCCTCGTGTTGTCTTGTTGCATCTCACTATCCTTCAGTAGTCAGGGTAAGTGCAGGGTCAGCGAGGGCCTGGGCACTTGTTTTCACTGATTGTTGGCTGCAGAATGTGTTGATAATCCGTCACTGAGGTCTCTGTCATGGGGAAATTTTACCTCTTCTATTTTTTTCTTTTAGGATTTTCCTTTATTTCTCCAATTTGCCACATTTCTATTCCAGCTCTGAAGCTGGGACATGAAGGTTTTACTGCGCTGAAGAATTTAGGCAAAGATATGTTATAATACCGTTCTGCTACAGATGCAAACATGTCAGTTCTTCTTGCAGCATCTAGAGCAGGGGTGCAAAACTGGCAGCCCTCATCGGCATCGTGTTTGGTCACATGTATGTTCCATGTCATGGAGAAGACCATTGGTGGGTTGCACCATAAGGACGGGCAATTATAAATGGTGGGCTGTGACGTTCTTTCTGGGACAGCCATATTTATCACAATGGGTCCTTGGGAGTTTGAACTTGTATAGTACAGCAAGGAGTAGATGAGATGTAGAGGTGGCAGTACGAGTGCTGTTATATTAATTGTAGTGTATGGGAGAATGGAAACACTCGACTGTTTCAGAATCTGGCACATAGTTGTCATGCGCCGTCCGTATTCATGCATGCGGATTACTTCTACTGCATCGGACTCTGTTCACATTGCAGAGTCTGACCGACAACCTGGTCTCTCTTAAGTGCTCAGGTCGGCTGGGCATCGGCTGAGTTGTTCCACTGCTCCTAGTCATGCAGGAGTTAATCCTTGTGGCGTAGCGTGCTGAGAGCCAGGTTGCTACTTTCCTTCCACAGCTGGTCTCCTCCTATTTAAGGCTGGGGTGCAGTAGGAGATCGCCGAAGATAGTCTCTGCTTGCAGTGGTGAAATCCCGGCGTCCGTGGCATCTATTTGGTGACCAGCTAATCGTTGTTTGCTTGGTTTGAGAGTTCCCTGGTGTGAATTGCTACTACCTCTTTTCGTTTATTCCCTCTGGTGTCGTTTTGTCTCTCATCTGTGGTCATTTGTGGTGTGAGTGTTGTTCAGTTTTACCTCCTTGTCTGTGTCTTTGGGAGATTGTTACCTGGGGTCCTGCCCATCCTGGGGTTGGAGTTATTACGACAGGGCTGGACAGGCGACAGGGCTAAGTGTGGTGACCTGGACCTCCCTACCATCAAGGGTACCTCCAGGGTCAGGGCGACCGCAGGGTCCACAGTCACAATGCCAGCGTAGCACCCCCTGACATCAGTATAATGGAGAGGTCGCTTCTATCTTCACTATAAACCCTTGAGTAGGACACCTCTACCTTCCTGATAGGTGGGAGCCCTATACATAGAACCAGCACCTATTAGATATTTATTTCACATCATTTCAATATGCATTAAATGTATCAGAAAGTAATTTTAACGCCCATTTCGGTGTCCCCGCGCTGTTCTGTCCCCCTCCACCAGCAGGTACATTGCTTTACTCACCTGCCAGGACGTCCTGCAGTGGCTGCCCTGTCCTTGGTCCATGCTGCCGTCTCCCAGAGCCTGTGTACACCTCACAGGCTTCCTAGTTCTGCCCAAAGGGTGTGCGCGTGGCCATGCCCCTTTTCTTAAAGGGATACTGTACCCTGACCCAGAAGTGCCTCGCAGGTCAGCTGAGAGCTTGTAGGTATTTAAGGCACCTTCCCTTTAAAGGAGGTGCCTGGGCAACAAATTAGTAACTTTGCTAGTTCTCAGGTCCCTTAGTGCTGCTGCTGTCATTGTGCTGAGTGCTGCTGTCATTTATCTATATTTGAGTGCTGTGCCAGCTTGATGATCATCCACACCGGCCAGCTACCATGATACCCAACACTGCAAGTATCCACTCCGGCCGCTGCTGCTGTATCTACAAATCCATCCATCCTGGACTGATCCACTACTCCGCCTGCTGCTGCTGCCACTTTTACCTAAGACTGTACTGTGTCCGTGGTGCCGGCTGTCGGGGTACCACAGATCCCCTTAGGCTGCCCTCTGCCGGCTGCTTACCAGCGTGTGTACCTGCTGCCACCTTACGTGGCAGTAGTGAAGACTCATGAGCCGGTCCAGTTCACTCCTCCAGGCAAGTGAACGGTACCCTTGGTCCAGTGGACCCATGAATACAGTGCTCGCCAGTGAATATAACAATAATACTTTGGTAATATTGAGGCCCATTGGGTTGGTCCCATCTGACAGTGTAGCCTTCGGACCCGATAAGGTTGTGCAGCCCTGCTCTAGAACCTTACAAACAACTAATAAAAAGTGTAAATCTGTGTGGCTCGGCCAGCTTGGCACCACGGGGAGATGTGGCTTCATCATATAAAGCTCTCCGTCATCACCCATCGCCTCGTCTTTGTATTTTACCAGAGGCTCGGCTGAACAGTTGGCCATCAGAGGAAAGCAATTGTCTCTATAGAGTCAGGACAGTCAAAGTGCAACCCATTAAAGAGCCTTGACACTTGACGAAGGATTTGGCAGCCATCACAAAAAAACAGTGTGCCAGTAGTAGTAAGGTATAAATAAGAAATACAATTATATATATACAGTATATATCTCTGATGTTTTCTGCTCCATTTTTTGTTTTTGTTATTTTTATATGTGTAACTGTTCTGTTCATTTTCATCTCCCTAAAACATTCCTGCAAAATAATTAAACTTTCCTAGAATGAGTGAATCTTTATATGAGCCTGTTTTTTGTATATGAGCCTGTTTTTTATATATGAGCCTGTTTTTTATATATGAGCCTGTTTTTTATATATGAGCCTGTTTTTTATACTGCGAGTAGATCATTGTCATATAAAATAATAAAAGCGCCAACTAAGGTGCAAACAATAGATGAAAGCGTCTGTAGGAGTCGTCCGCTCGCTGGGATGTGAGCGGAACGTAGGAGAGGACAGAACAGAGCGACTCTTTTATCACAAAGCTTCTTACTCATAAATCAGGGACAATAAAATGAGCAGTAGATGAGGGGCTCACGTGCGCACCGAGCCGAACACATGCATTTTCGGGTAATTCCAGGACACCTGTTCTTTTAGAGCAGAGATCTCCAATTCAAGGCTCTCCAATCCATCTCTTGCGGGACTGTTAGAGATTCATCCGTTCCCGACCTGAGATTCACAGCTTCATACATTTTTATGCAGGTGTCATGCTCGGGTCAGGAGAGCCGGGGTCAGGAGAGCCGGGGTCAGGAGAGCCGGGGTCAGTCCAAGATTGTGGTCAGATCTCACACCAATTTATATGGTAGTCTGGATGCACCCTTAAAGTATGTCTACACATTCCTCCTGCGCCCCATAAACATTAGAAGAAAGTGATCTGAATGGGCCAATTTTGGTTGGATCATCCAACAATCTAATGTGTACAGCGGCCTCCTGACATTCCCCTGATGGATGATATCAGGAGCGATAAACATCAGGAAGTTTGTGTCACGGGTGACAGACAGTCATGTGGTTTCTGGCTATGGAAGGTCACAGCGTTTGGCTGCACAGAATGCTCCTGACTTTCTGTTGTTCCTGCTGTCAGTATTCAGTATAATAGGGAGCTTTCCTTCTGGATTTTTATCCTTTAGGACCCAGCAGAGCTCTCCTTCCATCCAGCTGCTGATCATCAGTACTCTCTTAAATACTCCCTTCTTCCCTAGACTAGTGCTGGTGATATTATTCAGTTTACTCTAGTTCTGGTTGCAAGCAGGTGGCTTGCTCTCATCTGTGGTATTGTTCCTGAAGCTGAACTCCAGTTTAAGTAATCTGTGGATAAGTAGTTTATGCTTTTTCCCCCGTGTGTCCTCCTTGTGTCTTCTATAATTGTTTAGTGGGGTTGATGTAGAGCTCATCCCAGTAGTTCCCTATTTAGGGTCCAGCACTAGGAATATCTATGGTCAGGTATTGGCATAGGTGTGGAACCTATCTTGGTGTGGTGAGGGATCCCAGGGACCGGCAGTAGGTTTGGTCAGGGGTCACCATCTCCCCCTTTTGTAGACGGAGGGGTCTACTTCCCTTACCTTTCGCCACTCACTTGGTACTTTCCAGTACCTTGCGTGATAGTTTGGAACTAAACGCCCAAACCTTTTTGTTCTTGAGCCACCAGTAGAGTTGTCTGGTGACTGCTTTCTCATCTTTCCATTGAAAACACATAAACACTCATTTGTTCCTGAGTGTGGGGGGTCAAGGAACGGGAGATACAATACAACAAGTGTCTGGCCAAATGAGGGCTACAACAACTGTCGGCCAAATGAGGGCTATAACAAGTGTCTGGCCAGCTTAAGCCTTCAGTTTCTGAGAAACTAATTCAAAAGTGACAATGAGTTTGACTTCACTTTGTTTTATCATTTTTTTTAAACAGTACAAGGCTATCATTACCGACTGTTTGGGCTCCATAGCAGCCGCTAAGCCATCTTCTAAGCTGCGAATACTATTGTCTTCAAGTAAATGCAATACAAATGGCTGAAGGTCATAGCTAATGCTTAAGGAAAGCAAAAAATAAAGAGTTTAAAAAAATAATTGTTCCCAAATACATGGTTACAATGAGTGGGGTGTGAGTAAAGACTTGCTTTGGGCCAGGTCATCTGCTAAAATCTATCTGTAGACCCTCGAAGTGCCAATAAATGCAAAGTACTAGTTTGGTGTCTTATCCCATACGATCCTCTGTTATGTTTTATAATAACCCTCTTTAGATCCTCTAAATATAGGATGTTCAGTGCTCGGAGGGAAGGTTTTCTTGGAACATCTTGACTATTTCAAGTGTTCTACAAGATCAATGCACCTCGGTGTTCCCTTTTATGTCAGATATCACAGAATAATGGCACTTGTAACAATATTGCACGTCTCCTCCGGATACAATATTATATTATACTCAGGAGCTTCTTATTTTAAGAAAAGGGTCGGAGGAGGGATGATTCTAAGACAAGATACATAGTGTTCTAGTTATGTGCAGCCATCATTCTGTGCCCTGCGTGGAGGGTTACCGTGAAATTACCGGAAAACTTGTAAGTCTTCTTTTCTTATAATTGCTCAGACCGCTATTTCTCCTGAATACCTCGTACACGGGAACACACGCCTATCCCCAACTCTCCTATGTTCCCCATGAGAAACTCGCTGCCGAACTCCTCCGGTAGAGTCTTACCTCCAGAGAGAACCAAAAGATCTGGTGATGACACACAACAGGTCAGATCCTTGTCTGTCGGGCAAGAATCGAGAGGTCCAAATACACATAAAGGCCGCCATACACATTGGATGTCTGCCGGCAGAACAATGGATTGGCCAATTGTACAGCTACCAGCCATCCCAGCCGTCTCTCCCAGACACACGAGCACTCTTTCGGCAAGCTCTAGGAAAACAGAAGGATTGGCAACCTGAAAATGTACATCGTTAATCCCCCAACAATCAATTGTCTGGGCCGCCATACACATTAGGCTGTTGCACAAATCCATTGATATTGGTGGGTTCACCCAACAGTTTTTTTTTTACCTTTTATGTTTTTTTTAAACTATCCTTTTGTTTTACATTTTCTGTGGATTTTATCTATTGCTTTAATAAATCTAACAGCATTGAATAGTGATTATTTTTTTATACATGGCGATCTCTGACGTGGTTTTCCATTGAGAAGCTGTCATGGCGACTCCAGACTCTTCACATTATATTAGTGGTGAGCAGTCCGGCTCTTTTTGTGATCCAGTTCCCATGTCTCCGCTCACCAAAAGGAGTCGGCTCTTTCGGCTCATTCATGGCTCCCTACTAAATATGTGTTCCCCTAGCATCACGTTCAGAAGATAGCTCTAGCGCTAGCGGTCTTTGTGCATGGTGGCCCAGTTGGTGAACTGTTGTATGCTATTTAGTGTACTGTAGAAATATCCTTGTTGTTTGTTTATTTCCTCCCTGTGCTTTATTTCTTCCTGAGCACATATTGTCATTTCCCCCGTGTCTGTTTGCTGGGAGTTTGAGCCTTGGTTTTCCCCTGTCTGACGGTGTTTGTGGGATTCTTTACTCCTGTCCCAGACTCCCCAGGGGTGGAGGAGAGGGCGTGTTAGACCAGGGTCGCTCAGGAGTTAGGGTCACTTTGGCGGTCCAGACCTGGCTACCATTGAGCCTACCTCTGGAATAAGGGACAGTTTAGGGCCCCTAGTCTGAGGGCCGGTGTAGGTGCCCTTACCCCTGGTTACTGTGTCATACCCATGACAGAGCTTAGTTATAAGTGTAGCAGTTGCACTCAGGTCTCGATGCTCGAAGGGGACAACAAAGTCTCCATATCACATTTGACCTCAGTATTGTATATGGGATCTCTAAGTGGGAATCCTGTTTCAGATTTTGCATTGGGGATCAGGAACTTAAAGTAACGCCTCTGTCCTCTGGTGTAACTTGCACTGAAACTGTTTCTTTAGGGAAATAACCTCCACGGCACTTTACACTTGTTTTTGATTACTTTTCTTTTGTTGAGTTCTTTGTGCTCCTCATGTCAGGCGCCGGTGAATGTACAATAACGCTGGTGTGAGGTGGGCAGTACAATTCCCCCTGCCTGTATAAAACACTTCCCAGACCAGGAAAACACCAATTAATTAGGGATGTGACGCTTTCATTTATATTGTAATGAGATAACGCCCACAGACTATTTTCAGAAGTAGTTGATATTTTTAGCGTCTTATCACAACTGTTAAAGTCACAAGGTGCAGAAACCCTCCGGCAGGTCCTTATAGTGTCCGGGGTAGTGACGTGTGAGGTTAATATTTTACAATTATCGTGGTACAGATTAAAGTCAGGTTGGCTTTAAAGGGACCTGCACCAGATTTTGTCTTTCTAAACTAAAACTAGCACCTGAAGCAGCGCCTGTGCTGTATTCTATAAAGGTGCATGCTACCCCCTGACCCCCCTGTAGACCCCACAAATACCTTTATAAAATCTCCCACCCTGTATGTAAATTGTCCGGTCCAGTCCGATGGGCGTCCTAATCTGCGCCTCCTTTCCCTACTTTCACGATCCTCTTGTGTTGATTGACGTAGATGACTCCTCGGGTGCCATTCACCTAGAAGGGTAAAATCGTGCACCTGCGCAGCCATATTACCGGATTGCGCAGACGCATTTCACTCAAAAACATAGGTGCGCCTGCGCAAACCGACGAGTTCTCTGCTCAGGCACGAGATTTTGCCCGGTGATGTGGATGAAGCCACATCACCGGGCAAAATCTCGCGGCTGTGCAGAGAACTCACCAGTTCGGCCAGAACGATAATCTGCTGATTGGTGCGGGTCCCAGTGGTTGGACATAGAATCATAATCTCTCAATCGATGCGTGTCCCAGTGATGGAACCCAGAATGATGAGCATTTAATACCTATCCTGTGATAAATAATAACCCCATTAAGTCAAGTTGGGTAGAAAGAAGTAGGGTAACCAAGAGTTCTGCCCCAACCAATCTAATATTTTTGGCAAATCTCATTCCACCAAGTGTAATGCAGAAGAACCCCTTCAATATCAGATTACTACTTGGGAAATTACCCTTGTAGGCCCTGTGCGCACACTGCGCTTTTTGATGTGGATTTGCCGTGGTTTTTGCTGCAGAAAAGGTGCGGTTTTTGTTCTTAACCTTTTTGCAGTCCTTCCCCAGCAAAATCTATGAGAAATCCAAAATGGTGCGCGCACACTGCGTTTTTTTCCCTATAGTTTTTGCTGCAGAATTTCTGCAGCAAAAAGAAGTAGCTTGTCACTTCTTTTACGCAGGTACCTGCGAATTTGCCATTGATAATGGTTAAAAACCGCAGGGACCAACCCTCGGAAAAACCGCGGCAAAACTGCATGCTGATTTTGGGTGCATTTTTTTACCGCAGGTGCAGAATTCTGCCAGACGGTGCGGAATTTTCTTCAGAAACTCTTCTATCCAGTGCACACAGACTTTTAGGCTGTGTGCGCACGTTGTGTCCAGTACCTTGCAGAAATGAACGCATCCTCTGGCAGAATGGGGGGAGTGCAGATCCAAGCGAAAAACAGAGGGGTATAGACTGTAAGGTTTAGTATAGGGACCCACTTGGAGGTTCGCCGTGACGTGGCAGTGGCTTAATACAATCTGATCAGAATGGTAACAAAGAACCTCATGTTCTAGTATTTCATTTTTTGCCTAGCGGCTTTAGATCATTGCATTTTTGGAATGTGCGATCCATGTCTTTTTTCTTAATAGTTTGTTGTACTACAAGCGTGAGCCGTGCGTCATCTGCTGCGATCGTGAGGTGAGTGTAATCTGCTGCGAACGTGAACTGTCATCTGCTGCGAGCGTGAGCCGAGCGTCGTCTGCTGCGAGCGTGAGCCGAGCGTCTTCTGCTGCGAGCGTGAGCCGAGCGTCTTCTGCTGCGAGCGTGAGCCGAGCGTCGTCTGCTGCGAGCCTGAGCCGAGCGTCGTCTGCTGCGAGCGTGAGCCGAGCGTCGTCTGCTGCGAGCGTGAGCCGAGCGTCGTCTTCTGCGAGCGTGAGCCGAGCGTCATCTGCTGCGAGCGTGAGCCGAGCGTCTTCTGCTGCGAGCGTGAGCCGAGCGTCTTCTGCTGCGAGCGTGAGCCGAGCGTCTTCTGCTGCGAGCGTGAGCCGAGCGTCTTCTGCTGCGAGCGTGAGCCGAGCGTCGTCTGCTGCGAGCGTGAGCCGAGCGTCGTCTGCTGCGAGCGTGAGCCGAGCGTCGTCTGCTGCGAGCGTGAGCCGAGTGTCGTCTGCTGCGAGCGTGAGCCGAGCGTCGTCTGCTGCGAGCGTGAGCCGAGCGTCGTCTGCTGCGAGCGTGAGCCGAGCGTCGTCTGCTGCGAGCGTGATGAATTGATAGAACATGGCTTACATGGCTGGTATAATAATGTGTATGAGTGTTTACAGATTTTGATAGAAATTTATTAAGTTACAGAAACTTAAATAAAAAGCAACTCATGGTTTCATTTATTGATCTATTTTTCTACAAAAATGGTTGTCCAGAAAATAAGAAATGTGAGACATGCAGAAATGGAATCAGTGAGTCAGTCATTGCCATTTACAGTATTTCTGTACAGATTTCTGATTGTTCTTCTTATATATGTAAAGAAAAATGCACAATACAAGTAAAGTGAATACATCAGCACAGACGCATATCACAGATAACATCGCCCATACGAGTCACTGTAGTGGCCTTACATGGAATAAAAAGGTGGATTCTACTGCATCGAAACTGACAGATATAGACATGAGATATTGTTGGTATAGCCTTTATTTTATCAGTCTGATTTGTACTAGACCATTGGAGAGAAGGGTCAGCAGAAGACGGTCGCCATACTGTCTTCCAACCATCTTATGCATTTCACTGTGATCCTTTTCTCTTGCATGCAAGAATCAGAGCATGGGTGAAGAGAAGGAGAGATGAATTTCTCCATCTTCTCCATTGCTTATCTTTGCATATATTGGACTGCTCTCAGATGACATCTGAGTGCAGTGCAATGTTTTACACGCTCCCATAGACTTGTATGGGTGCGCATGATCTATGCTGCCAATCACAGCATGCTGCAAATTTTTCATCAGCCCGATTAGATATGAGTATTTCTTTTTGTATGTAATCTCAATCATTAAATAACATTGGGCCGAGTGCAATCAAATTTCTTATCCGATTCATGCGCTCGTGTGACCCCAATACAGATAATAGCGGATACGAAGCTCTCGTCTGAGTCAAATCCAATCCAATAGTTGAGTTACAGGAAACAAAGTGCAATATCACTGGACCTTTTTTAATTCGAAGTATATTATTAAGTTGTATTAATATATATTTTTTAGACACTTAGAGCAACTTTTATTTTGCTGCACAACTCTTTGAAAGCGAGTGAGTACAAAACGACTGTGCAAACAAAGCACATGGACTCATCCAAAAAGCTCAGTGCACCATTATTTCTTTTCTTGCAGCCAGTCAGATCAGTGCGCCGTCCCACCTACTGATATTCCATCTATTCTCTACTCTGGATGTTGCTAATCCAGTGTTAATCACGAGAGGGGGTGAAGATCATGCAAAGGAAGTAGGTGGGAGGGTGCACTGATCTGCTCACCATGCCCAGAGGTCTCTGAGCGCACGGGCTTGGTTTGAACAGTCATTTTATGCATCATCAGCACAACTTGGATGACATTAGACTGAAAAAAAGGTTCTAAAATAATGTTAAAAGGTCAACATACATTTAAAATGTATCTTAACCAACGATATTTTAATGTCAATGATCAAAGCATTTTTTTTTTCATTTGAACAAAGTTTTTTGTAGGGACCTCAGACAATAAATCTATTTTGTGCATTAGTACATAAAAAATGTATTGCTTTATTATACCCCGTTTTCATTTCCATCAAATATGAATAATATTAAAATAAAAAAGAATGTATCCTCTATCCTGGGACCTCAGCAATTTTGAGATCAGGGCTCTGAAACCCTAAGAAGGGTGTTTCACAGCTCCAGCTGGAATGGTGTGGACGTGGGCTCTTCACTAGAGATGAGCGAACCGGTCCCGGTTCGGCTCGAGGCGGTTCGCCGAACGGGGGGTCTGGCTCGAGTTCGGCTCGTCGAACGTTCGACGAACCGAACTCGAGCCCATAGGAAACAATGGCAGGCAATCACAAACACAGTAAAACACCTAGAAAACACCCTCAAAGGTGTCCAAAAGGTGACAAACAACTCACAACACAACACAAACACATGGGAAAGTGACAAGGACATGTACTCATGCGAAAACAAAACAGCTGGACAAGGAAAAAGAGGAGGACACACAGATATAGGCATGGCACGCCCTTCTAAAGTCATGTAAAACACCGCAAGGTGACTCCAAGCGGAGTCTCCCTTTTTTCCAAAAATTGGGCCACACAGACACCCACCCCATCAGTGGCAGCACTTGGGCCCTAGTTGCAAACAGGATGTTTTGATTTGCATCAAGCACATTCAAAAATACGCTATTCTTAGCCGTCCCCAGGATGACACCGGGGTAGGTAGCAAAGTCTTTGCTGACCCATGACTTGTTCATCTTGGCTTCTTTTAAAAACAATGTAAGCAAGGGTTACTCCAAGCGGAGTCTCCCTTTTTTCCAAAAATTGGGCCACACAGACACCCACCCCATCAGTGGCAGCACTTGGGCCCTAGTTGCAAACAGGATGTTTTGATTTGCATCAAGCACATTCCAAATCCACAAGCATTTACTCTCCCCAGGATGACACAGGGGTAGTAAATTCCTTCTGGATCCATGACTTGTTCATTTTGATGAACGTCAGTCTGTCCACATTGTCACTGGACAGACGCGTGCGCTTATCTGTCAGCACACACCCAGCAGCACTGAATACACGTTCAGAGACAACGCTGGCAGCTGGACACGACAAAATCTCCAAGGCGTAAGTTGCGAGCTCTGGCCATTTTTGTAGGTTTGAAGCCCAAAAGGAGCAAGGCTCCAGTTGCACAGTCATGGCATCGATGTTCATTTGGAGATACTCCTGTATCATCCTCTCCAGCCGTTGACTATGTGTCAGACTTGTTGTCTCTGGTGGCCTTGCAAAAGAGGGTCTAAAAAAATTATGAAAAGATTCCATAAAATTGCTGTTACCGGCACCAGAAAAGGTCCTACTGGTACGGGTAGACTGTTGAAGATGACGAGACCGTCCCATGTTTGTCAAGTTACAACTGGGAGATTCACTCCCTGCACCTGCACGGTTGTTTGGTGGAAAAGCCGAGCTAAGATCTAGTAACAGCTTCTGCTGATACTCCTGCATACGTGCGTCCCTTTCTATGGCTGGAATTATGTCACAAAATTTGGACTTGTACCGGGGATCTAATAGTGTGGCAATCCAGTAGTCATCATCACTTCTAATTTTGACAATACGACTGTCATGTTGGAGGTAGTGCAACAAAAAGGCACTCATGTGTCTTGCGCAGCCATGCGGACCAAGTCCATGCTGTGTTTGTGGCATAGAGGTGCTACCCGTTCTTTCTTCCTCTGACATCTGACCCCAACCTCTTTCAACTGAAATTTGACCAAGGTCTCCCTCATCCGCTGAGTCTTCCATGTCCATGGACAGTTCGTCCTCCATTTCTTCATGTTCTCCTGCACCTTGCTCAACATTTCGCCTGCTACTATGCGCCCTTGTCGATCCCTGTCCCCCATGGTCCCATGCCTGCTGCGTTGGTGATGATGAACGTCTGGACCTTCGTGATGTTGTTGTCCCTTGCGCATATGAATCCTCCTGTAGTTCCTCCCCTTCATGTTGTCCCACCCCCTGACTCCGAATAGTGTTTAGCGTGTGCTCCAGCATGTAAATGACTGGAATCGTCATGCTGATAATGGCATTGTCAGAGCTAAACATATTCGTCGCCATGTCGAAACTGTGCAGAAGGGTGCATAGGTCCTTGATCTGAGACCACTCCATCAGGGTGATCTGCCCCACCTCTGCATCTCGTTGGCCCAGGCTATACGTCATGACGTATTGCACCAGGGCTCTGCGGTGCTGCCACAGTCGCTGTAACATGTGGAGAGTTGAATTCCAGCGTGTCGCCACATCGCATTTCAGGCGATGAACCGGCAGGCCGAAAGACTTCTGGAGCGATGCAAGTCGCTCTGCTGCGGCGCTTGAACGGCGGAAGTGAGCTGACAGTTTTCGTGCCCTGTTCAGAAGGCCATCTAGGCCGGGATAGTGTGTTAAAAATTGCTGCACGACAAGGTTCAACACGTGAGCCATACAAGGTACGTGTGTCACCTTGCCCAGGCGAAGTGCCGCACCCAGGTTTGCAGCATTGTCGCACACGGCCTTACCAGGCTGCAGTTTGAGTGGAGACAACCATTTATTAAACTCGGACCGCAAAGCTGACCACAACTCCTCAGCTGTGTGACTCTTATTACCAAGACATGTCAAGCTAAAGACCGCCTGATGCCGTTGCGCTCTGCTGCCAGCATAGTAATGAGGGGTGCGTGATTCCTTCTGCGCAGTGAGAACGCTGGTGGCCTGACCAGGCAGGCTTGGGGCGGAGGTGGAGGACCCAGATGAGGTGGAGGATGCAGAAGCAGTGGCGGAACTTGGACAGACAGAGGATTGACACACAAGTCGTGGGGACGGCAAGACTTGTGCAGCAGACCCTTCACCATCTATCACCATAGTTACCCAGTGCCCAGTCAGCGACATGTAACGTCCCTGTCCATGCTTACTGGTCCAAGTATCGGTGGTGAAATGCACCCGTTCACACACAGAGTTTCTCAAGGAAGCGGTGATGTTGTGTGCGACATGCTGGTGTAGCGCGGGCACACCTTTCTTAGAGAAGTAGTGGCGACTAGGCATCTGGTACTGGGGCACAGCGACAGACATAAGGTCTCTAAAATCCTGTGTGTCCACTAGGCGGAAAGGCAGCATTTCGGTAGCCAACAGCTTACAGAGGGATAGAGTCAACCTCTTAGCTTTGTCATGGGTCGGAGGAAGTGGCCTTTTATTTGACCACATCTGAGGGACAGAGATCTGGCTGCTGTGTGTAGACGGTGTTGAGTAGGGTGTCCCTGGAAAAATGCAGGTTTGTGAGGAAAGTGCAGGCGGAGACATGATGTTGCCTTCATCCAACGTTGGTGCTATCGATGTCTGAGAGAGCTGTACACACTCACTTGTTTCCCCTTCCAAACCAACTGACGACCTTACAAGCAAACTGCCTGTTGCGGTTACAGTGGTGGAAGTTTTGCGTGGAAAAACAGGTGTGGCAGCTGTCCCCACAGTCCTAGAAGATGAAGAGCGCGCGGATGCAGTGGAAGGGGCGGGCGGTGGATGGTTCGCTCCGCTAGGCCGCATTGCAGCACGGTGAGCTTCCCACCGGGACTTATGATATTTATTCATGTGACGATTCATGGAAGAAGTTGTCAAACTGCTGAGCTTTTGACCTCTACTAAGAGAATCATGACAAATGTTACATATCACATGAGTTGGGCGATCTTTTTCGATGTGAAAAAAGGACCAGGCTAGGCAAGGCTTAGAGGCCATGCGACCTGTTGATCCACCCCGAATAATGCTCATAGGCAGAGTGGTGGCTGAGGATGCAGTTGTAGACGTGCTACCAGTGCTCCGACTCTGTCCAGGAAGGCGCAAGGTAACTTCGTCGTCGGTTGCATCCTCCTCCACCGCCTCTGTTGACCTCCTCGAGTGCCTGACTGGGGGTTGACAGTAGGTGGGATCTAGAACGTCATCATCAATTGTTGTGTTTGCACTCCCCTCCCCCTCAGACCGAGCCTCTTCTTGCCCTGACGGAATATTTAAGTTGTCATCCCAATCGGGTATCTGCGTCTCATCTTCATCAGTATGTTCCTCATTGTCTATAACCACAGGTGTTACAGTTTGTGACAAAGGGTCAACATTATGCTCAGAAACTTGGTCCTCACGGCCTGAATCTGAGTCACAAAGGTTCTGGGCATCACTGCAGACCATTTCCTGTTCTGTACTCACTGTAGCTTGGGAGCAGACCTCTGATTCCCAGGCTATAGTGTGACTGAACAGCTCTGCAGACTCAGCCATCTCAGTTCCACCATACTGTGCAGGGCTGATGGAGACTTCAGAGCTGGGAGAAAGCAAGTTTGATTGGGATGACAACTCAGAGGACTGGTGTTTTTTGGATGCGGTACTTGAAGTGGCAGAGAGGGCACTTGTTGGACCACTTGAGATCCATTCAAGCATTTTCCTTTTTTGCCCATCATCTACCTTTGTTCCTGTTGTTCGTGTCCGTAACAAAGGGAGCACATCGGATTGTCCACGGTAAGTAGTAGACATCTTACTTTTGCTGGTAGATGGTCTATCTTCAGCAGATGATAATGGAGCTTTGCCACCTTCCCCACGGACAAAACCTTTTTTGCCTTTTCCACCACGCCTCTTCCCCTTTCCACCAGCATCTGTCATTTTGCCACTCATGTTGATTGCGACAAGATTGTGGACTGAAAATGTGGTAGTAAAAATTGAGAGGTGGTGAAGATTGCAGTGGTGGTCTAGCTTTATTAACAGCAGAATAATAAAGAATAAATATCCCTGACAATGCAACTTAGTTATAATTAGTTGGAGTGTGCAACGCAGGCAGACGTGCTGCAAATGTCTTTGCACTAGTGGGACTATAGCAAAGTCCAATAGCCACGTATAGGATGCCACTAGGTACACTGAGTGTTTGCTAGTATAATGGCTTGGTTAGAATGAGTTGTAGTGTGCAACGCAGGCAGACGCGCTCTGCAAATGTCTTTGCACTAGTGGGACTATAGCAAAGTCCAATAGCCACGTATAGGATGCCACTAGGTACACTGAGTGTTTGCTAGTATAATGGCTTGGTTAGAATGAGTTGTAGTGTGCAACGCAGGCAGACGCGCTCTGCAAATGTCTTTGCACTAGTGGGACTATAGCAAAGTCCAATAGCCACGTATAGGATGCCACTAGGTACACTGAGTGTTTGCTAGTATAATGGCTTGGTTAGAATGAGTTGTAGTGTGCAACGCAGGCAGACGCGCTCTGCAAATGTCTTTGCACTAGTGGGACTATAGCAAAGTCCAATAGCCACGTATAGGATGCCACTAGGTACACTGAGTGTTTGCTAGTATAATGGCTTGGTTAGAATGAGTTGTAGTGTGCAACGCAGGCAGACGCGCTCTGCAAATGTCTTTGCACTAGTGGGACTATAGCAAAGTCCAATAGCCACGTATAGGATGCCACTAGGTACACTGAGTGTTTGCTAGTATAATGGCTTGGTTAGAATGAGTTGTAGTGTGCAACGCAGGCAGACGCGCTCTGCAAATGTCTTTGC
This sequence comes from Anomaloglossus baeobatrachus, assembly GCF_048569485.1. Taxonomy (NCBI): domain Eukaryota; kingdom Metazoa; phylum Chordata; class Amphibia; order Anura; family Aromobatidae; genus Anomaloglossus; species Anomaloglossus baeobatrachus. Next base: position 259,264,215 of record NC_134360.1, read on the forward strand.
ACTAGTGGGACTATAGCAAAGTCCAATAGCCACGTATAGGATGCCACTAGGTACACTGAGTGTTTGCTAGTATAATGGCTTGGTTAGAATGAGTTGTAGTGTGCAACGCAGGCAGACGCGCTCTGCAAATGTCTTTGCACTAGTGGGACTATAGCAAAGTCCAATAGCCACGTATAGGATGCCACTAGGTACACTGAGTGTTTGCTAGTATAATGGCTTGGTTAGAATGAGTTGTAGTGTGCAACGCAGGCAGACGCGCTCTGCAAATGTCTTTGCACTAGTGGGACTATAGCAAAGTCCAATAGCCACGTATAGGATGCCACTAGGTACACTGAGTGTTTGCTAGTATAATGGCTTGGTTAGAATGAGTTGTAGTGTGCAACGCAGGCAGACGCGCTCTGCAAATGTCTTTGCACTAGTGGGACTATAGCAAAGTCCAATAGCCACGTATAGGATGCCACTAGGTACACTGAGTGTTTGCTAGTATAATGGCTTGGTTAGAATGAGTTGTAGTGTGCAACGCAGGCAGACGCGCTCTGCAAATGTCTTTGCACTAGTGGGACTATAGCAAAGTCCAATAGCCACGTATAGGATGCCACTAGGTACACTGAGTGTTTGCTAGTATAATGGCTTGGTTAGAATGAGTTGTAGTGTGCAACGCAGGCAGACGCGCTCTGCAAATGTCTTTGCACTAGTGGGACTATAGCAAAGTCCAATAGCCACGTATAGGATGCCACTAGGTACACTGAGTGTTTGCTAGTATAATGGCTTGGTTAGAATGAGTTGTAGTGTGCAACGCAGGCAGACGCGCTCTGCAAATGTCTTTGCACTAGTGGGACTATAGCAAAGTCCAATAGCCACGTATAGGATGCCACTAGGTACACTGAGTGTTTGCTAGTATAATGGCTTGGTTAGAATGAGTTGTAGTGTGCAACGCAGGCAGACGCGCTCTGCAAATGTCTTTGCACTAGTGGGACTATAGCAAAGTCCAATAGCCACGTATAGGATGCCACTAGGTACACTGAGTGTTTGCTAGTATAATGGCTTGGTTAGAATGAGTTGTAGTGTGCAACGCAGGCAGACGCGCTCTGCAAATGTCTTTGCACTAGTGGGACTATAGCAAAGTCCAATAGCCACGTATAGGATGCCACTAGGTACACTGAGTGTTTGCTAGTATAATGGCTTGGTTAGAATGAGTTGTAGTGTGCAACGCAGGCAGACGCGCTCTGCAAATGTCTTTGCACTAGTGGGACTATAGCAAAGTCCAATAGCCACGTATAGGATGCCACTAGGTACACTGAGTGTTTGCTAGTATAATGGCTTGGTTAGAATGAGTTGTAGTGTGCAACGCAGGCAGACGCGCTCTGCAAATGTCTTTGCACTAGTGGGACTATAGCAAAGTCCAATAGCCACGTATAGGATGCCACTAGGTACACTGAGTGTTTGCTAGTATAATGGCTTGGTTAGAATGAGTTGTAGTGTGCAATGCAGGCAGACGCGCTCTGCAAATGTCTTTGCACTAGTGGGACTATAGCAAAGTCCAATAGCCACGTATAGGATGCCACTAGGTACACTGAGTGTTTGCTAGTATAATGGCTTGGTTAGAATGAGTTGTAGTGTGCAATGCAGGCAGACGCGCTCTGCAAATGTCTTTGCACTAGTGGGACTATAGCAAAGTCCAATAGCCACGTATAGGATGCCACTAGGTACACTGAGTGTTTGCTAGTATAATGGCTTGGTTAGAATGAGTTGTAGTGTGCAATGCAGGCAGACGCGCTCTGCAAATGTCTTGGCACTAGTGGGACTATAGCAAAGTCCAATAGCCACCTTTAGGATGCCACTAGGTACACTGAGTGTTTGCTAGTATAATGGCTTTGTTAGAATGAGTTGGAGTGTGCAGAGGACAAGAGGGTACAGTGGCAGGATTGTGGTGCTCTGGGTAGAGGAATGGAAGCCTGCCTTTCTATTCCCTCCTAATGGTGAAATGCAGGGAGGAAATCCCTGACCTGGGCTACACAGACGCTGTTGCTGTTTGCAGGACCTGTCACCTATGGCTCTCTGACCCTGCCGGTTGGAGCCCTTAAAAGGACTGCTATAAAGTGCTCTCCCTAAGCTGTCTAACGCTGTGTATGCAGCGCATACAGCTGTATCGGCTATAGGACTCAGGAAGACGGAGCTGCGACAGTGATGTCTGACACCAAAGACGCAGAAGGCAGATAATGGCGTCCGTGAAGAAAATGTCCGGTTTTATAATGCAGGGACATGTGACATGCAGATCCTATCACACATGCCGTTGCTTCTCTGGCTCAAAGTCCACTTAGCTGTGTGTGTGTCTGGGATTGGCTGACATGCTGGCCCGCCCCACAAGACGCGCGCGCTTAGGGAAGGAAGACAAGAAAAAAAAAAAAAAAAAATGGCGATCGCCATTATAGAAACAGCAGTGATCTGAAGGCGCTGTTCACGCACACTATACACTGAAATGTGATAATAGTTTGATTCACAGAGTGACTTACACTATTACAGCAGAAACCAAGCTATGATTTAGCTGTTTTTTGGCTGCTAGAACCGTTCTCGAACGTTTCTAGAACTACCGAGCTTTTGCAAAAAGCTCGAGTTCTAGTTCGATCTAGAACATGCCCCAAAATCACTCGAGCCGCGAACTGGAGAACCACGAACCACGAACCGCGCTCAACTCTACTCTTCACTCACTGTCAATGGAACGGTAGGAGAAATCCGGTACAGCACTCCGCTATTCCTGCAGTCCCTTAGAGAATGAATGGAGCAGAGATCGAGCATACAATTCATTCAAAGAAACAGAAATTAATATATGATCTATTCAATGGAGTGGAGATTGCGCATACAATCCATTAATTGGAGTGGAGATTTAGTTTACGATTCAGTCAACGGAGCAGAGATTGAACATATGATCCATTTAAAGGAGCAGAGATCGAGCATACCATCCAGTCATTGAAGTGGAGATCGAGCATATGATCCCTTCAAAGAAGCAGAGGTTGAACATATGATCAATTCAATAGACGGAAATCAAGCATACAATCCTTCAATGGAGTGGACATGGAGCATACAATCCATTTAAAGGAGTAGAGATCGAGAATACGATCCATTCAAAGGAGCAGAGATCAAGCATATGATCCAGTCAAAGGCGTGGAGGCTGACCATTCAAGATGGGGCTGCTGAGCTCTAGTCTTGGGGTTCCAGAGACCTGATCATGGGGATTCTTTGGATCCCAGCGTTCGGACCACCAAAATCTAGCACGTTACTCCCTATCCTATGGATTGAGGATGGCTACTTCTTTCGGATAAACCCTTTCATGAATGATGGGATGCTGAAAGACAAAACAAAGACATCCTATTCTTGGTGTCGGAGCTAATGATACTAGGATTATTGGATACATCACTACCGAGCTGAGACTCTGGGGTGACCGGGGGTTCTAGCACAGACACTGGACATTGCAATAACCCACATAGAAAGCTCTTGAAATAAATCACCATTTGTAATTGGATTAAATCGCTGTCAGATTAACAATGTGATCATCACAGTTATAGCCGCCGCTGCCACGTCTGTAACAACCACTGCAAGAACCACGACCGCACCTTAAAGGAACCAATGACAGGGTTTATCAGTTCTAATAATACAAAGCCAGAATCATAGAGATGCATTTATTTTAAATAAAATTTTAATTGTTTAGTTTGTTTTTAAATAATTGTTACAATCTATATGTTTCATTTTTACACTTTTTTTTTCTAAATATATATTTTTGCAGTTTTTTTTTGTGCCGTAGGCGGGTTTTTACTATCTAAAAATAGACACAACTGCTAAAGCTGAGACAAAAAAGCTGACGTGTGGGCGACGGTTTCCATCCTAGGTCGGGTTAGTCACAGTCTCCATATTTAGCTCAGGTTTACACATTGGTGACAGCAGACAAAGCTATGCGGGTTACTTCTCTACTACACAATGAAGACCGATACGAGGAACGTTCACGAGTGCAGGCCTATCACACCACATTGTCCGGAGAGGAACCAGTATATCGTTATACAGAATATACAGACAAGGATGAAGTTGTCAAAGGAAAGAAGCCACAGTGTGAACAAGGCTCTATCCACCCTATCTATAGACATGGTTTGCAGATGGTAATGGAATGACGGTGATATTCTGTGGTTTGGTAACGTACTGAGACTACACCGGTCATTAGGGAATCACTTTACAGGGCGGGCGCACGTAACACCAAAGATGAAAAGATGAATATTGACAGTAAATATTGTCCAAATGCAATTGTGAATATGTATAAATCTATAGGTAAGATGATGAGGAGCAATGCAACAGTTACTACATCATTGTATGATGCAACTATATATATACAGTATATACACAACAGGTGCCGAGAAGGAAACAATCGCCTTCCTGCCATTTCCAGAACGCTATACATGAGGGACACGACATCCTTTGGAAGATCTGGACCAAAGCCCAACTTACTGTAAACGAGCTGAGGCCGTCGTCTTTAAACTTGGACGTTCCTGGCAAAAACGTTACATAGTAACAAAAGTTTACAAAAGTCACGGAAACCTTGGAAATGCCAATTTTGGCTTCACATATTGCAAATAGGATGGGAAAATGGGGAACATGGAGTCCATCACCGACACTAACCAGCAACAACGGAGGACCCATGGAATAGGACAGGTCATCAATGTCTGACTGGCCGGGGTCCGACACCCCGCACCCCACTGATCAGCTGATCTTCATGCCACCAGTGGTGGGAGCTGGAAATGCTCAGTTCCGGAGCTGTCTTTTGAGAGCGGCCACGGCCGGGTACTGCACATCCGCCTTCCATGCTAATCAATAGGAGGCAGATGTGTGGTACCCAGCCGTGACCGCTATCAGAAGACAGAGCAGCTCCAGAACTGAGACTTTCCGGCTGCCTGCTGCCACCGCCGGCACCAAGAACAGCTGGTTGGCGGGGTGCGGGTGTCAGACCCTGGCCGGTAAGGCATTGATGACATATCCTAAGGACAGACCATCAATGTAAAAGTAGGGGCCAGCCCCTGTACTATCCCCCAGCCATGGATATGCTCATAACAAGGCAATCGGAGGCTCCAATCTCAGGAAGAAAGAATAGGAGGAGGCTAAATTATTAAATATTTAGTACTGGATTACTGGATCTCGATGGCCCTGATGTAAAGTCTGTGCCACGGCGCTTCTACAATCTCCTGTAATTTATACAATTACTGTCCTCTTATGTGGCCGAAAATCCAGGTGTTCTACTGTAACATGATTTTTGGAGGTCCCAAAACCTCAATACATCATTACTGCGCACTCGCTCCGTCTTTTATAACTTTATCTAAGCCTATGTTCACACGTTGCAGTTTTTGCTGTTTTTTTTCATTGGTTTTATGCAAATAAAAAGCTGCTTTTTACAGCATCAGGAAAATCATCCCAGAATCTCACGCCTGCAGACACTGGCCTTTGTTTCCTGTCAACAATAAAGCACCACTGACATTTTCCTAAAGAGTCTTCTACTTTAAAACGATGTGTGCGCTGCCGCTATAAGACGCCACGTCCACAGACCACGGCCGGACACAGACAGCAGAGGGCCCCTGTGCAACAACAGCATATGGGCCCTTTGCAGCCAAGAGCTCAAACAATGCACAATGGCACCTGCTTTGGAGGTGATAATGGGCCCCTGACCTCCTGGGTCCCAGTGGTTGCAGCAATGATATGTCCGCCCCTGCCACATACCCTTTTAGGCGGGCTTTGCACACTGCGACATCGCAGGCCGATGCTGCGATGCCGAGTGCGATAGTCCCCGACCCCGTCGCAGCAGCGATATGTGGTGATAGCTGGCGTAGCGAAAATTATCGCTACGCCAGCTTCACACACACTCACCTGCCGTGCGACGTCCCTGTGGCCGGCGGCCCGCCTCCTTGTTAAGGGGGCGGGTCGTGCGGCGTCACTGTGACGTCACACGGCAGGCGGCCAATCAGAGCGGAGGGGCGGAGATGAGCAGGATGTAAACATCCTGCCCATCTCTTTCCTTCCGCATATCCTACGGAAGCCGCAGTGAGGCCGGTAGGAGATGTTCCTCGCTCCTGCGGCTTCACACACAGCGATATGTGCTGCCGCAGGAGCGAGGAACAACATCGGACCGTCGCGTCTGCGTAATTATGGATTACGCCGACGCTGCACCGATGATACGATAACGACGCTTTTGCGCTCGTTAATCGTATCATCTAGGCTTTACACACTGCGATGTCGCATGCGATGCCGGAAGTGCGTCATTTTCAATTTGACCCCACCGACATCGCACCTGCGATGTCGCAGTGTGCAAAGCCCGCCTAAGGCTCCAGATTCAGAGGCATCTACAATTCCTGCAGCCCCTAGATCAGCCATTGGACCGCTCTGACAGTCGCTAAGTGTGACTGCGGCTCTTAACGCCCCTGATAATTAGGACTCGAGAGCACGTCAATGCTGTCCGGCACTTCATTATTGCTCAGCGCAGATAATAACATCCAGGGAATATTTTAATCCACACTATAAATATTGCCACAAGGTTTTTTTCACATCTATGGAAAATATAAGAAAATGTATGAGTTTAGAAAAAAATAGTAACAGCGCCACAGTTGTGTAAAGGCTGAGTCTGGTACTGCAGCTAGTCATGTAAAATGGGCTGAGCTGCAATACCAGGCAAAGCCCATAAACCAGGGGGGCGCTGTTGCTAGAAGAAAGCAGCCAATACCCCTTTAGTGTAAGGGTGAATGGTAAAATTAAAGTGCAGCACATACAACATTTATATGTCATTTCTATATGTCTGGTGCATTTGGTGCCTATAATGTTAATGTGGCTGATACTTGGCGGTTCCACATTGGCTGTGACATTGGAGCAGAACTTCTCTGTGAACACTACAGACATTTGTGTAACAGAGGGAACATTAAATGTGTCGTTTGCTACATTTCATAGTGATATAATGATGTTTGCTGCGGTTATATCCAGCTTGGCGGGAATCCCAGGGCCGTATATCAGGACGAAACGCCAAGTAACCGTAGCTGTAAACTGGCTACTATCGGCATAACTGGTCACGACAGTACAGGGAGGATAACTGCCATATAATGGTAGGAAACCCAAAACATCGATTCATTTATGGAAAACAAGACGTCGGGTTAGGCTACTTTCACACATCCGGTTTGAGCTCAATCCGGCTGTGCAAGCTATGCAACGGATGCGGCGAAAACACCGCATCCTTTACATAAGTTTTTACATGCGGCCCGTCCGTTTTTTTCCGGTTGCGGCATGCTACTGAGCATGCGCAGTGGAAGAAACCGCATGCGGCGGCCGGATGCGGTTTTTTCCGCATCGCGCCGCATCCGGCGTCCATAGGCATGCATTGAAAAATGCGCCGCAGCGGCCGGATGCAGCACGATGCGGTTTTTTTGCCGGAGGAAAAAACGTTGCAGGCAACGTTCCATCCGGCCGCGGCATCGGCTAAATCTGCCGCATGCGGCAAAAACCGGACCGACCGCAAGCCCATGCGGCACAATACGGCACTAATGTAAGTCTATGCAAAAAAAACCGCAACCGGCGTAAAAAAAAAAAACGGTTCCGGTTTTTCTGCAGAGCGCCGTATTGTGCCGCAGAGCAAAAACCGGCTGTGTGAAAGTAGCCTTAGGCGCGCACAAGATGCACTTGGACCCTCAAAGAGTTAGAGAGAGTCCGACACCCGAAAAATGCATTGTACATGGGCTATACCGTGTTGTAATGGACTTAACCGTTAGGTTGCCTTATTTGCATATTAGAGGCCTTCCTTTGCTTCTGATTGACAGTGCTCGCTTATGACTTTGCTCACTGCACTTTTGGGTGTATTAGTGAATCGAGCGGCATCAGAAGATTGGAGACATGGAGAATGCGCCCGGTCACTCCGTGCACCCGCAGCCGCACACTCGGCAGCATTTAGATAGTAATTCACCTTGTAAACTGGGGTCTCCGTTCCTGTGTGGTGCACTTATATAGTGCTGTGCAGCCCGCCTAGTATAATAGTATGGGCAGCATCAATAGACTGTGTAAGCCAGACACTGTGCACCTACATGTGTGAATGGGCCCTATACAAGCCATTTGTCTGTAATTTTAATACTAAGCCATCACCCCCTCCATGGAGTGGCAGTGTGTGAGCTGCGGCTCCATCAGTGATTTGCACCTGTTGCCTCCATCTTTATTGAGGGATTTTGCTGCCCCCTGTGAGTGCATTTGATTCTGTGAATTAGTCTTGAATTTTTTGGGGGAAAGTAAATTCCTCTTTTTATGGTTTAGCTTTTATGTCAGCATTTAGACAGTGTTCACTTTGGAAAGCAAAGACTGTCAATCCAAAGCAAAAGAAGGCCCCAATATGCAAATAAGAAGACGTAACGGTGCACCAAACTCTTGGCCAAGCCTTTAACTCGCTTCCGGATAACCACTTTTGATATGCCAAATTCAACTGCTGAACGGATACAGAACTGCTGAGAAAAGTTGGTGCGAATTGATTCTCAAGACGTGGTCCATCAGCCACGTTGGTACTTTGGCAATGGATGGGAGCCCTGAGAGCCACCTCTTACCTGACGGTATCCGCGGTTCTTCTTTTGATTAGCCGGCCTTACACGACATCATTGTTGCGGCATGATGCACAAGTGATGGTCTTCTAATCCAAAGAAGAGCCAAGAGGTAGAAGGTGGCTGTCCACGCTCCTGTCCAATTTGGGCCCAATTAATGGGAGCCCTGAGAGTCCTCTCTTACCTGATGGTATCGGCCACTCTTCTTTTGATTAGCCGGCCTTACGTGACATGTGATGGTCTTCTAATCAAAAGAAGATCCAAGAGGCAGAAGGTGGTCCTCCCCGCTCCTGTCCGGAGATTACTGACTGGGTCTTTCGAAACAATTTGCACCAACTCTACTGTGGATGATATTATCTGATGATGTGGAAAGTAAAATCTACAATGGGTGATATTTTCTTGATACATGAGGGAACTTGGTGCAAACTTTCCCACTTAGAATTTCTAGTTACACGCATCTGTTTGACCATCGACCCCCCTTTAGAATCACCGGGGCGGCTCCTTCGGGTTGTCCAAAAAGATCTCCTTGCTTAGTAATGGACGGTCTCTCTAGCAGATTCCTGGACATTTATGGAGAGGCTGCAGCGGAGACAACTTGATAACATCAGATTGTTCTATTGCTCTGGTACCTGCCAATGTTACCATAGTTATTCCGCCTCCAACTCGGGCAATACACAACAAGCAAGCAGCGAGCGCGCCTGGAAAGTGTCTAGCGCCTGTCCTGGCGTATACAGCCGCGTCTGGAATCCATCTTCTGCTGAATTATAGTCAGAAGGTGATCACACGTTACACAGCAGGAGAGGGTACGATGTCAAAATGCATCATAAAATCACTTCTGGGACAACGTGAATCAACGGAAAGGTTTTCCTGCTGCTCGCGGTCACCAGATGCTGCAAACGTTTACTTCTGTTTTCAACTAAGTCTAATTGTATTTGTAAAAATTGAGCAACTTCACGTAGAGTTGATAAAAATGATCTTTTCTGTAAACAGCTCCGATACAGAAATATGAGTTTCCATGGTTACAGAGTGTAAATAACATCTGTGCAGTTTAAACCAACAGTCAGTGAACCGCAAATAGCATTTACCATGCAGCCACTATGGGACCCGTGAGACCGGGGCCTGGTGCTACTCAGTGCACCCCCCTATACCCACCACCGGCATCATAGGTTCAATGATAGCGCCATTAGGATGCAATGGTGGAGCAGGGAGCTTTTGTTTCACTGTTGCACCATTCAGCCCGTGAGATGGAGACATCATACTTTGTGGGGGCATCATACTGGGTGTGGGAAGGGCTGTGGTGGCATTATATGTGTAGTGGGCCATTATACTGTGTGGAAGACTTTGGGGGGCATTGCACTGTGTTGGGGGCATTGTACTGTGGAGGGGACACATCCTACTGTGGGGGCATCGTAATGTGTGTGTGGGAAATTATGGGGTATTGTACTGTGTGGGGGACACATGATACTGTATGGAGGACTGTGGGGGCATCGTAATGTGTATGGGGAAATTATGGTGGAATTGTAGTGAGAGAACACATCATCCAGTGTGGAGGCTTGTGAGAGCATCGCAATGTGTTGGGGGCATTCTACTGTGTGCAGGGCACATCCTACTGTATGGAGGACTGTGGGGGCATCGTAATGTGTGTGTGGGAAATTATGGGGTATTGTACTGTGTTGGGGACACATGACACTGTATGGAGGACTGTGGTGGCATCGTAATGTGTATGGGGAAATTATGGTGGAATTGTAGTGAGAGGAGAACACATCATCCAGTGTGGAGGCTTGTGAGAGCATCGCAGTGTGTTGGGGGCATTCTACTTTGTGCAGGGCACATCCTACTGTATGGAGGACTGTGGAGGCATCGTAATGTGTGTAGGGGAAATTATGGGGGCATTGCACTGTATGGGGGACACATAATAATGTATGGAGGACTGTGGGGGCATCATAATGTGTATGGGGAAATTATGGTGGAATTGTACTGAGTGAGGACTGTGTGGAGGACTGTGAGGGCATCGCAATTTGTTGGGGGCATTGTACTGTGTGCGGGGCACATCCTACTGTATGGAGGACTGTGGGGGCATCATAATGTGTGGGGAAATTATGGTGGCATTGTACTGTGTGGGGGACACATCCTACTGTATGGAGGACTGTGGGGGCATCATAATGTGTGGGGAAATTATGGTGGCATTGTACTATGTGGGGAACACATCCTACTGTGTGGAGGAGTGTGGGGGCATCGTAATGTGTGTAGGGGAAATTATGGGGGCGTTGCATTGCGTGGGGGACACATGATACTCTTTGGAGGACTGTGGGGGCATTGCACTGTTTGTGGGGAAATTATGGTGGCATTGTACTGTGTGGGGGACACATCCTACTGTGTCTGGGGCATTGGAGCAACATCATATTGTGTAGGGTATACGGTGGGGGTATTATACTGTGCTAGATCCATTGTGGGGTCCTCATGCGATGCCTGTAAGGATATCTTACTGTTCGTGGGGCATTTTTGTTGTCATCATAATCAATGGGACCATGAAGGGGTATTGTATTGGGTGAGAACACTAAGGTGATTCAATAGGGGAAAACATGAGGTGAAAGTGTCGCGGTACATGTCCCCTTCCTTGTATTTAAACGTTACGTATACCCTTATGTCCCTGCGCCTATGTGCATGACGCTGCCTACTCCATGGAGTATTATTTTCTGTAGGAAGGACTGGGGCCCAATTAGGACCTTTGCTATAGGGCCCCATGACATCTATGTAGCCGCTGCCTGCGGTCTTCTCCCCTTCCTCCGCTGACTCCTTCCTTGCCTATCCCTTGTATGTTAGTAGGAATTAGGGGGGGATTGGAGGGATCCGGTGCAGGATCGGATCTTCAGGTTTGGATGTGGCTTTCCCTGATCTCTTTCACTTTAGCCAAGACGCATGTTTCATTCTTGGGATCCGAGAAGCTATTACTAGAATACATGTGCAAAATGCAAACCACACGTCACTAATCTCATCGCGCACACGTCACTGATCTCATCGCGCACACGTCACTGATCTCATCGCGCACACGTCACTGATCTCATCGCGCACACGTCACTGATCTCATCGCGCACACGTCACTGATCTCATCGCGCACACGTCACTGATCTCATCGCGCACACGTCACTGATCTCATCGCGCACACGTCACTGATCTCATCGCGCACACGTCACTGATCTCATCGCGCACACGTCACTGATCTCATCGCGCACACGTCACTAATCTCATCGCGCACACGTCACTGATCTCATCGCGCACACGTCACTGATCTCATCGCGCACACGTCACTGATCTCATCGCGCACACGTCACTAATCTCATCGCGCACACGTCACTGATCTCATCGCGCACACGTCACTGATCTCATCGCGCACACGTCACTGATCTCATCGCGCACACGTCACTGATCTCATCGCGCACACGTCACTGATCTCATCGCGCACACGTCACTGATCTCATCGCGCACACGTCACTAATCTCATCGCGCACACGTCACTGATCTCATCGCGCACACGTCACTGATCTCATCGCGCACACGTCACTGATCTCATCGCGCACACGTCACTGATCTCATCGCGCACACGTCACTAATCTCATCGCGCACACGTCACTAATCTCATCGCGCACACGTCACTAATCTCATCGCGCACACGTCACTAATCTCATCGCGCACACGTCACTAATCTCATCGCGCACACGTCACTAATCTCATCGCGCACACGTCACTAATCTCATCGCGCACACGTCACTAATCTCATCGCGCACACGTCATTAATCTCATCGCGCACACGTCATTAATCTCATCGCGCACACGTCATTAATCTCATCGCGCACACGTCTCTTTTGCTGGATGTTTATCAGATCTGCAGAGATCCACAAAGTGATCACAATTTACACAACTGTTTACCTTTCAGGTAAGGGGAGAATTGAAAAGTATTGATCATGATGAATGCTGCACAATAAATTATTTTGGCACCATTTTGAGTTCCGTTGACATAAATAGGATTTTGCGAAAAAAGTGTGAAACCGTTGAATATTGTATATTCCGCAAACAGAATATGAGGTATATTCATCCTTCTGGATTGTGCTTATTATGTACAAGCAGAAAAGTGAGATTGCTGAGTTCCTGCTAAAAACAGAGATTGTAATTCAGACTAGTGATAATAACCAGAAAATACCAAGAAATGCAATAATACAAAATGACTGTATAGGATTGGGATACAAATATGTCCACCGTTACCGTTCTGCACATTATGGCAGGGGCCAAATTCTCGCATATGTAATCATTGGGACATGGTACCAAAACCCTTGATTGGTTGATTGGGCGGCCACATAGGCACAAATAGTATAAACAGCTTCCAGCAGAACATCTCTAAGGGCTCAGATACATATTAGATACAGAAGCTGTCCGCTGAACGATCAGATGGTTGACAGCATGGTATGTTCTCTACCTTCCCCATATACAGGAACTCTTGCCGTAAGAAGAGTCGACCAGCTTTGAACCAAAAAACACAATTTAAGCCCATCATACAGATTAGATTGTCAGTAGATCCCATCGAAATGGAAGGGTTTGGAAGACTCATTGGGAAGGGTTGATGAGAGCTTAATATCTGTTCCTGGCAGATTATCATTCCTCCAAATTTATTGGATATGAATTGAATCCCTTCCTCCAACCAAATCCAGCAAATTTGCCTGAATCAAATTTTGGGAGATTTGCTCAACTTTATTCACTTCTCAATTTATCAAAAAACCATACACTTTACTGATCCCATTCACAAAAGATGAAAGGTGGCCGGTGACCTACTCGTTATAGAGTTCTTCCAACCAACCCCTTATGGAAGACTAAGAGAGATCAGGCAGGTTGGATTCTTCTGGTTGGATTCTTCTGGTTGGATTCTCCTGGTTGGATTCTTCTGGTTGGATTCTCCTGGTTGGATTCTCCTGGTTGGATTCTTCTGGTTGGATTCTTTGTCGTTAGTTAGGCTTTAGAGGAGCCTGGCCGTAGCTTACTCTTCCCTGTCTACGACCTAGTCACATATTTACCATATTACACTTTCTAAGCTTATGACTGGATATAATTACATCTTCAGATAAAAATAAATTCCAATTATCATCTGGTAAAAAATATTCCAGAGAAGAAAAGATAGGAAGTTCTAACTTACGAACATCAAAAGCCTTTCTGGTGCAGCATAACTCAATAACCCTTCTTAACGCTCCACTATGTTCCTCCCAACGTATTTCTTACACAGGCCTCCATTCAGACACGCAAGGATCAGATAACCCAACTCTTCATCAACTCCCTTAATCTGATTTTGAAGAATTTTACTAATTGCATTATGCTCTTGTAACATTTCAGCATATTTGCAATTTCTTAGAAAAAAAACAAGATAATGCATAGCTTTCACGTGGCAAGCGAGGTCTATCCAGAGCACTGTGTACCTTATTATCCTTTATTTGGATAATAAAGGATAATATGTAATTGGCATTGCTGGGAAACATGTCACACAACATGACTACACAAAGCACAATGCGCCCTCATAAATAACTTAGAATGTTGTAGCTTTATATATTTTTATAGCTGGGGTGAATTACAGTTCTGAATTATTTGCAAAAGCTATCACGCTGACCACTAGTACGGCTTCCTTCAACTTCTGAGCACTAGTACAGTTTTCCTTCAACTTCTGACCACTAGTATGTCTTCCTTCAATTTCTGACCACTAGTACGTCTTCCTTCAATTTCTGACCACTAGTACGTCTTCCTTCAATTTCTGACCACTAGTACGTCTTCCTTCAATTTCTGACCACTAGTACGTCTTCCTTCAATTTCTGACCACTAGTACGTCTTCCTTCAATTTCTGACCACTAGTACGTCTTCCTTCAATTTCTGACCACTAGTACGACTTCTTTCAATGTCTGACCACTAGTACGGCTTCCTTCAACTTCTG